>NC_069120.1:13510000-14110000 GCF_025612915.1 Magallana angulata | reverse complement strand
TAATTCTGCTTCGGTATGGGGTAGAAGAAGAACATGATAAATCTACTGTAAGCTAGAAGATTAAATTCTAAATTCAAATTCCTTAGCAATTGATTGAAATATTTTTTTATTTAAAACCCACTTTCTCTAACTTGTACATGTAAATGTGGTATTTGCCTATTCAAGTTCAACCTGATGTTTTGGGTTTTATCATGATTGCCTTTCATGTTACATAGACATGTACATGTATCATGGTAGAAATATTTAGGACCCACATGTAATTTGGCTGGGATTATTGAAAATGGTTAAAGTAAGATTTCCTGCACATGCATGACAAAACAGGTATTGTGTTCTGTGAAACTTAAAGTAATTTTCAAGCAGATTAAAAACAAAAAAATTTATACCTTAAATAACCACATCTACTACTTACGATTTTATCACTGTCTGATGTTTTCATTTTTGGACAGTTCAGTGCTTTGTGACCAGGTTCTGAGCAAAAATGACACACAATGTTGACTTTCTTGGTAGTTGTTTGCTGATCAAACACAGGAATATCAAAACTGGGACTGCGAAAAGTTAAAAAAAAATGGAGATTTAATAAATCAAAAAAGATTCAGATATACATGTAAATCATAATATCTCTTCAACAATTTCCTATAAGGTAAAGTCTTTACACTACTTACGGCAGAAAATACATGTTTTACAATTAGATATACAAGTAAATGTTTGTAGTGTTCATATTTAATGATATGACATAGCATAACTCCTGATTAATTAGGAATACAGTTAGTAAAAGTTGAAAATAGGAATCTAATTCACATCAACTTGTTCAACTTTAACTGGAGTTTAGTTTGAGCATCTATGTATATACATGTAGTTTAATTTTAGTTGCAAAGTTACAGTTGTACAAATAATAAAACAAAAAACTTTAATCCCACCATTTTTTTTTTTCATTTCAATTGGATCTTATCAACATGCAAGTTAGACATTTTGCTGATGTATTCTTATTGCCACTATTTTCATTCTAAATTTTGTTATTCTTTATAAAAGTGTTTGTTGGCAATAAAAATATATTATGATATGTTGTAACAGTTTGCTGTGAGTATCATCATATACCAACACTTGTTAAGTCCAGATATTGTCAACCATCCTTCACCGCGGTACTTGAGAATATTTATATATGTGTTAACATGTAGTATTAGGATTTTCTTTCAAAAACAGTTTGTAATTCATGATGAAATGAAATTTGAAAGTTTCGCAAACAACTTACTGCATATATTTACACTTGGGTCCTTCTAAACAAAATCCATTGAGATAGCACTGGCACAGAATTCTTCTGACATGACGATTTTTGCAGTTGGGACCTATTTAACATTTGATAGATGATAGAGCATATGTAGAATAAAAGCACTTTAACAATAATGATCAAAATTGTAAAGAATAAATAGATAAATTTCAATAATTAAAAACAACAGATCGCTGATTACCAGTAAAACTCTAATGGTTTCATAAATATTTTAAGGAGTTTCAATTGGCATTCTGTTGTTTATGATTATTTAATACTTGTGTTTTAATTATCTTTACACATTTTGGATAATATTTCAATATATATCAAACAATATATTGTTTTATATAATTATATCAGAAAGATGATACACTGTAGTAAGACTAGTAACAAATATCATGTATATTACAACATAAGATGTTGAAGCTTTTGGATTAATCATAAATACTGGAAAGAGGTAATCAGAATTTTAGATAATAAGATTACTGGTATTTTTGGTACTTACCATGTCTACAAAATCCTCTGTCATACCATGGACAGTCTTTGATTTTTGCAGATGGATCAATGTGGAGGAAAGGGCACTCTTTGTTATTACATTCACCTAGCAAATTTAAGCAAAATAGAATTAAGAATTATACCTACACCTTCTTCATTATTAACAGTCTGATAACTATTTAGAGTATGCTAGATAATTGATTAAAGACAACTCCTTCATACTTTTACAACAATCTGAAATAACCAAATGAGTATATACATTTTTTTACATGCCATTAACTATCTGTATATATTTTGCTATTCAGCATACAATTATAATATACTTGTACATTTACATTGTAACGATTATAGATACTCAGCCAAAAAAACAATGAAAACAGAGCAAACACAAAACTGACTTCATAAAATTTTAAACATGGGTGCAAGATACTGTCAGAAGATGGAAGAGTATCTTAGTACATGTACCATGTGTACCGCTAATATATATTCTATTCATTAAAATGAAAAGGTTTAACCGTATATGATAAATGCCTTCCCCTCACCTCATTGTCTCAAGTAAATGGGGAAATATACTATTGCATTTTATTTGTTAATTTCCCCTAAATACTGTATGAGCAGTCTCATATTTCTATCTACAACCATCTCATATTAGCTCTCTTTACAACAAACATCGTATTTAAGAGAAAATCACAATTACATGTAATGTGTTAAAAACTTTGAGAATGAGGTGAATCTTTGCTCCAATTTCATTTGCATTTCAAAACAAACAACATTTCTCTAGGTTACACATGGGCATGAAAACTCACCAAATTTGGAAAAGAAGTAACATTCAGGCATTTTACTCATGTCAAACTCATGAAGAAATTCACAATCATCTCCTTTTTTGCACAGACCTCTAAGCCAATGTTTACACACAACAGTTCGATCTCCTTTGACATGTCTATATGGACATGCAACTCCCTTGCTACAAACATTGCTTAGGTAGAATGTACATATCGCTGCCCCTGATTCTGTTAATAAATTGAACAAAGGCAATAAATAATGGATTGAAAAATCTTGAAACAATTTTGTCGCTAAACTACGTTTCGTTATCTATACAATAAAAAGAAACTTTCTTTGAAAGATAAATTTAAACTGAAAAATGTGGTGCATGATTATCTTATTCTTAGGACAGAGTATAACTGTCAACCATGTCTACTCACTGTCCATCCCAGGGAATGGAAGAGGTTGTGACCCTAGTTGCTGATCTAGAGCTACTTCCATTTCGAATTTTATATGAGTTACCGGCGCTACCAAATCCTGCATTTTTACGCTAACAATTTATTCCCTCGTCTTGATTTATCAAAAGAAATTACGACAACGTTGATCAAAAACAAAACTTTTAATACTATTTTCTCATGATAAGAAGCGTTCAAGTGATTTAGAGCATACTTTCGGAAACTCTCAGAATTTTTGCTGGTTCTCTGAAAATTTTGTCTCTTGACTTTACTTTTTTGACTATTTAAACTTTGGGCACCAGTTGAATTGTCCGGAAGATATTGTTATGACTGTTTGCTAGCATGTTGATGTTTGCTTCTGCAGCTGGTTTTACTGCAGAGTGCCATGAACGAAATCATTTTGAGAACAAATAAAGGAGAATACAATCCAGGAGAAAGTGTTTATGGGTAACATAACATCTCGTTCTGAATTTATTTGTGTTTTTTTTTCAGCTCACAACTATAAATTTATATCAATATATATATATATAGAGAGAGAGATTATCCTTCTGAATTTGTTTGTACATGTGTGTACCTTTAGTTAACAGAGTTAAAATTCTAAAATTCAACATTGTTCAAGACCTTTATGAACTAAAATATTTATATTTTCTGGGTCTGCAATAAAAAGGAGCACATTGTAAGATACTAAGATAGGTTGACTCCTGTAATTTGATTCCAGTCTGTCCAAGATATTTCTGTGACACATTTGGACGATTTTCATTTAAAATACACATACCTGTGAAAGAAGTGCAATTGAAATAGATGAAAAGGAAATTATCCAGATATCTTCATTGACATGTTATAGTATTTAACTCAAACAAATTCACAGAATTGAAAACAGATATCTTACAGAGATTAATAATGCGAAACATTGACATCTTTTCTCCATTCAGCTGTTCAGTAATCACTTGGAATATTATTAATGTTATCATTTGGGTACTTTCATCTTGCTTGCAATGCAAAATACCCATTCCAAAGGAGAAATCTTGGGAATTTTTTGTAATATCGAATAAACATAGTTTGAACCTTGAAGTATTTATAAATATTGAATGATTTAAAAAAATATGTTGCAAAAATGTCTTGGGATATGCTATAGCTCCGAGGCTGGGTAAGTGATTTGAAATTAAGATAAGCTATTTAGCACTATATTTTTTTATATGTGACATTTTATCGGAATGTTGAATGAATAACATTATATAGGTAGAGCTTATCTTCTCTCCATCTCTTTTTGTAAAAAAAAAAATACCATTCATTTGAAATTAATACAACACGAAGAATGAATTTCTAAATCATGTATAAATTGAAAAAAATATAATGGGAAAACCCTTAACAGGGAAAATATCTTTCATCCATTCAGAAGTTCTTGATATATTTTTCAACTTTATCATCCAGGTATTTTAATGTTAGATGCAATGCAAAATCCCTGTAAACTATTTTTAGTTGTTTTCTTAAACCAGTTAAAAAAGTAATCTGAGGAGTAATTTTTGTACAAGAGAATGAATATTGTGAAAATCCAGTTTTTACATTTATAAATCCATGTATCAAATAATTTATCAAAATATTAATGAGATGCAAAAACATGTTGGGACAGATTATTAGTGTTTAATTTGATTAATAAATTTGAAAACCCACCCACACATATATATTACATGTATATATTTAACCATCCAATGCAGAAGTGTTTATAAAATGATTTATTCGCAAAATTATGGTTTTAATCAGAGCTCACATTATTTTGAAAAGTGTTAAAAATGTAACAACATCAATTCAACAGATGTTGCCCATTTAATTCCATGTGATCAGAAACTAAAGTTCAAGAAGTCTAGCTGTTCTAAAAATTAAAAACATTTATCCATATAGTGGTGGTCATTAATCTTTTTATGTTTTATCATTCCTGTCAATCTTAAGCATAGAAATCCAGTGGAGTAGAAGTCATAATTAAGATTGAAACTTCAGTTAAACTTGACAGGGATATTGCCATTTTGATGATGAAATCTTCATTGACATTAGCATGGAGAACCAACCAATGATACAAATACTTTACTTGTGTAAAGTAGTGGACAATTGATATTGTAACAAAATAAAACATAATTCCTTATGCTGGGCATTTTTTCCTTGCAGAGTTGTATACCTGAACATTTGTAACCCAACAGCAGGGCGAGGTGTACGCCTGAAATTTGAAGGAGTAGAAAGTAGTAAGTTTTATATAAAAATGTCATATGAATATTGTGTACATTTTCATCCCACTGTTATGAGGTACCATTGGTACATGTGAACTATAGCATTATTGACTTAAGAGATTGATTTGTAATGGATTTGCAGTAGCACTAATAGTAGTCATATGAATTCAAATTTCATCACTCAATCAGAGTCAATCTTGCAGTAGAAAATGGTTTACACATACATGTAACTATACCAAAGAAAAATTAAATTTGTAAACCGGTTCTTTGTTGTAATATATTGAGGAAGAGTTTCATTTAGATTAATGTGTTTTCAATCAAAAGAGTTTGAGGAAAATATTTTAAAATGTACTATTGGTTAAAATTCTCTGTTTTCAAGCGAAGTTTATTTAATTATGATATCAAGTTTATATCATAAGGATCAATCAATTATTGTTTTTGTTGTAGTTAGTTATCACTGCTCTGGCAATGATGATCGTGAAGGTCCAGTTCTAACTGACAGTAAATTCTATATAGATGCCAAGGATGTCATCTTGTATACCTGTGAAGGTAAATCAATCAATTAACAAAAATGAAACTTAATTATTTATTTATGGTAAAAACTACTGGCATTATTGAAATCACGTTTTTATAACAGAATCATAAAAAAACAAATACAGTATCTCTCTAATCCATGTCCGTGCAATGCATTCAGAACACAGGATTAATTGTTTCTAACAGTTGTCACTATTGGGCTATTTATTTGGGCATATTGTTTTGCTTCTGTGTGTCTATATATATATATCAAGCTTTGGTTGAGCATTAGAAGTTCCAAAAAAAAAACTTAAAAAAAACTGAAAATGTTCAGATCAAATTTCAATTTTTAACTCCTTTTAAACTTTACAAATCATTAATTAAGTTACATGTATAATTTAGTTTGTTCTTTTGGTGTGTTTTTTTCAGACACAGATGTTATGGGCATTGGATCCTTTTGCTTTCCTTTCAAAGTGTCCTTATTGTCAGAAATCCCAGGTATTTATTCATTTTTTTTTTCAAAGAAAATTTGGTTGATGGCTTTTATTTCTTTTAAAGAATTAGCTAGGCTACTTTTAATTATTATGATTCTATTACAGCAGAAACTTACAATTCATGTACATGTATTACTTTTATCATACACATTATAATGAAGAATTATTGAGGTATTAAATGAAGTTTTCTGTATAATTCATTCAAATGAAATGGTTCTCTTTGGATGTACATATGTATGAATAAAACCAGAATAAAAATGATTCATGTATTTTGATTTTATTTTCACAATTTGCAGGTTCTTTCTCATCTGAAAATGCTGCAAATGATGGAAAATGGCTAGCTTCTGTTCAGTATTGGCTAAAAGCAGAACTTGTTGGAGCAGAGAGTATATCGGTACTATTTCACCAGTCTGTTTTGCTATAGTAAAATCTTAAGGAAAATAATATTGTTTTTTTTTTAAGTAACAGATCTTATAACTGATAACTTAGTAAGAATTCTCATTACAGTTATGCAGTTTTTGTTCAAAAATATAAGTTGGTGATATTTCCTTTTTAAACTGAATACTGCCCTCAGTGGGAGAAGGAAGCCTTTTAATAAATTCGTGATAGTATGTGTTTTCTTATTTTTTGCCTAGACAATGCAGTTCCTTATAGTGAACCACCCTCTACCAAGCTTCCTGCTTCCTAACGACCCCCCAATGGCTGTTGACTGTCGGATTGAGGTCTCTCACCTGCTGTTATTTAAGAAGAGCATGCATGTCACTGCCAAGTATGTCACTTCTGCACTATAGAAAGATACAGTGTCTACATATTAGATAGTAGAGATAAGATTGATATATCTCTTTATTTTTAATTTTTTTTTTACAGAATATTAATGAAAAAATCCATGAATTCTTTTGCATCATGGAAGGAATACATGTATTTCTAACATGATTAAATACATGCATGATAAAATGTACACAACATCACTGATTCTGCTATGTACCAGGTTTCACTGCAACATATACCCTTAGGCAAGCACTTCTACAATGGTCTATTCACAGTTGTACTTTATTTTTGATTTTATTAAAGCTCATTACTTTACGTATATGCACCATTGAATGTGAAGAGAAGGATGAGATATTATATCCTTGCACAAAGTACACAAATACAAAAAAACACTCATATCTAGAAAAGTTTCCCCAAAATATGATTTTTTAAGGCTTTGAAAAGTATCAAATTTTAAGTTCACTTCACATGATATTAGTGATTAAGTGTCTATTTTTAATTTTCTCCTCAAAAATATTTTTTGTAAACTTTTATTTATGTATCTGCGAGTTAATCCACAGCTGTGTCTTCTTTGAGTTGTACTTCTTGGTGCAGTAGTATGGTATAACTACTTTTTTGAAAACAATGAATCCTTATCTTTCAGATTGACTAAGCAAGTTTGGCAGGCAGGAGATGTGGCAAAATTAAAAATCATCATCACAAATAATACAAATGTGAATGTGTCCAAAATCACAATTAAGGTAGGAGAATTCTTTTCACTATCAAACACCAATTTGAAATATGAATTGGTTAATCACAGTTTCAAGGAAAAATGTGTAAAAAATGTGTAAAAAAAAAAATCAGGTACATGTGTATAACTACCAGGTATCTTTTGCAGCTATGCCGTGAGCTGATTTTAGTTAAAAAGGGCATTGTTATTCCTTGTTATGACCCAAAGGTCACAGTCGATGAAGGGAATGATCGAATGTACATCAGACCAGAGGGCGTGGATCCAAAGGTTGTGTGGGAAAACATGATATCAGGCTGTAATCAGGAACTTTTGAACAAGTATGACAATTCTTATCTTATGTTAAGTCATATTTATACAGGATACCATCTTCGCTAGCCAAGGGTTTTCGGTCCACTTTGCTCCCCGTAAACCCTTGGCGGATTTCATTACGAAAACTCGGTGATGTGGTGGCGCTATCTAGCGAGCAACTTGAGTTGCGCCCCTTGCATATTTACATTTTAATCGAATTAAACAACGGGTTATATACACACTACAGTATTAATACAACTTAAAAACATGCTGACTACCGAATGTCGGAACATAATCAACGATGCTATTAAACATGTTAAATACGAATTAAGTAATAACGAAGGGAAAGCACAGAATGTTTTATTCATCGTGTTTTGTAAGGACCGGGTGTGAGAAAGTCGCCGATTTACATGTATATGAAAGTTTTCATGCCATAAAACCAGGTATCGCTGTCGTGAATATTGCGGACCAAAGAAATTAAATAAAACAAAGATCATTGAATCTTTAAAAGCAATAACCATAATCAGAAACGTATATACTAACGGGATAGGCAACTTCTACATTTGCCATGTTTACTTCCCATGCTGATCACGCGAGCCATGACAAGTTTGTAGAGCTACATGTTCAATCCCAGTAAAATAGATACATGTAGGTAACAGTAGGTTTTAAAGCGATCTAGTTAGACCATCGTTGAAGAAGCACTGTACTCGGTTGTTTTCTTTTAAAGTTTATATTTACATGCACTGTGATTGGATCAGCTACTCGCAGCTGCAGCCAATCATAAAGCGGAGCCTGTCACCGAGTTTTCATAATGAAATCCGCCAAGGGTTTATGGGGAGCAAAGCGGACCGAAAACCCTTGGCTAGCGAAGATGACAGGATACATGTACATGTATGTGTTACTCATTATGATATATTGAATGTATGACCATCAGCATATCAATTTTCTCTTTTACTTGTGACATTGTCTATGAATGTGTTCTTTATTTCCTGTTATAGGATAATGATTTTGTTGATAGAGAAATATGAAATTCACATCAACCACGGCCGAGAGCAAAGTCTTGATTATTTTAGAACTTTTTCACAAATTGATTGTAACCTGTATATTATGTATAATGTATATATAAACACGAAGTCTTCTTTTATATAGTTGAGCTTTCCACATATTAAGATGCTACTCTTTTCTTCTCTATTTTCCAACAATTTTACCTTTAGGGGGCTGGATAATATCAGAATTCCACTAAGAAATGAAATGGAATCTTCAATTGAATCCTCAGTCACTGGGTCCCTTATTCAGGTATATTGAATTGAAGTAGTTCTTCTTTCACAATTTTGGAATTTTAATTTGTTAAAGGGGCCTTCAAGAGATTTGGATTCCACTAAAAAACATGGACAATACCCCAGTTTTGACCTCTCTAAATGGACATCATGTACAGGTATTTTGGCGCCTGTTTCAGTTCTTCTACAATCCTCCAGCTTGACCTTCTCTCTAGTGTCCATTTATCATAACATTCAAATGCTTTACATGTTAATACAGCGTGAAGGGTCACATTTTTCTAACTGCTGGCTTGATTTCACATTTTTGCTAAATTTAAATTTTGGTACTATTATAATGAGAATGTACATCTCTAAGTACTGAATACTTTGAAGTAGAATATTTCATGCTGGATATTACTAACACAATTGATTCACATTGGATAGAACCTAAGCAAGTTAATAAAGGTGGAAGAAAGGGATATTGAATATAAAGGTTAGAGAAATACAGTTGAGTTTTGACATCTTGAACACTGAATTTTTGAAATTCTAGGAATATGTTTAAATAAGTTTGTAGTCCCAATTTCTTTGGTTATGCATTTTAACCACTTTATATCTTGAATCCTGGGATATCTCAAAGATATTTGGTCTAGGTAACGCTTAGTTCTAGAAAACAAGATTTGACTGCAAACATTTCCATACCACTTCAGTTTGGACTTTTAAGACAATATGAATATATTTGAGTCACATATTCACTGAATTTGCTATTTCACAGAAATCATACTAATTATCATTGAAATAACATTTCTCGTTCGAATTGGATTGTAAGATATGTTCTGTTTGTCTTCTTTAACTGCTTAACAAGTTTTCAATATTTAAAAATTTTGAAGAGATACAAAGAAACATTGTATAAAATAATGTAGAAAAATATCAAGATTGAGCATTACAATGATTTTATTATCACCAAATGTCACTTATAGCTGGTAATGCCAAAACATACTCCAGATAATTAGCAGCTTCTTGAATTACGCTTACTCATGTATTGTCATATTTTTAGTATATATACATGTATTTGTATACAAATATTTTAATGATTATGTATCTATACAATGTGTTATCTGACAATGTAATGATTTAGATTAGATTTTAAATGGTATAGAAAATTAAACTTGATGGAAGCTAGGGTAAACACCATGTCATATGCAACGTTTTTGGTTGTATGTTTTATTTTGTTATGCTTTTGTTTGTTTTGTTTTTCAATTTGTTTGATACATGTTGTAACTCTAAATTATCCAGAATATTTTTATTTGTACCATAAATCTGCCTTTTACAAAGAGAAAAATTGATAAGTCTGGTAGTGTTGATATTACAACTATTCAACAAGCTGCTTAGCCTAGTGGCTCCAGGGAGACCTACTTCTTAAAGTTATAGGGGTTTGAGCCATTGGTATAACCACCTTTTTTTCTAATTTGATCTTACAGGTAACTTGTATATTTATTCCATTATATCCATTGTGGCCAAAATTGCAATAACTTCGTAGAATGGATACCATCAAAACATTTCTTTTTATTTTATTTCATTTATAAAGTTTAAAGGATCAATAACATTTTTATGATAAAAAATATACTTTGAGGCTGGGGATCGGACAACCTTGAGTTTCATGTAGGTCTGATGAATAAATTGATGATCATCTAGCCTCTATAGTGGTCTTTTTCGGTGATAAAAAATTGTATGCCATCAAAGATGACAAAGATTGTCAAGGTAACATGAATGGTTTACATTGCAGTGTTTCTACTACATTGATATCTGTGTAACTCTTCAAAACCACCAGGAGGGAAGTCTGACCGTACCAATATACTGTTTGATCCACTCCAAAAACACAGAGGTAGGAACTTAATCATGCCTCACATCTCCCTGCATGATATAACCAATAAATGTCGCTTTGTTTACTGTTATGGCGTACCTGTTATAATTGTTGGTGACTTTACATACATAAATGTGCTAAATACCATTCAGTCAGCTGTGTACTTTTACGATGTTTGTTTACATACATGTAAGTATTGTTGTGCTACAAATAGCTGCAAGATGGATCTGTTTTAAATGATAATATCAGTATGATAACCATTACTTTGACAAAACATGATGAGTGATGGCAACTAAGTAGTCTATTCGATAGGCTAAGCCTACTGTTGAATAAACATACAACTCAGGCACACTTTTGCAGTCACATTAATTCACATATTTATTGATATACTCTCAAAATACACTACCACAGACAGTGACACAGAAGAGATTATTGTTATTTCAAAGCCCGCTTTGAACCGCATTTAGGTGAAAAGCCATAGGTGAAAAGCCAATATGGTTTCCTCAACTAGAATATGTTTTCTGAATATTTTTTTAAAGTGATTCCCGCTTTATATCATATTCACGATATTATTTTGGTATCATACTTTTAGAACTGACAATATTAACATCCCATGTATAGTAACAAAGTAGTTTTTTCAGATTTGCTTGTTTTGTGTATCTGCAATTGTAGCCACACACTTGTGTTCCATGGCATATCTGCATTTAAATGACAACTTTAATTATGGTAAAAAATTGGACTTTGATTTTACTAAAATGTAATTGCAAGCTTTTAAAAGATCGTGTTATAGCCAAGCAAAATGAATACCAGCGTTTTTAACGACTTTCTTGAAAAGAAAAATTTAGGAGCAAGATTGATTATGACCCTTGCAAAATTGTCGTTGATAAACCAATTACATCCAAATTTAATGACTTTTATTTTTTAAAACAAACTATAATTTATACAGTGTGTAATTGTTTCTTAAAACACACAAATAAAACCAAAAATGAAAAGAGTTTGTTTAGCAATGCTAGTAAACTAAGTTTGTTTTCATTTCTTTTTTCTTTGAAAATTTTGTTAAGTGTCAATAATGTATTTCATTATAACATTAGAATCTGAAACAATCAAATTTTATCATTGAACGTGTATCTTTGTTGATTTGCTTCCTTAGAAGTTCGAACTATTTTTCCCCACTGTTACAAATCAGATTTGCTCATACTGTACTTATGACAACATAGAACATTCCAAGAATGCAATAGTGTAGTGATCATTTAGCTGGCACTGAAGGACATTTTCAATCCTTTATTTGTTTTTAGCACGAAATGTAGAGAAAAGAAACCGGATTTGCTTCCTCTGTACAACAATCTCACGGTCAATAATGAAAAAAGTCTAATTTTATTGTTAAGCATTATGGTTACGTTTAAGTATAAAAAAAAAACCCACCACATTTCCTAATGTTATCCTATTACGTTTCTATTTTAGTTGAAATTCTGTTTCGTTACCGATATGGAAATGGCAGTTGCATGATATTGACACATGTACCAATTTAGTAACCTTTTGTCGAAGATTATTTTAATTCCGTTTTATTTAGGTAACATTACTCTCGCGATCGACAACTGCTAATTGACATATCCATGTCATAAATGTTACAAGCATGCTATTATATGCATATTCTTTACAGATTTTTGATATGAAAAAAATATTTTATTAAATGCATGAGATAATGGCCAGAAGAATAAGTTTGATTTTTTTTTTATTTGTGAGCGATAACGTCTTGCTGGTTTTATTTCAGTTCTTGCAATGGAAACCTCCCAGCTGGATTTATGAGTCTGAGGTCATCATGGGGAAATCTATATTTTCTGTTTCAGAAACAGCATTAAGTAAGAATTTTTACCTATTACTGGTCGAATGATTTTAAGAATATGTAGTATGCAGCTGAATTCCTTTGCGGTTTGAATAAAAGTGTTAAAACCATCATCAATGGATTTTAAGCAATTTCGTTAAATGATAGAGAACCATTTGGTAAAAAATTACCCGTATCTTTTTTTTTTTTGAATTCTTGAGAGATTTCCTTGTAAAATTTGATTGGTAATGATGTGATTCAGCAATCTGAAGCGGAGATAAAGGAAAAAGAAAATGCTTAGTACCCTTGATAAACAGATGAACAGATTTTATAATTTGTTATTTCTTAAAAGCGTTCAAATGAAATAGAAAATTCAATATTTAGAATGATAACAGGTATTTTCTCTCATATGATGCTATTAGTATTTAAATGGTTGTGTTCATAATGCAGTTGTTCTAAAGTATTTTCTGTGTGGCCTCTTATAAGTGTTCAAATGAAATAGAAAATTCAACATTTAGAATGATGACAGGTATTTTCTCTCATATGATACTACTAGTATCTAAATGATTGTGTTCATAACACAGTTGTCCTGAAGTATTTTTGTGAATAATGCGCAATATAATATATTTTTAAAATATTACGCTAATTACAAACCATCAAAACTCTTTGAAATTAAAATCCATACTCGAATTATCTCTAAATGTTTGAACTGGGCCACTTAAGAAGAACTGGAATCAATAGAGAAGGGCCTGGTTGTTTGAACACCTGTCTTCCAGCATCCTCGGTAATCCGTCATTCTCTCTTTAACAGGAAGTGAGGCATTTTCGGATATTCCTCGGTTCCAAGCCCTGGAGTCGGATGATTGATACGAGAGTATTGATCATTATTTTTTTTTCTGACAAGTAATTTATTAACTTTTTGCAATTTTACAATTTGTCTGACTATTTGTGTTCAATTTGCCAATGTTGCCTTGAATGATATTGTACAAAACCTAATATTTATTAAGTGTTATTGTTTGTATTTATAGACATATACACTATCTAGTTCATTGTTCAGGAATGTTGTATAAGCATGTTTCACGTTGAACAAGTTTTTATAGAACATGTTTGACTGATTTTTAAAAAAAAAATTTTAGTGTGTTTTATTAATCTTTTCTTTATATTTCAAAGTTACTTTCTAAGTGCATCTGGTCTTCGTCTGTTTACATTTATTTCCCTTCATTTTCTTGTCAGAAACCTTGAAGGGAAAACCATCTCTTATAGTTACTGATGTTCTGAAAATTGAATGAGTTTTGATAAAATGGTGAACAATTTTCGAGAACAGCTGCTGGTCTATGATATAACAGAGAAAAGAAACAAACAATACGAAACAATTTCATTCAATTGTTTCGTACAAAAGACTATTTCATTTACTTGATCTAGGGATTCCACCGAAATTTTTAATTTGTTTAACATAAAAGAATTGAGCAGAAAAACTCCGTTACTTGAATCCATCCTATTTCTTCTAACCCCTACAGAATACATATCTTTAGAAATTGCGCTTACAAAATAATCGGACAGGATCAGCATATTTAAAGCATATCCAAGACACAAAAGAGAAGAAAATAGCGTGAAGTAGGACTACAATGATTTTTTTTATGTCGGCCTCAGCAGGTTTTTTTCCCTTGAGAGTACTTTATTCCACTGGGTTTTGATTTTTTCATAAAGAATAGAGCTCAACCAACTGGGTCTGCTTTCTGTATCACAGCCTTCGAGTTTGAATTCGTTTTTAAAGTATTAACTTACACGTAGGTACATAGGAAGTAAAAAAGAGTAATGTTTAGTAATTAACAAAAAAACCTTTCAAATGTTTATAAGCAATGGATTAATACTAAGTAAAGGTTAGTGTGTGTTTTACTTATGCTTTTGTCACTGAGTGTTGACATGAAATTTGCTAACACAGTTTTAATGTCCACAATGGAGGGCAAAACTTATACATGCACATTCATCAGATTACATTAATTGAGTCGTCTTTTGTAATTTAATTAATTTTTAATTTATGTAGTATTTCCACATTTACGATAATTTACATACATGTATATTATAAGATATGATGACCGTAGGATAAAACACGATATTCTTCAAAAGAATGGGTTTTAATTGTTTGTTATTCAGCTCATTGAAAGATAATTGAACCTGACTATTATTTATGTTTATAATGCAAATAAAAAAAGTCGAAATGAGTATGCACCATAGTTTGTGATATTTTTTATTTAACGTTTGAATTGCATGTTTTATTATTTGCATTTGCTAAGGATCATCTCCACAATGTGAAGATTTCCACTTAGTAATTTTATAATTATATTTTTAGGTAATATGATTTTTTTTTTATTTAGATATAAAGTGTTCAATTGAAAATATATAGTATGTCTTTATTTATAAGCATTCAAATGCATTTTGCATGCTTTTTTCTGGAAAATCCGAAAAGACCCTGGGAATTTGGGAATTAACAGGTTTAAATGTTAATAAATAAGGAATAAATTATCAAGAAAAATTATATCAAATTGAGGAACGTCTCGTATGTCCTTAAGTCTTGGACAACTTTATGATCCTGGGGTTAGAATAGATATACCGTAATAACAAAGTCACCTTGATAGCAAAGTTAACACCAAATGTGCCGTACAACGCCACAATTATTGCAAATTGATTTTACGATTTTACTTTTTAGAGGCAATGTGTACCTGTTTGTTGTGTTGAGAATACTAAGCTTTAAAAGACCCTCCTTTATTTCTTTTTCTGGTAGTTAAATATCTCATCTTACATGGAATCGAACTTTACAGACTCATAAAAATGATATTGCATTTTTTCATGATGAATTATTATGTAATATTTAAGATATCTTTGGCTATTTAGTGTTCATTTCTAGAATGTATGTTTGCGAGTTACAAATGATGCATTCCTGTTAGTGATTATTATACAAGAGTTATTGTAAATTCAGACTTTTGTTGTTGTGTGGGTCAAAGATTTTGTGATATCAAAAGGTTACATGACATACCTGTTTACAGAAATCCGTTTTATTTGAGTTGTATCAGTGTTGATATTTAACTGTTTGGTTATGAATGGTCAATAAATTAACGATAAAGATTCGCATTTTTATTATTTTTTAAAGATTTTTTGATGTCAGCATTAAGCATCAACTTTTGTATACCAGGAGAACAGTAATGACTCCAACTCTGGCAGTTTGAAATGATTAATTTGGTTTTTATATTGACACTTGCTCTTAATGATGCTTTTGGTGGTCTTGGATTTCGACACTCTAAATATTTAGCCTAACAAATTGAAAAACATATATATTCTAGCAATAGTATGCAGTTTTGGGTCTACTGTAGACAATATTCTACAATTAAAACTTTCAGTTTTCTGGATTTAAAACGGCATGTATCATCAAATACACTCTCTACTGTTATGAATTTCTCGAAAGTCATGTAAACATCTTGGTCATTTACAGAAACGAGACATAAATACGTTATTTGTCAGTATCTGAATAAAGTAATGACAGATTGAAATATATACAGGCCTGGTCAATGAACTCAAACTAGTATGTCTTTGAGTGTATAATATATCATGTAGATCGGGGCACTAGATTGACGGTTTTATCCTCCTAATAAACAATGCACTTAGCAACAGATAGCGAATTCTTAGAAAATATACTGCTATACCCATTTAGATGCCACTGTGCAGTTGCCTGCTGTTGTTGCCCCTTTCTAGTACGTTATGGTTCGGCATGCTTTAGATTTCAATCTATGTATTGAACATAAAGTGTTGCTTATCAGAAAGAGCACAAAAAGAAGGGAAGCCAACATGCTGTTTGCACGTCTCTAACCTTTAAATTCCTCACCAAAATGTGTTGACACTCCAGTCATTGAAAAATTGAAAGCAATCCAGCAGAAATAGAGCGTCCAGATGCCTTTGCTTTAATGATGAGTACAGTAACTTACATTTTTACACACATGTTCACTTTATGGTAATTAAATGTTACTCTAAATAGACCCTCTTGACGCATTTAATTTCGAATGTGTTGAAGCGACCCACTTCTTTAAGCGAGAGATGCCACTCGCGCTGTCACCTTCTAAGATTATTGATTTTGCTTGTTTTTAATGAGAATAACCTCTTTTATTTTAAATGAAGAACACTTTAAGATCCTGTCGTTAGGATGACTGATTTCCACTTAACTTTCGAATATATAAGAACGATGTATTGACCTTGACTATAGGTTGCGACCTGAGACATTGGCATTTACTTAATATCACAAACACTTCCGGTTTTGGTTTAATTTCCCACAGAGATTTTGGAATATTTTAAGTTGCCAATGAAAATGACATTACACTTATGAAATAGAAAATTTATGTCAAAATAAGTAAACGTTTCCTTCGGATTGCTTTGTATTTAAAATAATGTCGAGGACAAAATAATCAGCAAAAAAGTGAGTACAATGTATCGCTAAAATTAACAATACAGACACCAATATTCAAACAGCTCTGGCTGTTTTTCCAATGATCATTTTCGCCATATGAAGTGTTTTTATTTTTAATCTATCATTAAAGACTAATATCAATCACAAAGAATTGTCAGTTATGTTAAGCATGAACAGAAAAATACCAATTTAATGTTTTGTCACGGGTAATTGATTTCAATCGTTGTTGTCTTATTTTAAATATGATACTGATGAAACGACATATCAATTACGAAATGTTAACAATTTTACATTATTTTATTTCCTAATTTTTGAAATTTTCTATTTATCAGGGCGAACACTTAGATGTTTTGTTGAGTATATTTATATATTTTTTAAAAAGAGTAGACACCTTTCACTTTAAAAAATGACTAATTAATTTTCTTTAAAACATCCTGCAACTCATCTTACTGTAATTTCAAGTATGAAAACCGCTGGGTTTTTTTAGATTCAAGTTATTTTTACTGTTATAGTGAGAACAATTGCATGTATCACCTTTATTTCTAGCATCAAATTAAAGTAGACTAAGTATTTGATGTATCCATTCCCATATAAATATTCTTGTACATTTACATGTAACAGATATTTTGTGTAAGAACAGGGGCGTACAAGGCGTTAGATATCCCCCACTTGGAGCAATAAAAACGAACGATTTGCAGTTGTAGTTAAAATATCGATTTTGGGCTTGTATAAATTGTTTAGAGTATAAATTTCACGATGCAAGTCAATAATGTGCTCTCATTCTATAAAATACAACAATTAAAATTAATTTGAATTTACATGTAATTTTTAAAATTAAATTCCACAGCGTTTTATGCCAAAATGTTCACCATTACTATAATGTTCTAAATTGCAAAATTAAGTTAACAATTGGTCTTGGCTGCATCCTTAAAGCACCTTTGAATGAAGGATAAGTCTTTATTAATTTTGATTATTGATTTATTAGAATGAAGTCTGCATCCATAATGAGCAAAAATCCATTAATATTTGGGAAGCTATTAAGGTTATTCACCGTTCATGTAATGTGTCAATGTAGCTCAATGCGATAGGCGGAGGCCTGTAGAAAATCACTTTCATTTGAGGAGGGTGTTCGAATCATAGCAGACGTTTTGTTTCTAATTGCTGTGCTTTTTAAAGTAAAACATTTTTTTTTTCATTTTTAAGATAGGAATATATTGAAAAAATATTTGTATTGTATTGTTTATTTGCTAAAATTCATATAAATTTAAAACCCTTCTGATAACGACCAAACTTACAAAATTTTTATGTTCTGTACACATAATGTCGCATAAAAATAACGCCATGTTTAGAAGATACAAAATAAAACAAAGGAGATAAGTACCAATTATAAATATAAATGTGTTCATTCAAAGAGAATGCACTTCTTTATCACACATGTACTTATGTTGGTGCACATTTTCAAATGTAAAGTTGTTTTTATACATATGTACTTTTGTCATTTCAACATTCTGGGTACGTGGGGTTTGTCAGACCTCGTCCGCTCTTGTCCTTCATGTTTTCCTGCTCATTGCTAGGATACCAACACGACAAAATTATTTGGGATACTATAATGTACTGTAATGTAGGTTGGGACCTTTTACTGATTGAAATCATGGAATCTGCTACATGTTCGCAATATAGAGAACTGTTTAAATATTGATATTTGTAATTTGATTGAAATTAAGAGCTTAGATCACTTGGCCTAATGTAACCCAATCTCCATGGAACACGAATCTGATGCTATGATAACTTGTCGTCAATTCAGCCACTCACAGAAATATATCTGTTTTCTTATCATCAGTGCGATGTTTCAGATTTTACAAATATGAATGTGGATATTTTTGATGAACAGACTCCCGTTATTATTGAGTCTCAAGATACGTGCCCAGTGGCATCATTCATGTTCACATTGGCCATTCCTGCAATTCATCAGTCAAGGCGAAGAGAAAGAGGAATAAACACATAATTCTTCAAAAGTTCATTCGTATTATTAGAATCATAAAGTATGTATTCATAAATATGTGATATGGACATTCTGTCATAAACAAAACTGGATGATGAATTCGTTAAATGGACTAGGTTTCACAAAGATGCACCTACATGTAACGATGATAAAGATACATGTATACTGAACAACAACAACAACAGAGAATAATGTATTTCTAAACCGTGCTTTTGTAAAATCGCAATTGGTTAAAAACAATTTCATAGCAAAATTACATAATTATATAATTGCTTTATTTTCAATTACAATGTAGAGTCCCGTCGTTTCTTACAAAATTCGAATTGTTTATTGCTATACATGTACATAAAAATCATTCAGAAACGATATTTCATGTTAAGTATTTGGGAATAGATTCATAATTTTATTGTCTTTTTAAATAAAAACATAAAATTGATAAATATTTCTCAAATAAAATTTCAATATACATGACTGTACAGTTTTGTACTGGTTAGTCATCCTTATTTAAATCACAACCAGATAGATGAATAGACCATGATTCACTTTCACATCACGTCTCTTGTCGGCTCTTTTCATTGATGCCAACAAAATTCATCTAATTTACTCTCAAATCACAAAGAAATAAATCAGATGTGATGGCCACACTCTTGTATTAGTGTGTATTTCAGTACTTTCTCAACGTTAACCAATATACGTTTATTTTTTACTATACACACAGGAGCAATTTTCCTTCGCACTTCTGAGTTCTTTTCATTCCAAGAAAGTTTGCACCGATTGTAGTTTTCGTAACGATTCGAACAGATATTAGCACTTTGAGATAAATTGATCCTGATGTTTTAGCACTTGCAATTACTATGTAAGAATTTTTTAATGAGACAAGTCTTCTCGAAACTGAGCATACATGACCACGTGGTAATATAATGACAGTAATTATATATCGAATGGAAAAGTGAGTTGATGAATTCTCAAAATGGCGTGCTCGGTGAACTAATGAAAAATGAGTGCACTCGGTTTGGGGGTGTGATCCATTCTTTGAACTTTTTCATCAAAGGAACAATTCTTGACGAATGATCACTGTCACTTGTCAAAATGGACAGTAGAACATCAACTTGATCAACGTCTACTTCTATTTTTATCGTTACCGCGTAATTTTGAATTGCACTTTGGCGCGCAATTCAGTTGAATCCGTGCAACAGACGCGATACAAAATTTACGATCGACCAGAAATTGCGCAAATAAATCAAAAGGGAACATAGCAGTGCATGGATACTAAGAATCAAGTTTTCGTTTAATAGAACGTCAAAAACATATACTCCAGTGACGAGAAGATGAAGCGTCAAGAGATTAAGAAGTTAATCGGAGGCAAAGCGTCACTCCGAGCCGCTTTCTTTGCTGTCTTGACCACACATTTTAACAGACATATATCTGGGAAGCCTATCAACATTGTTTCTGTAGCAGACAGAGTTGTGCCCTGGCCGGTATCCCCGCTTTAACGTACTCTGCTGTTTCAGGATAAAGCTGTCTTTGGTACGGGACTGGGAGCTTGTGGTTCTTGGTAGAATTCTTTGTAAACAGCCACAACAGGGACACCACATGTAAAACAGCAGCGCTAGATCTTTCTGGAAATAAAAGAAACAGAAAAAGGGATAAATGTCCAGAAGATTTTTAGTTAATTATCTCTCGGTATTTTCAAATAAATAAAAAATGCTTTCAAAATTATATGCAGTTCTATAAATTAATATTTAAATGCAACAATATCAGTATACATACTTGACAGAGATTACATTACTAGTAGCTTGGCGATTTTTGTAAAGGGATAACAATGTTTAAGTTTTTGTTTACAGAGTTTTTGTACATGCACCTTACAGTCGTTTTGGTGAGACATTTCTGTTTTGTTTGAAATTATTTTTTATGAATTAGCGGATACACAATTTTTTCAATAAAAAAATGGTTGTGACGAACGTTTGGTTTTGTTGAAATTCAACAAATTCAAATATTTTCTTCTTTCCTTTGCTACAATATAAATCTAAGGCGACATAAAAACATTGCATGCAAAGTGCGATTTCAACGTGAAATTGCGCTGTATCGACGTAAAAAAGAACTTTTAATAGAATGTAACTACTTCAAGGGGATTTCTATTTAACTGAATGAACGAGAATTTTCCCTGGAAAACTGTACGATTTTCCCCACGTTGGTGCTAAAGTGACAGACTGCTTTCAACATTGATCAATAAAAGGCAGACCTCCTCTCAAGCTTCGCGCTATCGGATCATAGTTTTTGGCGCGTTGTGCCAATTAGTGCTCATTAAGTCCGAAATGTGAGTTCTCAGCTAAAATACTGCTTTCAGTACTCCTGTGAATGAAGTTTTCAGGAGACACAGGGTTAAAACGAAGATAATGCCAGACAAAAGCTGTAATTTAACAGACTTTAATTAGCTGTAATTGAATCCTGAAAACGATGTTTTTAAACATTTTGCCTACTCTCTCTTCAATTTTGAGATACAAAGACCTAATTATGGCCATGAATAGAATAATATTTAGTAAACAGAAAACCGACGCAAAAATTAAATATTGATAAGCGTAAGGAAAATAAGTATTAGACTTTGGGCTTTATTCTATAAGATTGGTTTAACAATCCTTTTTTTGATTTAATTAGTATGATGATTTAAGTTCCAAATGTTGGCCTTAGTTAAAAACTATTTTGTATTTCATTTTTAAAAGTTGGTAAATACCCACGAAAGTAAATTTAAAGAAACAGGGACTAAACTTAAAGAGACGGACACTAGATTAACAGCTCTCAAAGAGAAAACGATAGAACTAGAAAAAAGTGCTGGATTTGTATCAAATAAAGTGCATGATTTTGAAAAAAATATCCAAGAAATGAAAATCAGCATGAATAGAAAGGAACAATCACAGAAAGAGCGATTAGACGAAATGAAGAGAGACATTAAATCTCTACAAACAGAAAAAGAAGACATTGGGCAACTAAAGGATTCAATCGTCGATCTGCAATGCCGCTCTATGAAATACAATCTTGTGTTTACGGGGCTAGGTGGGGAAACAAAGGAAGAGGACACGGAGGGCAAATTGCGGGACTTCATATATTTTGAATTAGGAGTTGACTGGAAAGTGGAGTTCTGTAACGTACATCGGTTCGGTCGATTTCAACAGAACAGGAGCAGACCCATCGTTGCGAAATTCCTTTATGAAAATGACCGAGTAAGTGTTCTAGAAAGAGCCTATAAATTAAAAGGAAGTGGATTCGGCATAAATGAACAATTCCCGCACGCTATTGAGGAAAGACGAAAACAACTCTATCCTATCATGAGGGAACTCAGAAGTCAAGGAAACAGAACCAAACTAGTGAAAGATCGTCTGTATGTGAACGGAAAGTTATATAAAGGTCCAGAAAGCAGAGACGAACACCACACAGGAACTCCAGATAATAGACAACAACGCCACGCAGCCACACACGCGCAACACATAACTCGATCGACAGGAGCCCAAGGACGATCCAACGAAACAGAAGGACGGCATGAAAGACAGACTACACATCCAACGACCGCGTACAGTACAGTCGCCTCCAACGCGTACACTGGACATTCTACCGGTCACTAGGACAGGCTCGGGAGTAGGAGTGCGGATTTATCTATCATCGCATGGAATGTTAATAAAGGCCTAAAAACCAAACTAGATAATCTAGACTTTGTAGAACTTATAATAAAATATGATATAATTATTTTATTAGAATGTTGGATAAATCAAGATGATTGTTTCGATCTACATGGATACAATAATTATAGTTTTCATAGAACAAATGGAAAAGGAGGTGGCATTGTTATCTTTATTAAAAACATGTTAGACATGAACATATCAATTGTAGACCAATTTTGTAGTACTGTTGTCTGGATACGTTTTGAACATAAAAGTAAACAAGGTACACCCATTTTTGTAGCCGCATGTTATATACCCCCAGAAAGTAGTGTGTTTTATAAAAAAGAGAAAGTTGATATTTTTGATTATTTAGAAGAATCTTATTGTAGTTTTCACCGTAAAGGTCATATATATGTGGTAGGGGACTTTAATGCCCGGTGTGGAACTTTGGATGATTTTATTTCTGATGACAAGCTTGAAAAGTCAGTAGAAAATAATTTACAGTCATTTGTAGACTATGACAATAATGTCAATGTATACTGTAGACATAATGCAGATAGAGGAGTTAACAACTTTGGTAAAAAGTTGATTAATTTGTGTAGAACTACAGGATTGAAAATTGTTAATGGAAGAAATGAAAATGACTATAATGGTAATATCACTTTTTATAACGCCAATGGAACTAGTACGATAGATTATTTACTTACAGATGTGTACAATTTTGACAATATTGCTTATTTTTCAACAGGTATTTTTAACTGCTTCTCCGATCATGCACCTGTTTCTTTTTGTATTAAAACTAACTACATAGATGGGGGATCAAAAGCCTTGTGCTGTGCAAACACTTCACAAGGGAACGGGAGTATAAATCAATGTACTTCAGTTAGATGGAAAGAAGGTGCTGATTTAGAAGCTACGTGGTCAATAAGTGAACACTATGATTTATTTTTGTCATATGTAGAAAACCAGTTATATACACAAGAAGATGTTAACAATTGTGTAGCGAATTTTAGTAAGACACTCTGTAAAATAATGAAGCCCTATTGTATTATCACTGGTGGACTGGCAAATACAGTTACAGATGCAGAACGTTGTATTGATAAACCCTGGTTTAATGATATTTGTAAATCAAAATACCGTGATTATAGAGGTGCACTGCATAATTTTAATGTATGCAAGTCGGATGTAAATAGAATTGTACTTTGTGCAAAGAAAAAGGTTTATAAAAAAACAGTCCAGAAGTTTAAGCATAACTATGAACGATATCAGGGAGACAGAATGGAATACCTAAGAAAATGTAATCCAAAGCAGTTTTTTCGTTTATTTAAGAATAATAAAAAAATCAGTTGTGATGTAAGTGCCAAAGAGTTTCTTGAGCATTTTAAGAACCTTTTTGAAAATGTAAAAACTACTACTTATGACAACGCTAGTGATGATTATGAAAGATTACCATGTTATGAAGAGTTAGATGTGTGTATTTCAGAATTAGAGGTTGAGAAAGCTATTTTGAAACTGAAAAGTAACAAGAGTAATGCTGAAGATGGTGTAATTAATGAATTTTTTTCGAAATGTAAAGAGGTTATGATACCTATTTTGTGTAGACTTTTTAATAATATATTCGACTCTGGTTTTTACCCAGACAATTGGTCAAAAGGTTGTATTGTACCAATTTTTAAAAAAGGTGAAATGCAAGATTTAAACAATTATAGAGGTATCACATTAGTTAGTTGCTTGGCAAAACTATTTACAAGTATTATAAATACTAGATTGTTAGAATGGGACCAGAAATATAATATCATTACTGATGCTCAGTTTGGTTTTAAACCAGGGGTAGGTACAATTGATGCCATATTTGTACTACAGAATCTCATAAGTAGAACTTTAAAAAACAAAAAAAGATTGTACTGTTGTTTTGTGGATTATACAAAGGCCTTTGACTTAATTGATAGATCAAAACTATGGTATAAATTGCAAATGGAGGGTTTTGGAGGAAAATTGTTACGTATTATTAAGTCTCTATATAAAAATGTAAGAGCATGTGTTAAACATAAAGGTACATTTACAGAAACATTTAGAATCTCAGCTGGAGTTCTACAAGGTGAAATATTGTCTCCATTATTATTTTCAATGTACCTTAATGATTTTGAAAGATATTTTATAAATAGTAATTGTACATCAATTGAATTACAAATGATTAATATGTTTTTAATTATGTATGCTGATGATACTGTCCTTTTGGCAGAATCGCCCGAGGGTTTACAGGATATGCTGAACACATTGCACAGATATACTGATGAATGGAACTTATCTGTTAATGTACAAAAAACCAAAATTGTAATTTTTAGAAACGGAAAATGTGTTAAAGATAATGAAAAATGGGAATACAATAGCAAATACGTAGAAGTAGTGAATCAATTTAACTATCTTGGTATGTTGTTTAACTACAATGGTAAATTTTTATCTACACAAAAGCACTGTGCAGCACAGGGAAATAAAGCAATGTTCAGCATATCTAGTAAAATGAAAGATTTGAATTTTAATGTTGAAACTCAATTGAATGTTTTTGATACTTATGTAAAAAGTGTACTTAGTTATGGTGCTGAAATTTGGGGATTCCATAAAGGTCAAGATGTAGAAAAAGTCCATATAAATTTTTGTAAGAAGGTTTTGGGTGTCAGAAAAAATACTTGCAACAGTGCAGTTTATTATGAAGTAGGTAGATTTCCATTAGAGATTTTCAGGAAACAAAAAATTTTTAAATACTGGTTTAAATTAAGAAACAGTAAAAACTGTATTTTAAAAGCATGCTACGAAGACATGGTGAAAAATAATGACATATGGATTTCAAATATTAGGAAAGAATTGTCCATCTTAGGCTTAGCCGATTTATATCAAAGTACTATGAAAGAGACTGTTATTTTAGATATTATATTTAATAGAATGTGTGATGTCTTTAAACAAAAAGTTGTTAACGATATAAGCAATGCATCAAAATGTATATTATATAAACATGTTGTTGATCATTTTTGTTTACAAGTTTACCTAAAGAAACCAATTCATGTAAAATATCGTAAATTAATTACACGCTTACGGTTGTCCTCACATGACTTAAAGATTGAAACAGGGAGGTATGATAATTTAACACGTGATTGTCGAAAATGTGAATCTTGCAACTTAAATGTAATTGAAGATGAGTTCCATTTTTTACTTATTTGTCCATCACTTTGTAGTTTAAGAGATAAGTATATTAAAAAATACTACTCCCGAAAACCAAGTGTCTATAAAGTTATACAGTTATTATCTACCTCTAATACTAAAGAACTGTGTAATTTAGGTAAATATTTATATTATGCAAACAAGCAACGAACTCTCCATGTGAATTATCCAAATTGATTATGTACACTTTGTTTTTCTTACTGTTTATTTAATATGTATATGTTCATATGTATAACCTATGAGACATTTGTCTTTTGGAATAAAGAACTTGAATTCGACATTTACAGTATCCTTTTTTGAATTATAAGAAGAAATAAGACTATAAGAGGCACGTGACAAGGAAATCATTTTCATAAATATTTTGCAGATAAATTCCCAGCAGAAATTCATTCAGTTTTTCTTTTTCGGGGTTATAAAATGACACCATGGTATAATGACAAAGAAAGCATTCAACGGTAGTCTCGTAGTCCTGAATATGTTATCATTCTGTTGCTGTGCCAAAACTCCCACTGGACTTTCCTCGATATTTGTTGAATTGAAACCCCAAAAGACTACGTGCATAATAAATACATAAAAGACAACTGTTTCATTGAATCTTTGAATAATGTTATCTGTTGCCTTACATCAACGAGATACTCCTTTTAAATGTATCAATAAAATTGTGTTGTTTTTTGGATAAAGTGCAATAAAAGGGTTGCAAAATTTGCCGTAGTTTTTCTGTTGAAAACATTGCTCTAGAAGACTTTGGAAGATCACTGATTGCTTCAATACAATACTGAGTCAATTAATTTTAGGGAAAACTCACCCTGAAATTTTCATTTGTGAACCCGTAAATGATTGGATTAGCAAAACTGTTCGACATAGCTAACCAGTGGACGCATAGGAACATGATTAAAACTCTCAAGTGTTCCTGTTCATTCTCGAACTGAAGAAACCCCTCGTAGAAGTCAACAAGCATCGCAAAGACGTGAAGAGGAAGCCAACACACCCCGAATACTGCGACTACTATGACCAACATTTTGACAATCTGAAAGAAAAAAAGAACAAATAATTATTGACTTCATGAGTTATTTTGATTTTTTTTTTCAAAATAAAAACAATGAAACATTTAATATATATACTGGTATACAGTTGTATATGTTTCAAAATATGTTTATCAAAGATGATTTTTTTTGGTCACATTCCCTTTTTAGGATTTTTTCATATTGATAACATGATAAAAAATTATTTTTGGCGTACATCAAAAGTATGCAAAAATAAAGGACCCAATGGATTAAATTATACATGGAGATATCAGCAAAGTATATCAAATTATATTTTGTTCACGACAGCCGACTGATTTCAGATATAATATAAAACATTTCAATATTGTCAAAAATGGGAAAAATCAAAGTGATTCTATTTTATTCTTTGTTCTCAGTGTCTCGTGATCAAACTTTATCAGATATAGGTTAATAAAGCGAACTATGTAATCTAATTAACTTAGAATAGAATCCTCTTTATGACTGATCCGTGGCAAAATTGCAACCTACTAAGCTTAAACGAAGGGAACTTCTGAAATAATTGAATAAAGGGGTGTTTCGCAAGAAGTAGAGAGGATAAGAGTACAAATATTTTTTTTTGCCCGCGCCATTTTGGTGTTTATTGATTCTTTATGGTGGTATGCTTCAGCGATACTGTTTAATTGCAAAAGCACCTTACAACGTTTCTCAGTTACTCGCAGCTTTGACATTGAAGTTGTTACAAAATAATGTTCGCGGAATGGAAATCCAATGGAATACATTCTTTCTTGAATACATAATACATCTCTTTTGTCTCTCTTGACAGTATAGCTGTTTTTTTCCTCTATCAATAATAGATTACGTCTCACAAGAAAACATTCATGGAAACATAGAATTTGCAGATTACGCAAATTGCTATTTAAAACAACGTCGTCGTGCTTCCTTTGAAAACTTAAAAGCTAATTACAGGGGCATACTTCACGTGTTTTAAGCTCTCAAAAATTAAGCTTTTTTATTCGATCATGGTATTAATAGTGTTTTTCTGTTTTATGCATGCAACAAATTGAAATAAGAATGGCACTTATTTCAATACTCTCGAGATAAACATGAGCACTTTTAAAACAGATAAATCGACATGACACCTCTTAAATGTGCATACATCACTTTCTATCAGGTTTCTTTTATCGTTTTTACATTCATTGGGGGAAAGCTGCTCTCTGCTAATTGTTAACAATATATGTGCATTATGTTCCCGAGTAAAAGGCTTAGGAATCAGAAAATCAGCAACAGAATGAATTCAATAAGCTTTCCCTCGCTGAGATACTTGACATGTAATGTAAGATATGGCCCCAGAACCCAGCTCTCCTCTTTAAACCTTTGTGGGGTAAATGAAACGAAGGAGGCTCGACAATTACTCTCATTCGGATTTTTGCGCCATTACGGTCTGTAGTGTTAATCATGATCTATTGGAAACAATTTGCCACGATTCTTTGATGGGATGAGTTTAATTGGCTTTGACATGCTCTTGCACTTATTCGTAAAAACTAGATTTATCCGAAAGTACGATGTATATTTCATTTGGAAAAAAATATGGAAAGCATTTTTATACGGCTTGATAGTAATTTTAATCGCAAATCATATGAAAAACCATATGCCAGCCTGTGAAATATACCCATCCCTTTATTCAATAAATCGTTGAATTCTTCCTTTACATTATGAATTATATGACGAATCAACTGGGTATTTCAAAAAATGGATTCTATTTTTAATTTTAATTTATCGATAACAAAATGCAATTGCATGTTCTGAGTTTAAACTATTTTTAAGAGTATGTTTATTAATCATGTCATCATATCATATAATGTATGAAAGTTGGTTGAGCGTCCAATTTTTATATATGATAAAATAAAACAAGACGCATGCACCATTAAAAAAGTTTTATACATGATTGTACTCGTAGATTAATACAACAATCACGACTTGTTTCCCGGTCATATGATCATTTCACTTTTTCTGTCTGATTGTTTATTCTAAAATATCATATCCGATTAACCACTAACATTTTGTGTACATAATTGATAAATGTGTTTGATTTCCAAGAAACAGTATGTCCTGTTGGTTTCGAAACAGAAACAGTATGTCTGTTGGTTTCGAAACCTACCCATGTTTCTCAGGAATGTAAAGTTTCATGTATAATTTCAAGTAGATTTGACATAAATATATGTTAGAAAACTAAGTAATTCTAAATCCATGTATGAACACAAAAATCTGTCCATTGTATAGTTAAGTCAAATACCGCAATCACGTTTCTTTATTTTCGACAAGTAAATAAGATTTGTAAAATGGGAGTACAATGAGGTCACAATACACTTAGTTACATACCAACCAATTAGATATGTATCGTGTTATTTACACTTTATATATATATATATATATATATATATATATATATATATATATATATATATATATATATATATATATATATATATATATATATAGTACATCCGATCAGTTGCATGATGTGTATTTGACATGAAACACATAGAAATAATTAACTGATAAGTGGTGTTAATTAGATTATGATAAAATGCTTATTGTTCTTCGTTGACCATGCGTTGTTTTTTTGTGCATTAGAGAACCGTTGATACAGGTGTAACCCCCCCCCCCCCCCATCCTTCCGAAACTTGACTGCAGTGCACATGTACTTGCTACATTTTCGTCTTGCCGTCTTTGGAAGATAGGAAAAAAAGGCCTGGATTGTAAGAACAACACTCAAATTTAATCTCATAAAAGAGTCTCTCTCTCTCTCTCTCTCTCTCTCTCTCTCTCTCTCTCTCTCTCTCTCTCTCTCTCTCTCTCTCTCTCAGAGATCAGGGTTGCTTTTTACAACAGAAGCCGGTGCTTGAAACCTTTGCCAAAAGTGTACTTCTTATATCTACTGTACAAACTGACCGACCGATGTACATTTTCTATTCACACACTCGAGTTTACCTATGTCATTATGAGGGAACTGACATCTGTCCAGATTAAGTTAATTGGTAAGATCTCGGATAAACCAGGAGGCAGGCAGCTAGGACGTACAATGCAACAGACATTTTGTGCACTATATTTCCACTTTAATCTTGTATTAACAGAAATGCATCGCATTTAAACATGTAAATTTACACAAGATAGAGTGTATCTAAATATTGCTGAGTAAAGAATCTCTGCACTGTTATCAAATAAGTAAACTTAAGACATAATTAGGATGCAAAAATATCAAAGAAAATGAACGTTATAACGAAGACTTCTGATAATTCTCAACGATGGCGGTTTGTACTTTAGTTAAATCGATTAATAGAGTTTTCAGGGGCAATTAATTGAAAGACATCAAATCAAGCCAAAAGTAGGCAAACGAGCAACGACTTAACCAGTGCAGAACATCAATTAAGTAGAACATTAATAAAGCCGATTTATAAAAAAGAGAAATATATTGGACCTCACCCACCCCACCCCGAGTACCCGGACTCTATCATGTGTTGGTACATGTAATATATATATATATATATATATATATATATATATATATATATATATATATATATATATATATATATATATATATATATATATATATATTCTGGTAGCCTTAACCTTCTAACCACCCCGGTAAAAAAAAATTCGGAGGGGGGGGAGGGATAGGGGGATAATTGTAAGGGGATTATATTTTTAAAAAAAAAACCCGAATCCGTGCCATAATATGTTATGTAAACGCATTGTTGTTTACGTTAGAAGACCAAGCAGACGACACGTGGATGTTATGATGTGTATTTCTTTTCCGTCATATTTTCAGATTTTGAACAAAAGGGCGGTACAGTGATGACAGGAGACGAGGGGAAAACTGGTAGAGGAAGGGCGAAAAATCTGTTAATTAAATTCTAAACTGTCGTTTCAGATTATGTCTTCCTAACCCGGAAGAATATCTGCTAAAAGAGGAAATATTATCTCTTTGTAAGGACTGGCTTCACGTGACTGAGAGTTTTCATTTTTGTTTCAAATGGCATTGTCGTCAGTGGGTCTCGTCTGAAACTGAAAGCCAGACATCAATAAAACCATGTAGAACCGATTAGATCTGTTATGTAAACTCTGCAGTTATAGCGCTTCGTTTTGATTAACTCAGAATTATGTGCATTTCATATCGTAGTTATATTACACTCTTGAGACGCGCTCAGGTTTTCTGTTGAGGTATCAGTACAACCCATGTCATTGCAATATGGAGGCTGACACAGTGAACCGAATCATATGAAAAAAATCTGATTTCAAAGAGTTGGAAAATAATAGCTCTTTGTGTGACGCAACTACGCATTCTATAAGAGTTCGTTCTCGTAATTATAAATAATTACATGTACAACAACTTTCAAGGCCAACAAATGTGTTTTCAGTTATTATCATACTTTGATTTTCTGACCCTCACTGTTCAAAGACTACATACAAAATGTGGCAATTAGTTTAGGTTTTTTTGTCGGGGGTAGGGGGCCTTAATTACATTTGTATTATGCAGCATAGTTAGATTTGAACCATAAAGTAGCACATGCTTGCTAGTTAATATATTTCATCTGTGATTTATATTCGAACATGTTGCAATTATACGAGTTATCAGGGCTCCGTCGGTCGTGAAACCGTTGCTTACGTCAGAACCTGGGCAGACGATTGTATCAGTTCATATTCCATTATACAGTCAAAAGTACTAGCAATTGCCGAAGCATGAGAATGAACTCAGAAAACTTAAAATATTCGGCACAAAGCAAGAAAATATTTAATGTCTTGAACTTTATCGATTCTGAGGTTGCAGTTTTCTCAATAAATGAGAGTAATTAGGCAGCTCGGTACTGAATGTAAATTATAATGTAATTTCTTCTTATCTGCACGACTATTAGCGAGGACTGTTCAATCGAAGAGTTGGCCAAGATGTAGGACAGATGGACAGTAGGGATTTTCCTAGATGATTTTTCCGGATGATTAATTTCCGTTATTTCTTATGAATTATGTCTCCTTGGTACTCCATTGGCCCAGAATAATCAACATTTCATTCTATCATGGGGTTAGAACGCGCCATAGACACGACTTAAAAGAAGTTACATTTGTATTATGGAACTAAAGAGATTGTACGAGAAAAAATTAACTCCAGGCCGAAACAAAAGCGAGCAATTTACCGCTTTCAATGAATAAATATTTGATTTATCAATGTTTATGGCAAACAAATATGTACAGTATCTTTGTATCTATGTTATGCCATATTGTAGTTCCATGCACATACTACAAATTAATTACATCTACAAATATTTTCAAAATGATGATATCTAAACAACCAACTGTTGAATATTCATCTCCAGGTACATGTACGTGATTTTTTTAGCATTACAATAAGTTTTTGGGCAAGCAAAGCTCATGGTACTTAAAAAAGGTTTTGGGACAACTCCGACAAGCAAATCTCATGGCACTAGAATACAGTTTACCAACCTACTAAGACTTAGTACATATTGAACAGGACAGTATCTATCAGTTTACTACTTTCGCCTGATTTGCGTCCATGACTCGTCAATGACCAGTCATTGCCAATTAAGACCGAAATGATAAGATGCAACGGTATGGGCTCACTAGTACACCATGACAGATGGACTATGTGAGCTACAAATCAAATGTCCATTGTCGGGATGTGGAAATATTGTGTTAATTATCAATGCTTAAACATCAAATTTTTGCAGATGGTTTATACATTTATAGTCATCTCTTTCATCATTTTTTTTTTCAAATTTACTAATATTTACGTTGCGAAAATAAGCAGCTCTCAACTGTTTCCCATCAGATCATACGGCGAACTCCTCGCCCTAACTAAAATATTCATGAATCAAAGGCCTACAGTGGTAGTGAGTCGCAGCAAACTAGTGGGGACTTTGTGGGATCAATAGCGCTTAGTTCTTTAACACTAGATAGAGGACAAAGCCATAAAATAAAAAGAATTTGGATTGTAAGCGCTTCTGTCGGAAATGCTAAATTGATCAATGATCTTTTGACTTTTTTCAATGTGTCTTGTATCTTCCGCTCAGCTCGTGACTAATCGTTTTAGAAATAATTACATGGATGAAGAGAAAATTGTTCAAGAAATACGTTTCGTTAAATGTTCAAAGTCTCTTACGAAGGAGTCTACACCTCAAGATGCGTTGAAAATATACCATCAAAAACTTAATTGATTCTCGCACATGATAGAAGCGTTACAATTTCTATGATGCACCAATTCACCGTTACAATTTCAGACTAGTATTTAATACAATTTATTGAATTCTAAAAACAAAAGACTCACGGGAGCCTGCCTGAACTATTTCTTCTTTGTAAATTAAACCATAAATCTCCTCTTTTTGGTGTAATAGATGCTCATATCACAATGAACGTACCAATACCAGCGGGAAATGCATATATTTTAATTTTGAATTCAGTTAATATGCTGTTATAGCCTTAAGATACATTAAGTCGGGAACCGGTGTATTACATCAAACAGAAGTAATCTATGAAGATTTTGCAGGAAGCCCTTCATCGCATTCCGAAGGAGTAACCAACAGACATTTCACGAACAATAAAGACGATAAGGTTCCCCATACAATTAATTCTGATTGTAAACAGCATATTGATGATTAGAACATTAGCAATTCTAGAAATAAATTCATGGATTCTTGGAAACGATATCACTCAAATAGTTGGCATTTTTAAAGTCACACATTTTCACCGGAACTCAGTTTATCCGAATGTATTCGTTTGAACGCAAAAACTAAAGGTGTTGCGTCGAATTTTTTTTTAAATCTTTTGGCCATGAACGTAGTAAACTAAAAAAAACAAAATTAAACAACCTGAAGGTTTAAAATATTTCATGAAGACAGGTTTGGGTAATTTCTTTACTTGATCAATGATATGATGTTAAATTTACAAGAATGAATCCAACTGCTCCAATATCTTTTTCTCATATAATTTTGGTTTTAGCAATTTTTACTTTTATACACCACTTCCAAGTTAACAAAGTGTTAACTGTCCAACCCAGTTTACACAGGTATACAATTTTAGCTGTTGATTTCATTTCTATTATGAGGAATGCCTTTAAACTTGTAAGTAACTATTGTGTTTTTAGAATATATTCAAAAGACAGGATTTTACCGGATGATTTGCAAAACTCTGCAACAGAATAACTCAAAGTCTATTCTACTCGAATGTAATTTATTGCCAACTAAAACAAACAAGATATCCAGAAATCTCTAAGTATTCAGTCACAGAAAATACAAATGTGTGGTCGCACCTGCGTTGGCATATACAATGCGTTCTGCATACTGTTTATTAATGACAAGGTGCAACTATGTTCTTTCTGCTACTGCGCACAATGCATATATATTTGTAGGTAAACAAACAATACACAGTATAGAATTGTTGTACAAATCGCAAACAAATGGTAAATATACACATACAGCTTTTACAAGAGGATTGCTGGCCAGCTCACATTAAAGGGTTAAACCATGCATGTGGTAATACTAGGATATCTGTATAAATTCTTTTTGCTTTTTTAATAATTTTGAAGGTAAAAAATCTTTATTTGATCTAATGGCAAGCAATATCATAGTTTAGATTGACTTGATGGGTAATTCATTGACCACCCAGCTTCCTTAAATAAAATATTTTTTTTCTGAAAAGAAAATTCGTTCCAGAAAAAATGTTCTTTTTAGTGACTTTGACCTCGTTAAAATACGTTTATATTCTTGGGGAAAAGGATTAAGCACTCTATTTACAGTTTAATAGCACAAAGAGGCCCCTAAATCATTATTTTAGAGACCAATTTTCTTAACGTGTCAAAAATCTCTACGACATTGATTCAGGGCAGAAAGTCGATCATCTTCCACTCAGAGACAGTTTAAAGGATTAACCAACATTAGCATCGACCATAATTTGCTCATTGAGCTCTAAGATAAAAGATCAAACACTAAGCTAGAGGGTATGATCATTCAGTAATAAACTATTGGATTTCAAACAAGGAATTGCACGAAAAGCTTGATACACAATTATTTTGATACAACTTTCCAAGATTTGTGTCATCAATTTAGAATTTCTGTCTAATTTATTGAAACGCACGATTGAATATAAGTACACTGTTAAAATGTTTTGTTCATTAATTCAGGAAAAAGAGATATTATACCCTCTCTCTCTCTCTCTCTCTCTCTCTCTCTCTCTCTCTCTCTCTCTCTCTCTCTCAACTAAAACAAACTTTCTCTGAGATGCAATGAAGAAAAACGTCTTTGCTCTTTCTAATTTCACTACATATATAAGACAGCTGGTTTTATCTGACAGAGCGTACTTAAGGAAGTGGAAAATTAAACATTATTTATATATCTAAAATTAAATGTATACTATCCTTCGGACATTTTTTAAATCTAACAATTAAAATTTATGACGCACATATATCGTTATGGGAAACAATGTCAGATGGACAGTATGCAAAAAATATACAAACGAGAAAGAACTGGTTTTCGCCCCATTGCCTAAGCATATTATAGCTGTACTACCTATTTTTATTACTTTTTTCTGCTTTGTTTCGTCTCACAATTATGTGTCATATATGACATATATGATCACATAAAGAATACAGTATGTACATGTATATAGGAATTGTAGCGGACGCAGAGTTCGTACTGTACGCTGAAGCAATGTTGATGTAGAAAGGAGGCAATGCTTTCTTTATATTCTTTATATTAATGTCAACGTATTTTTCGAGGGTAGAGGATTATTATACATGTAGTACAGACGTGAACATGTGGTGATATACATGTACAGTACTAAGTAACTATGAGTATAATTAATGGGTTCGGCGTGAACACTCCCAAGAATATTACTCTAGTTAGAACGGAAGTCAAAGACTACCAAATGTGCCCATGTAGATTACAATATCTCAATTTATGCCAATATTTTTCTTGACCAATGCACAGCTATGTGGAGAGAGAGGGATTTCCCATAGCCACAAAATGACCATCATATTGGTGGTCATAGACAGAGGCTCTGATATCACATTGGTTTTATGATTTCTGGCGTTAATATATAAACACTCGGTCGACTCGACTAATTATTTAATAATGTTCTATTACTTAGTAGTATTCTACAAACTAATTATTCAAATTTGTACACAAAACCATTCTCTCACGGAATGGTTTTACGAGTAATTTGTGTATAAAAGATCGGACTCTATGAGAATTTGCTGACGATGAAACTAAATATTCTATACTAAACTACACCAAACTTCGCGTCCAGTGCCCTGACTTTCTCATCAGTACCATGACCTTCGTTACACAGAGGGAGTTATATGCCGTACACGTGTCTACCGGATCACGTGCCAACGAACGACCGGAAACGTCAGATTCAATTTATTTTGTACAGGGATTGGCAGCATAGCGTCAAATATGTCATGGAAACAGTCATGTACTTTATGTTAAAAAATATATATATAGATAAAACACCTTTAACTTTTTCATTTTTTGGGTGGGTGGCGTGGGGTCGGTTGGGGTAGCTGCAGTACGGTAGCTCAACGGTAAATTCGGGCTGACAGAGCGCAGAATCCGTCGGCCCGAATTTATCGTTGAGCTCGTTTCTGCAGTTAGGGAGGGGGTATTTTTACTCAGCAAATCTGCTTACGATGAATTTAATATTCATGTAAATGTATCTGTAATTAATCTACGGCTCTTGCATTAAATGAATATTTCAGACATGTTTTAAGCCAAATTGATGAATTTTTGCAACATTGGATAAATCCTTAGGTAGATTTTCAGTTACTTTTTCTCGCATTACTTGGTGCATTTTCCAGATAAGATATAGTTTGTGAATGAATGTAACTATAAACTATGTTCGTGTGGATTTTCAAGGATGAACAAATTATATAAACCTAATGAACTTGATTTCATGTTATAAATCAGCATGTTAAAGCAAATCAGCAAATTATTATTCCATGAATATCTATATTTAAAATTACCAAGCATTAATAATAACAGTGGAGAAACTGGCGGTTTCTTGATAACCTGTGAAACAATGACCCGGGAATTAAGACCAAAACGATTTACATTAAAACCTTTGCTACTGTGGGTATCATTCATTCAAGTTAATATTTTGATAGCAAATATTTGAATTTTTCCCGATAATCATAGAGGCATGGCTTTGTAACTCTATAAATGAAAATACGGAGTCATCGTCTGATTTCACATTAGTCATGGCTTCAATTGATGTTATGATATTATGCAAACAGATTTTACGTTCATCCCAAGAGGTGACCCTTCCAGTCCAATGCACTGGCTTGTACTTTGTATCGTAGGATCAAAATTCAAAAAATTACCAAATGTCGTATTATCATATCGACAGACCCACCAAGAGTTTTAAAGGCCGAATGTTTTTATTATGACGTCAACAAGGACGTTATTGGAATGATGACTTTTCAGTATTTCATTACCATTACTAGTTGTTATTGTGTAATCTAAAACATTACACAAAAATGCTCCGCGTTTTTTTTTTTCGAATTTAGAATGGGAGCATAAGAAAAATGCAATAATTAACACGTGTTGCATTGTTTTAACTCTAATTTATTCCAGTTTACATAAACAAACCAGAATTCAATGAGTCTATGTAAAAGGACCGGTCGTTTCCGCAAATAATCGTTCAGAAATATTTACATCCACGGTCATTGTCCTCGGTGTTTAATTCATATTAATATTTCAACTCTTGCCTTTAAGATTTCTTATCAATCTACCATATGAATGTTTTATCTTCAAAGGAACTTAAATTAATTTGGGCCTTCAAGGACACATCAAAATATCAAGGACATTTTCGTTTTACTTAAAAACAGATACACTCCTCATCTTTTCCACCTCTTAACAAAATTCCAAGATAATGTCACTCAATAAAATATTGCAACACTGATTTATTTTAATTGAGCTGTGAAAAAATTAAAATAAACTTCATGATCTCTTTTCCACTACACACAAGAGAAAAGAGGCAATGTCTCATCTACTAATCACATCTGTGAATAACAATAATGGGTAAAGTGCGATTTGATACTGATATCCCGCGCCAAACAAGTAATTGCTTTAGAACCTAATGGACACTTTCTCTATCCATGCTGGAGCGAGGTGACATTTCTCATACATTGTCCCAGTGTTAATGTGTCGGCGTACCTCCCTGGGTACTCGTTTTTTTGTTTGGAATCAGCGCAGTTACTTTTACAGATACAGGAAAGCCCGCGTTACAAACAACTTTGAGTGACTATACAACCACTTTTAGGTTTTAGTTTCATAATTATAAAAGCCTTACTATATGGCAATACACTCGATGCATGTTTTTCGTACTCTAGGGTAAAAAAAATAATAATCCTTGAGCGACTGTTGCATAAGACTGACATCAAACTTTTGATCTGAACAGTTACATTTTATTTATTTTCCGTAATTTGGCTTTTTTAAAGGAAAAATGAATCATTCTTTGGGTATTATGAGATGGTCAAATATGTCCGGGTGATCAATTCCAATAAAGCCAAAAAGGCTTAATGATAGATTTGATAAAGCCCGTATCATTTGAACACCTCATAATATTCAAAAAATGACTCCATGTTACTTATAGTAATCTTATATAATTTTCAGTGATAGTACGATTAATTATAAATAATTATAATATAGTCATTGATGGAATGTATTGGATTATACATTACAAAATCGATTCGTAGTGTTATCACAGACAAAGACACTGAAAATAGAAATATTTTTTCATATGCCCAAATAAACTATTACATAATCTTAACATCACATGAAACAGTAATGAAATATGAGTATTTTAGTCAACACACCATCGGGGCTTCTATTTTGTGAAATCGACTAATCACTATTCCAAGTTCAATATGGTTTTCATTTTAAAATATTTTAAAATGCACTACTTCAACTTTTAATGGTTTATTTCTAAATTCAAATCATTTGTGTCTATCCTTATCAGAATGTTTTAACAGCACAGTTATGATTTATATAGTGTTTATTGGACATAGAACAGTATAAAAAATGACATCGTAAAATCTACTTTCAAATAGCTAACATCTGCATATTCCTTTGTTCGTGGAATAAAAACTTTGCAATTCCTCATTGTCAAGGTCGCCAATGCTGCTTTGGTGAAAGCTTTATTCTTATAATCTAAACAACCTTAACAGAATGCAAAATAAAACTTTCATCATCCTCTAAAAAATAAGTTTTATCACCACAGATAAGTTTTATTTATAAATGTATTTAATTTCAAGAATGTTAGGTTTTTCGGTATGCAATCACTTATCAATATCAGAAGCGTTTTTAGAATCCAATCATATGCTAGATTTCCAAGACAACTTTTTATCCGTATCGTTAAGTAGTTCTGGTGTTAAAAGGTTGGCAGAGTGATGTAATAATAATGTAAAGAAACCATGCCCCCTACGGAACAATATTTATACACAAAACCAAATGTATAAAGTGTGTGATCATATATTGAAGACCAAGTAGAATACGTTCCGGTTTTACATTCTCATTTCATTCGATCTTTTAGTCGATCTACAAACCTGAAGCAATTTTTGGTATCATCATACAAGATTAAACATTGAAACACGTGTACATGATTGAAATGTGACTGATGAATTATTTTCAAATATCAGGAATTACTGTTTTCGTATAGACATATGCTTTTATGATGTAATAATAACTTCTGAAATTAAATCTGAAATAGAATCACGACGTTCATATGAAATATCTTTTAATAAAATGATATAGCCAACAGATGAAAATTACGACACTTCAGATGTTTATTTCTCGGTTTGCCAATGACCTTGAGGGCATGGACGCTTCCTCGGATCTAAATATTGATATGCCCATTCACAACCTCTGATCATCCTCATTAAAGAGAATCCCACAAACACTTGTTTACACATCTTTGTTGAGGAACCCCACACAAACACTCACCAATCGTCTATGTATCATCTTAGGAGATTTCATGCTGCTTTACAATTCATCATTTATCAATAGTGATTAATATAGCTGGTCATGTTTAAGAATACAATTTCCATCGTCAAATAGAAATTAACCATCCTCATCTTTTCTTGGCCAAGAAATAAACTCACGGGTTCATAGGTTTTAGATCAGAATAATTATCGATGTTCTGCATACTTTGAAGTAATGCCATAAGTCTTTGAACTTTTTTCTGACTGGTTTTAAATAGATTCCACGTGTTTTCTACTCTTTCTAATTTTGCAATATTCAAAAGCGAAAAAAGCCATTAGTAAGTCCCAGAGAAAATTCAAGTCATTAGTGAAATGTCATTTTTTTTTTAAATCAAGGAGCTTTTGGTACTCTTTGTTTAAGAATTCTATATTTATGAATAAATCACAAATTTTCATTTCGCACATGACTTAGCGCAATTAAAACAAGGTGAGAGAGGTAAATGTTAATTATGAAATGAAATTTCCTTTACTAGTTGACAATAAGAAATCGAGTGTTATAGTAGTGTTTTAACAGAATTTACTTTCTCAAAATGGAAAGCATAATTATTCTAAATTATGCGCAGTCAATAATATGATGTGTTTAGAAAGACTATAGTTGGAACAGACATTTAAAATAAGAGATGTTTCACAGTTCGCAAATTCTTGTAAAAGTTTAACCTACAAAAATGCACAGTCTGTGTCTTATCGAATTTCCCTCCCACCTCCCCTTACACATTATGTTTGTTTTAGATTGTTGCATAATATGATATAGTCATATTAACGACGTCTGGGGACTAGAATCCATAACTATTTCCCCACCTCCTACCATTAGTCAGTTTGTATTTATAAATAATTTACTCAAGTGTTTAAAGCATAGTTTACCATGAATGTACATATTCTGCTCTACATATTACATGTATATGATTGTTATGCCATATGTTTTTTTTTTACAGTTTGCAGTACTAGTACTTTGATTTCTGTTCTACTTGAATTATTGGTATGTGCATGTACATCCATGTTTATACATGTATGTTTTGATCAGGATATAATCATATTCTGACCAATAAACTTTTTGAACACATTTGGGAGTTTGTCTAATGTGTTGGTAGAGAAATGAGGAGGTATAATAGTTATTTTAAAATAAAATTGAAATTAAGTTGTGATAACTTTAATTTCTGTATTAGAGCATAATGAAGATCATAAATATTCTAAATACATTTTGCCTTCACTTACTTTCATGAAATGATATCTACCGTGCCAGAGTAATCATTCATGAAACAAATACCGGACAAAAAAACCTGCGCAATAAATTGATTTCGCCAGATAGATTTTTTGTCATTTAGGCGGCCATAAATGTAATTGTTAACACCTGAGCCAGCAATTAATGGCCATGAGATCAGTGATAGGAAAATAAAAAGACATGTAGTAGTAGGCGGGGGATATTACGACGAATTTATGACACTTTTTAATGAGGACTGAAGTTATTTATATATTGTAAATGAATTAGACCTTCAACGGAAGACACAAACAATTTGAGAAGAAATAACAGGTAATTCAATATTATAATAATGTAAATATTAATACTGACCTTGATCTTTGACCTTAATCTATGTAAATCCCGCGTTTGATCCTTATTTCCGGGAGCTGTCCTTTTCCAAAGAAGAATTCCCACGATAGCGTATGTTATGGCAAGAATTAAAAGTGGAATTATGTAAGTAAACAAAAACAAGCACACTGTGTAAATCTTCCGGGAGCCCGGGGTGGGCCACACCTCAACACACTTATAAATGTCCCCGTGTTTCTGGGCCCTACCAACAAAAAACTGCACGGAGGCTAAGGAAAACGCACAAAACCATATGACAGTTATGACATATTTTGAGCGAGAATATGTTACTCTTGATCGCAAGGGGAAAAGGACCACAAGGAATCGGTCTATCCCTATCGCCATATTTGTCATGACACTTGCTGCCACAGAAAACAGTTGAACAAAGAGCACCAGCGTGCAAATGGGTTTGTAGAAAACCCATTGTCCCAGGATGGTGTCTGCGAAAGTAAAAGGCATACAAAAAAATGCCATAACTAAATCTGCAACCGCCAGATTGATGAGGAACGGTCGCAGATCAGTTCGAGAATGTCGTCCTTTGGCAAAGACAAGGACCACAAAAATGTTTCCCGTTATTGAAAGTAAAGTCGTTAAAGTATATAAAACTATTAATCCTGAAAGAGACTCATCCGACAGAAATGCATGTTTACTAAGACTAGAGTTTGAATCATTCGTTGTCAAAGACGCGTTAAACGTCGTCATATTAAGCTGTGCTTCGGAGATTGTCATCAGAATTGCTTCACTGAAATTGTTAGACATTTCCGCTCGGCCAGCGTCTATGGATACGATTTCATTCATACTGCTCGCGCACTTTCACTGTTGTAACTGTACGCCGTGAATTCAAACAATTCTTTCCGTCTGTCAGCATTCTAAATGGGCGGAGACTGCCAACACGTGCATTTTAAAAGAAGGAGAAGAAAAAAACATTCCGGATCGATCGCTCTCTGAAACTAGTAAAATACTCACACCTTTGTAAGATTAAAGCGTCCATGTAAACTGCCTGCCGTCACGCACTCATGGTGCTAGCCAAATCTCTGATCAAATCATTATCCGTATCATTGCAGCAAGGAAATGTTGTCATTAACTTGGCCCTATTGTTGTTTCGCCTGCAATTCCTGCTCACATCTGCTGAGAATAATTCTGAAGATTTGTTGAGTGAATGTGATGGCGAAAGGCTTCTTGTAGAGTTATCAATTCCTCTTAATGAAGACTTTGCGCCAGTAGTATATGATCAGTGGTCAGATACGGCAAATATCATGCATAAATAATTTTATCAGATCCGGACATAAAGCAGCAATTACAATAGGTGCTAAACAATCTTCATAGCGGATCTTACGAGTGCCGGAATATGAATATAGAACGAAACAAAACCATTTAAAAGGAACTATTTCAGTAATCCATGGTACTTTATTTACTCTCTGGCAGATTTACAGCCTTTTCAGATACATTGTATTTTTTAAAACGCCGATTAAATCAAACAAAGACCAACATTTTACGTAACCAAAAGTAAATATACGATATTTCACTTTAGGTTTGCTAGGAAAGACTTGAATCATTTCACCACTTTTTATCTGACTGATATCAATATTTACTTACTGTAACTTTATTCAAGAACAATCTGTTATAAAGTATTTGGCATTACTTGTGAATAACAAGAAACCGATTGTTAAAAATGCATTGTACCTCTATCTTGCATTTAAATGCCCCCCCCCCCCCCCCCGTGAAGTAATCCAGAATTATTCTACAATGGGCTTATTTAAGATGTCCAAAAGAACGTTGTCATGTCAAAGAAAAAGGAAGCATTACAATCTAAATAAAAACTTTTAAAATAAACATAGGTAGATAATCTACCGGCTTTTTACTGGTAGTTTCACTATCAGTTTTTCACCTCTCGCTCTCCTTGAATTACTTCCGCGTTAATATAATTGAACCATAATCTTAAGTTTGTTATTCTTGAATGTTTAAATTAACGAGTCGTCTATGAACTTTAACCTGCTTTAATACAACGATTCTTAAATGAAGAACATAAAGGAAAAAATCGCAAATGCTAATTGTTTTAATAGTGAAATACAAGTATTAACTTTTAATTAATTAATTTTCTTCAAATTTATTGCTTCATAACATATCCTAAAATAAATTTCAACCACGGTTGTTTTGGTTTTTTTAACAAATAGGACGAAAACATCAGCAATGTCAAAAGGTTCGGTGGTCTCGAACTCTCTATAACGAAATTTCTTATGTCCGAGGTTTTAATTACTGAATAATTTAAATAGAAGCGATTAAGAGTATCAAAAACTATACCTATTATTACAGACTTGCAATATTTTCCAAAATCGTTGAAATAATGTAGTATGAAATTATGTTTCTTACGTTTGTGGGTCATGACTGAGTTTTTGTTGATTAAAATTGGTTCAATTGGTATCATACGTAAAACTAATCCCAAAAATGGAGCATATACCCACTCTACATACAGTTATAAGCAATGGAGTACTATAAACAAGAGGATTTTGTTTCTACATACCAATTCTTCTCAATATGTTTCAAGTTTTGAATTTTTAATAGCAAAAATCTCTCTGGAAAAAACGACAGATAATTTTTTTTTTTAGTTAACGTAGATTACCGGTATTTACCCACCTCATTCGCCTATCTTCCTTGAAAACAGGTACTTTTATGAGTTTATCTAAAATAATAGAAATTACTACAGTGTGAGAATATAGCAAAATCAAAGAACATTTTTTGAAAAAAATATGAGATCAATTATTCACATCCATTTCTTTTTGACGTTTTAATTTTCTCTTTACTTGACCTACTATTAAGTCGTTTGTTACTGTGTGTAAACACACAAAAAAATCTTAACTTGTTTGAAATAATTCATAAAAGCTTTGTCCTAAAGAAATAGAACCCTTTGATACAGATGTTACCGTAAAAATCAACTGACGTAATGAACTCTTTGTTGTAATCGCTTCAAAATGATCTTAGAAGAATACTTCCTTGATGGTGACGTTATAGTATCAAATTAATCCCAAAATATCCTCTTTGTTTGCTCACAATATTAATCGCATATTGATATTTTACTAGATATTTGTAAAACAGAGGATAAAATTATACTAAGGTTTCTTCTCATTGCGAATCCATGAAACTGTGAATTTATTTTTTGATATTTCTGCTCCTAGGCATTTATTACAAGTTCTAGTAAGTAAACGATTTTGTTGACTTAATCTCGGAGAAATATCGAGTGAAGTAGGAAAAGTGCATGGCATACATATGCACTTGTTGATTTCTGACACTAGCACGGTCTTTCATTCAGTGATGTGTTCAAATAACTTTCATATTTAACCCTATTCTTGAATTTGGTCGCGGTATCATTCATTTGGCGTTCTTCATCAAACAGTGTTGAAACAATTTAAAAGACTTGCATTATTATGTTCTTATAAAACAAACTTCACGTTTATTTTTATGTATTACCCAGGTCACATAATCCATAGAACATATCGCCTCAGAAGTTAATCATTTGGTACCAGTATATAGATTGTTAGGCGTGGCTAAGATACTACACAGAAATGACAACTAGCTCCAATCACTCAACTATCTGATTTATAAGCAGATGTTGCATATAATCGTAGAGATCTTTGTATGCAAATATAACTTCGATTGAGGTGTTGAATTTTTTTTTGAGTCGATCACATGAGTGGTTTGCACATTGGTTCTGTAATCTATCTTAGATATACAAGTCAGTTTTTATTAGTAGCTTTAGTGTGCATATAAATGTATAAAACTGTCTTGTCGGTTATATATTTACCAGTCGCTCAAGTTATGTATACAAGCATGTATATGGAGAACCTCAATTGCCTTGCATACATGCAAATGTACGTGTACTCGAGACCGAGTCCGAATCATTTATTTCTGAAGATTAGCTGCAGAACTGTAGTTCTTCGAGAAATTTGGGTTAACAGCCCATAGAGCTTCTGTTCTATCATACCAAAAACTTTGTATTTATTGCGCACGCTTTTTTACTTTAGATGTCATTATTTTTTTGCCTCTGAATATCTTTTAAACACCCTCACCCACACCGTAAAGTGAAACGATGTTGTTTGTTTATAGGTAAAAATGGCGACTCTTGATACTGACGTGAATTGAACACTCTCCACTCCGAAGTCGGTAAAGGTGTTTAGTTAAACGTTTGAGGAAAACTTGTTGGGAATTTTTTATATGAAAGTATTTATGGAATATATATTGTCCAAAACCTTGCTTGCGCAACTCTTTGCGCAACAAATATATATTCTTTGTATGGATTAAACTGGAACTCTATAGTACATGTACTTCAACCTGAATTTTTCGTAGAGCTACAGTTTTGCAGTTATCTAAGAAACTGTATTGTATCGGATACTTGAGTAAACATTTATCTTCATAATTATATATTGAAAGGAAAAATATGCATGTTAAGTTTAACACACGTGGAGAATGTTGTTTACTGTTTATCAATACATGTACATTTCTAGCGTTTATATACGTAAAATTGATCGACAGACGTAACTTAAGTCCCGCTCAAATGACCGATTCATACAAAGAAACTTAATTAAAACGAAATGAATAAGTTTAGTGAAACTATGACACCTCTCTCTCTCTCTCTCTCTCTCTCTCTCTCCATGAAAATCATATGCAAACTTTCTTCCAAGCCCCCTCCAAACGACCAACCAAGATACAAAACATATAGGGTCGCATTATCTATATACTTTCATGTTATAAATAATGAAATCTGATTGGTTTAGACGCAGTTTTTGATCCGCTATATTGCCCTCAGCGTTAGCAACACACATAGCAATGGGTAACACAATACACTTATTGCATGATTGTGAAGGAAATATGAAGATTTATTCCCCCAAGAAAAATCATATTTCTCAAGGGCTCTGCCCGAGGGAAATATGATTTTTCTGGGTAATAAATCTTCATGTATCTTGAACATTCATGCAGTAAAAGTTTTATTATACCGAACAACAAATGATGATACATTATACTTCGATTTTTAATAATATTTTGACTTGTGAAAAGCAATAACGTCGTGGTTTTGGTTTTTTTCCCGATTTTCTACCTTTGTTTTCATACATTCGAATCATATATAGTAAAAATTGATTTTTGTAGCATATTAAATAGAATTTAATTTAATAGTTTTGATTTCATCATATTTGTCAACATCGTATGTTCAAATAGGCTTTTTCATACGTTTGGGATGAAAAAAGCTGATATTTCCGAAGAGGTAAGACATGATATTTATTCCCCGGGAGACACGACATTTTGTCGCCCGGTCACGTGATTGTATAGAATTAATCAGATGTCGCGTTAAATAGAATAATCATATTGAGGTATAATAAAACGAATTGTTATATTCAGTAGTATATTTTCACTATATAACTCTGTATAGACGAATAGTCAATAATTGTAATATTAGCTCGTCCGAAAAATATTGACCGGTCAATATTTTTTTGATATTGACCGGCTAGGAATAATATCTAGAGAACATTCCCTCTATTTCAAATAATCGCCTCTGATTTGAGGATTCGTAAACGATGACGTAAATAACTCTTCGCGACTCCAAAACAAGGTGACGTCATAATAGACAGTCAGTCAAGGCAAGTAAACAACGGACGCGCAATGCGACGGTTTTGCTATATCATATAACGGATATAAGGATTTGTGATATACTGTGAAGTAAAATCAGGTAGTATGGAACGCCATAGCTGTCTTAAGGTCAATTTCATATTATATAAATTGGTATTTCATTTATATGCAATAGTAATATCATTATATGCAGTGGTAGCATCATTATATGCAGTGCTAACATTATTATATGCAGTGGTAACATCATTATATGCAGTGCTAACATCACTATATACTGTAATTTCGCCATTATATTCAGGGGTAAAATCTTTATATAAAGTGGTAACATCATTACGTTATGTCGTAAGATCATTATGTGCAGTGGTATATTCATTATATGCTATGAATAAATATTTAAATGATATGATAAACTCATTTCATACAGAGCTAAACTCATAATGTTCTATTGTTCAATTGTTATGTTATATGGTACACTCTTCATGTGCAGTTGCAAAATTCTTTTATGCAGTTCAACTTCTTAACATTAGGTGATAAGTTCATTATATGCAGTACTAACATCATGTTATGGTGTATTAAAACCATTATGTATGGTGGTTAAACCTTTATGTATTGTGGTGAAAGCTATACATGCAATTGTAAATCCTTTATATGATGTGACAATCTTATAATAATCCGTTGTTGAGTCATTATATTATGAGGTCAGTTCTTTACATGATGTGATCATTTCATTATATGGAGTGGTAACTTCTTTATATGCAGTCGTAACTCTTTATGATGAGGTTGTAAACTGGTTCTCGCTGAAAAGTTTTAATGGGGAAGAGGTCCAGTTTTATTTTGAAAAAGATGCCGCGTTCATTGAGAGAGAGAGAGAGAGAGAGAGAGAGAGAGAGAGAGAGAGAGAGAGAGAGAGAGAGAGAGAGAGAGAGAGAGAGAGTTTATCTGTCCTTTAACATCGATATTATCATAATACCAATCATTGAACCCACTTTGAAAATTTTGAAAAATCGAATGTATTATTAGTAGAGTATGCTTTTATTTACAAAAAATGAAGCAAGCGTTTTAAAATCAAAGTCAAAAGACCTTTGTTTCAATGTACCAGGTACATGTAGGTGCTACTCCTCGCCGATCAATGCCTCCAACACAAAAGGAATAGCCAGATTTTCATTCATAGACATATATGAAAATTCGTTTTCATTTTTTTTTTATTAATTTGATTTGTAAGAAATAATAAAGAAATTGGTTGATCTTAACCTCTTTTTATGGTTGTTTTATCCACTATATAAAATTAAAGCTCACCGCGCATGTAATTTTGTATTTTAAATCCTACAAAAAAGGTGTTGCATTTCCTGTGCTATTTTCCAAACAGCTGTTGCAGATATCTTCATATCATTTTTATAAGACCATTCTATACGCAGATCGGCAAATTTTTGGTAATTTCATGGACATTTAAGATTCGAATTTTTTCCACCCACCCCCATCCCCGTTCAAGACCCCCATGCATTAAACAAATTGTAAAATGGTTACACTGAAAAATGTGACTGGTTTCATGGCATATCCGATTTTTGTTTCAAAGAGGCATATTTTTACAGAAAAAAACCCCTCAGAAGTTAAAAAACGGTGTTTTGAATCTTCGCAAATTTCATATTGTCTAGTATAGCCGAGTGGTTACAAAGGATGGCCGAATAATCACCGAGACTAACTGCTTGTATTTTCAAAATTAATTTTTTGATCACACGGAAAGGTAATACTCCTATTCCGATGGTTTTGAAAATAATTAATGTCGGGATAAATAAGTTTCAAAACGCTTGTCATTGTACTAGACATAATATTTTACATGTGTGCTGATTTTTTTCAACGTTACCGACTTTGATCACATTATAAACACGAATTGTAAGCATTTGCTGCTGAACGAGGGATTTTAAAACAAAGTAACGCATTAATCGATAAAGGTAATGTATTTTTTTTGGGGGGTAAAATATGTCGTTTTCAAAATATATGCATGTACATATTGTTCGACATCGTTAAAAGCAACCCATGCAATAATGTATGAATCAGCGATGTACGGATAAGTTTGTTCCAAGCGCTACGATTTTATATAAATGCTATTAAAATTATTTTAAATAACAATCAAGAGCAAAGTAACTATAAATTTAAACGTTTTTGAAGAGACAGAATTAGATTTATTAATCAAGCTCCGAAGAATTACATGTCTATTTAAAACACGATAGCAAGTAGAAATCAAAATGTTCCATGTTAATATCAAGATACATAAAGTGATCTACCTAACTATATGCGCGGATCTAGAAGCAGAGGGGGTATTAAATTTCTACAAAGTACAATATTCTTTGAAATTTAATTTACTTTTAAAATTAAACGCGTACTCTACTAAAAATTCATTCGATTTTTCACACATCGATTTAGCAAGAACAGAGAAAAAACTCTCTCTCTCTCTCTCTCTCTCTCTCTCTCTCTCTCTCTCTCTCTCTCTCTCTCTCTCTCTCTCTCTCTCTCAATGAACGCGGCATCTTTTTCAAAATAAAACTGGACCTCTTCCCCATTAAAACTTTTCAGCGAGAACCAGTTTACAACCTCATCATAAAGAGTTACGACTGCATATAAAGAAGTTACCACTCCATATAATGAAATGATCACATCATGTAAAGAACTGACCTCATAATATAATGACTCAACAACGGATTATTATAAGATTGTCACATCATATAAAGGATTTACAATTGCATGTATAGCTTTCACCACAATACATAAAGGTTTAACCACCATACATAATGGTTTTAATACACCATAACATGATGTTAGTACTGCATATAATGAACTTATCACCTAATGTTAAGAAGTTGAACTGCATAAAAGGACTTTGCAACTGCACATAAAGAGTGTACCATATAACATAACGATTGAACAATAGTACATTGTGAGTTTAGCTCTGTATGAAATGAGTTTATCATATCATATAAAGATTTATTCATAGCATATAATGAATATACCACTGCACATAATGATCTTACGACATAACGTAATGATGTTACCACTTTATATAAAGATTTTACCCCTGAATATAATGGCGAAATTACAGTATATAATGATGTTAGCACTGCATATAATGATGTTACCACTGCATATAATAATGTTAGCACTGCATATAATGATGTTACCACTGCATATAATGATATTACTATTGCATATAAATGAAATACCAATTTATATAATATGAAATTGACCTTAAGGCAGCTATGGCGTTCCATAAGGTAGAACAAGTGTATGTTAATTCTTACAATAGAATAGCACCAGTGACCGTTTGATGCTGAGGATATTTAGGAAATGAACTTTGCACAAAATTGAATTCGTGAATTTTTTGTTGAGCTGAGAAAATTACGGCGATCTGTTTTCAATTACTTTTTTAAATTTTGGTTTGTTTCTTCATATAACAAAACAAATGTTGACTGTGATTTCGGACAACATTGATTATATTAGCCCCCTTGGGACGAAAATATTGCCCTCCGCTTCGCGTCGGGCAATATTTCGTCCCTCGGGGGCTAATATAATCAATGTTGCCCTCAACCCCAGTCAATATTTGTATATTGTTTCCTGCGCGTACATTATGCGCGTACAGTTTGCCGTAGAATTCACGTCAATAGTAAAGTTTTTTTTTATAATTAAGACTGACATTGGGTATAATAAAATAAATATATAATGCCTGTTTAGGCGGATAACAGTTGAAATTGACAACCCCCTCGAAAACCATTGTAAACATCCGCTTCGCATCGGTTGACAATATTTTCTCGGGAGTGTCAATTTCAACTGTTACTATCCCAGACGTACGAAAGCCGAGAAGGATCATTCGAGATTCGAGATTCAAAATACGAGATTCGAAATACGATATTCAAGATTCGAAATTCGAGATTCAATATCAAAATTAACCAATCAAATCATGGATCTGAAACCTGTATCCTAGCAACATCAAACTGTTCTAAATAAAGATCATTCGTACATGCTCTTTCCTACAAATAAATGTCGTAATAGCTCTTATGTAATGGATATAAAATGGTTCAATTAACATTGATGAATTAACCCCACACAATATAAACAATTAAATTAGTGATAACACTGTTGGCTTTGCGAATCTATGTGATTTTGTTTGTCCTGTGTGTATTTCCCCCCCGAACCATTTTAACCCGTAGTGTATTCGCCCCAACTGTGTAAAAATCGGCTCGCGAAAAAAGATCTGTTTAATCTAAATAATTAAAACTGAGTGTGGTTTTAGCTATGAAACGAAATTCAATGAAATATGATATGTCAAAATATAGGTTATGATAAAGTTTTAAACCATAGATGATATAATGATTTACAACCTCAACGACAACAATCCAGATAGGAATAGTGTATTGTAGGGTATCAATGTCATTGTTGATATGAGAGAGAGAGAGAGAGAGAGAGAGAGAGAGAGAGAGAGAGAGAGAGAGAGAGAGAGAGAGAGAGAGAGATTTGTAGTGTCATATTCAATTTTGATTTAGAATTTGAAATTGCTCGATTTGATTAAGCCTCTCAAAGGAGAAAAGAGAGGAGGTAGCTAGGGTAAGGCAGACCAACTAGCAAGCTTTAATTTGAACGGTGTTAGCACACGTGTGATTTACATCGACTCTCTCTCTCTCTCTCTCTCTCTCTCTCTCTCTCTCTCTCTCTCTCTCTCTCTCTCTCATCACCTAGCATTTCCTTTTCCGTTGAGGGGTTTGGGGTAATTGTGATGTCTTATATATATATCTCCGTACTTGATTAAATTTGACTCTTATAATCGGATTAAATGTTCCAATAAATATAGGGTAGGAAAAAGAGTAGACGGGACTTTTTTGCGCATATCCTACTGTACCATTCATTCAACACAGGTATTAGCACTCATCGAGTTCGACTTTCATTTTTTTATCTACTGGTTTTCAAGCTATTAATTTATGAAAATATTTCGAATTTATTGTCTGATTATATATAAATTAGAGCTGCGCTGGTACATCTATTTATCCAAATGGACCAAAATATAACTAAATGAATCTAAAAAATTTGACAAAATAAGTTTTATACGACTCATTTTTCAGTCCTTTAGAAAAATCTTGAACCACACACATGTTTAGCAAATAAAACGACAATTGTTTCATTTTTTATGGGGAGGGGGTGGTGCCGGTAAAAGACATGTATTGTTTGTGGCAGTTGGGCTATACTCTCATTTGTTATAATAGGTAATGCTACATATTGATATAAAATGAAAGTTTGCAATTACACTGTACATAGCTTCTATCATGCATTTTGACCCGCGCGATAGTTTAAAACAATTTTCAAAGCATTTAATGTAATTCAACAGATCAAATTTGGAAATAATTTTTCTGGATCCCCGCCTGATACGTCCGCCTCCATGTACATTAGAATTACATGTACGTTGACCATATGTAAACATTAACTTAATCGGCTATGTTATGTGACGATAACATTTTTTATCAATGTATTTGCAGGATAGGTAACAAATAACAGCCTATTTGTTGGTTTCCGCACTGGTTATTTGAGAAAATTTGCCGCCATCTTCTATGCATTCCCCACACCACACACAGTTTCTTTATTTGGTGTTCGGTGTATGGCGACAAATTGGTAAAGCACTTCTCGCCCCTTGTAGATTCACCCTGATTACATTTTATCTGGCTAAGTGTAATGTAGTGGTATATTAAGTACACACATCTTTGCAGTGCTTATTTACATCTTTAGAGAGTTACTTACATACAAAGTAAACTTTTGTATGATTTATATGCAATTATTGTCAATTTTGATGCGTTGGGGGGGGGGGGGGGTAGGAAACTACAGAGACACTCAACTTGTGTGTGATACATATGCCTGTCTATACCTTCTATTCTTTCTTGTTGATATATCAATGAATGAATTATAACAAACTACAACAATAGATTTTGAAAAATTCATGCACAATCAAATTTTTAAAATTTTACTGTTCTCTGCACAAGAAATCGGCAATGTGAACAAATTGGCACCCTATTATCCCTACCTTTAATTGTACAGAATATGTATCCTTCTATATTGAAAACAATGCCAAAAGTAAGACTCATAAGAAGTTGTTTACTCAAGAATAGGGAAAAAATTGTATTAATTAATAATTCCGTATGATGTGATAATATTTCAATGATTAGTTTATAATCATAGTATTAGTGTATGCCTGTATACATAAAAACGATAAGTAATGCTTATATTTATTGGTGAAACCTGGACTGATTATTTATATTTAGATTAAAACATATTTTAGATACTAATCTTCATGCGCGGAGGGGGTCTATAAAGGAGGGGGTCAGGGGGTCTGGACTTTCCTCGGGAAAATTGAAGCTTATTTAATTTACATAGTAAAATTATTGAAAATTGGCCTAGGACCCCCTTACCGAAAAAAAAAATTGGCTCCGCTTATGAAGCTCTCTACCATAACCGCATTTTTACACAAAAAGGGTGAATAAAGCCGGGGTTTAAACTATTGGTGGTGAAATACCCCAGGGTTCAAACGCATCAGGTGGAAATGCACCAGGGCAAACAAAATCACTTAGATCTGCGAAACACACTGCATTATTACTAGTCTACTTGAATATTCTGTGTAAAAATAAATACAAACAATTATTTAGTTAGCTAGGGAGAAGTGAACATTGCATTTATTTGTATATAAAAGCATGTACTAATAATCTTTTTTTTAGAACAGTTTGATGTCGCTAGGATACGTGTTTTCATATCCTTGATTTGATTGGTTAATTTGATATTGAATCTCGAATTTCGAATCTTGAATCTCGAATTTCGAATCTTGAATCTCGTATTTCGTATATCGTATTTTGAATCTCGTATCTCGAATGATCCTTGTCGGCTTTCGTACAAACGGGCACTATTTACATATTACAAGTCAATGTAAGAAAAAAAATATGAAAACCATACTAATGAATGGACTGTTATCAAATACGATATTCAATGTAATTTTATAAGCACAATCAAAGTACATTTAGTATAACTATTGTTGGGACATTTCTATCTCATGCTTTCGTGTTAATTTTATCGACAACCGAAGGATTGATGAAGTCTATGAAATGGACACAGATTAAACATTTTTTTAATGAAATAACTAACACCACAGAATTGTAGCATACATAATATATTTCAGAATCTATCAAAAGATCACGCATACTATTCAAATTAACTAGTCTACGACTGTTTCTGTTCTTCTTCATCAAGCGACAGTAGTCAGTTAAGCCGTGTATAAAAGTTACACGCTTATCACGCAGTTCGGACGCTTTTTTGGTCGTTTTGGGTCGGAGTATGCTTACTTAACTACAAAACCACTATTGAAATAAATTATTTCAATAGTGGTTTGGAATGCATTTCATTAGAAAAATCACTTTGCAACCACAATTGAAATAAAACCACTATTGAAATAAATTATTTCAATACTGGTTGGGAATATACATGTATTTCATCTGAAGAATCTCTTTACAACCACTATTGAAATACAACCACTACGAAAATAAAATATTTAAATACTATTCCGGGATGTATTCCATAATGAAAATCAATTTGCAGACACTGTTGAAGTACAACTACAAATAAAATTATTTTTTCAATAGTAGCTTAGAATGAATTTCTTCATACATTTTTCTTTGAACATTTACATTTTTTTCTTTACATTTCTCTTTCTACAAACATATCATGTCCTATGATATTGAATATTATTTGCACAATTGTGAACATCTTGTAAATTGCCAGAACTTCTATTCAAACCCCCTGTATATTGAATAATTATTTATTGATAAATATCACTAGTAATACAAATTATTTCAATAGGGGTTGGGGATTGCTTCACTACGACCACTATTGAAAATTAATGTATTATTTCAATAGTGGTTAAGGATGCGATTCATTTCAACCACTATTGAAATAATTTATTTCAATAGTGGTTGGGGATACCTTTCATTTCAACCACAATTGAAATAAAGTATTTCAATAGTGGTTGATGATGCATTTCAGTTTTATGTCTATTATTATGTCTGTTTGTAACACTTTCCTTTCTGCTAGGGGAGTTTCTTAAGAAAAGAAATATGTCTTATGAGATTATTAATTCCTTTTTGATTATGCTTGATGTTCTTTGATGTAACTCTATATTGTCATGTTTCCCATACCACCCGTCATCTGGAACCGAAAGTGTTATGCACAGTCGGAATAATAGGCATTAAAATAACATCCTACCACTATTAAATATATTTTATTTCAATAATGGTTGTAATGAACCGCATCCTTAACCACAATTGAAATAAATTATTTCAATAGTGGTTGTAATGAAATGCATACCTAACCACTATTGAAACAATTTATTTCAATAGTGGTTATAATGAAACGCATAACCAACCACTATTGAAACAATTTATTTCAATAGTGGTTATAATGAAACGCATAACCAACCACAAGTGAAATAATTAATTTCATTCAATATTGGTCTTAATGAGGTACATCCCCAATCATCATTGAAATTATTTATATTAATAGTGATATTCATTATAACATAAATCTATAATGATATATAAGCTATAAATTATTTTTTATTATGCAGGGGATAGAAGTTCTGGCAATTTACAACGTTGTTTTCTAGTACAAATAATTTACAATTAATTTCCATAAAACATGATATATCTATAGAAAGAGAAAGGTAAAGAAAAAATATGAAAACAATTCTATCTGTTAATCTGCGAGGATTGGTTATATCTGCACAACAGTGAAAATCCTAAAATAAGTACATTTACATAATAGTTTTGATTACAATTACCATAAAATATGCAAGTCTTTAGTACCTTAATTGTGTATTTGAATTGTTTGTTAAATAAAAACAAATGTATATGCATGTTTATCTGCGAGAATATGTATTTATTAATATTACTTAAACACGTGGTAGTGTTTGTTTATTCTTTACATCTATTGGTTGTTATTATTGTCACCTAGTCAGGTGACAATATTGATATTCATAGCACGGGCTATGAATGACTGTGAAAGTTATTGTGTACTAGTAAAGCCATTCGAAGGCTCTTTTTCGTGCAGTCAAGACACGTTTTGTCATGGACGACTCTGGCGACGAAATTTCCTTATTAGAAAAAGGCGAAACCAACCAAACTCAAAAAGAAGCTGCTGGAAATCCTCCACTGGATATTGCTGATGTGGTGAAGCTCGTCACGGGCGTTTTGCAGACCCAATTTCAAAATTTATCAGGTCAGCTCAAAGCAGAACAGTCGGAGTCTATCACTAAAAACTTAAAAGAAAATTCTATTTTGAAAATTAAATCCGAAGGGAATCGTGCACAGTACGAATTTAATGCCGAGATTCTCGAGGGTCTAGATAAACTAGAAACAAGAGCTTTTGACACTAAAGATAGCGACTCAGTTACTATCATAGGAGATTTGCGGAAAAAATAAAAAACGCGCCAGAAACATATTCGAATCGCCGATTCCTCTCCAGCCGGGTGGAAAACAGTAAATGAATACCAGTCAAGAGAAATTGCGGACAACTCGGATGACGAGAAGAAAATTCGAAGTGCGGAAAACCGCGCCCTCCGACAACAAAAACAAGGGCAGAACCGGCGTTTTCACCCATATGGCGCCTACAAGACTCCCCCAGCGGCGGCGGCAGGCTCGGCAGCCCAGCTTAGTTCTTCTGTGCCTTCTGCTACTTCGTTTCAGCCATTCACATACCAGCAACAGCCCTTTCGTGGCAAATCTGCACGGCGTCAACCACAGCCCAGTGACGTGTGCTTCAACTGTTTTTCCACAGGACACTGGAAAACCAACTGTCCCAAAAACAAGTCACAAAGTCAATGATAAGTATAAAGGTTATAATGGCAATTCTACTATTGCTGGCCAGGTGAAATGCTTTCAGAACAATTATTTAAACCAAAGTTCATTGATAAAACACAATTTGAAAAGAAATATTGGTAAATGGAGAGAAATTGGTACAAATCCATTCATTTTGAAAGTTATTGAATCTGGCTATGAAATTCCTTTAATAATTTCGTTTCAAATCCACCTACAATGTGTTTTCGGAATAACAAATCTGCCATTCACAATGTTGAATTTGTTTCTTCAGAAATTTCAGACTTGCTGAAATATAAACGTATTATAGAAGTTTCTTTTCAGCCGTTTGTGTGCAGTCCCCTGAGTGTCGCAAAAAATAAAAACAAAAAGAGGTTGATTCTTGATCTCAGTAGGTTAAATAAGTACGTAAAGTATGAAAAAATAAAGTTTGAAGACTGGAAGACGGCATTAGAGTATTTCGAAAAGGGTTTTTATTGCATAAAATTTGATCTGAAATCAGGATACCATCATATAGATATAGCTGAAGAATATCAGAATTATCTAGGGTTTCAGTGGGATAATAAATATTACTGCTTTACAGTTCTGCCATTTGGTCTTTCATCAGCTCCATTTATTTTTACTAAATGTTTAAGACCTCTGGTGAAGTTTTTGAGAAAAAGTGGTATAATGATTGTATTGTATCTAGATGATGGGTTAGCATTTGCTTCAACTGAGAGTCAATGTATTTTAGATTCTAATTTCATTCAGAAAACGTCAGAAACTGGACTGGTGGTCAATATAGACAAATCAAAGTTTATTCCAACGCAAATTATTGAATGGTTGGGTTTAACATGGAATTCAAATTCATTTTCCATTTCAGTTCCGATTAGACGAATAGAAGACGCTGTTTGTTGTTTGAAAAAAGTTATTGGTCGTTTCCCAGATATAACAGCGAGAGAACTGGCACAGGTAGTTGGAAAAATCATTTCCATGAAACCAGTAATGGGTAACATGTGTAATATAATGACACGATTTTCTTCTATGGAATTAGCTGTAAAAGAATTATGGGACTCAAAATTATTATTCAAACATAGAGATCAAGTTTTTGAAGAATTGAATTTCTGGATAAAATGTATTCCTTGTAAAAATACAAGATTTTTACATTCTGTTAAGAGAAAAAATGTAATCATTTATTCAGATGCAAGCAACTCAGCATCAAGTGCATATACAGTTGAAGTTAATTCTAAGGTGTTCCATTTGATGTGGAAAGATGATGAGAAAAATATGAGTTCGACATGGAGAGAGTTGAAGGCCATAGAATTGGCGTTGGCATCTTTTAAGAATGAATTACAAGAAACGACAGTGAAGTGGTTTACTGATAACCAAAGCTGTGAGAAAATAGTACACTCTGGTAGCATGAAGCACCATTTACAAGTTATAGCATATAATATTTTCAAAATGTGCGCCGATAGCAAAATTTCACTTGATGTTCAGTGGATTCCGAGATCAGAAAACGACAAAGCAGATTTTCTTAGTAAAATCATAGATCATGATGATTGGGAAGTTACTGTAGAATTTTTTGATTTTGTTAGTTTAATGTTCGGGCCATTCACTGTAGACAGATTTGCAAATTTTAATAATCGTAAATTGCTTAGATACAACTCAAAATTCTGGAATCCTGAATCAGAGGCTGTAGACTGTTTTACAAAAAATTGGGAGGGGGAGAATAATTGGCTAGTTCCTCCCATTCATTTAATAGTCTCTTCCATAAAACATATACTAAATTGTAAGGCCTACGGTGTTCTTGTAGTACCAAACTGGCCGTCTGCTGTTTTTTGGCCAATGTTATTTGATGAAAATTTATATTATAAGACTTATGTGAAAGACGTGTTATTGTTTAAAGATACAAGGGAGATAATCATTCAAGGTCAGAACAAAAACTGCTTATTTGGTTCTATATTTTTCGGTTCTGGAATACTTGTGGTAAGATTGGATGCTACTAATTTGTAATGAATGAAGGTGTATTGCAGATGACATGGGTCCTGGTACATCTTATTTTAAATTATGGTTCTTGCTTATATGTGGCGAATACGAACTGTTGATGTATTGCAGTTGAATAATGGTCCTGATACATCAGAGGGTGTATTGCAGATGATGAAGGTCCTGATACACCACAAATATTGTAATTTGAAACGAAGATATTGATGTTCTGTTTGTACAAACACATTTTTCAGATATATTTAAAGTGGGCAGATGGATGGGCATTAACAACGAAAGTAAAGATCGCCGTCTTGAGGAACTCGCATCAGAACTACCTCGATATTGTATAAATTCCAAGGCTGACAACACAGCAAAACAATACAGGTACGCTTTTAACACCTTTTGCAAATGGTGTAACAGCTTTAATCCTGTGATTACTCCTCTTCCTGCTTCGGAAACCAACGTTGCATTGTATATCATTCATTTGGCAAAGCAATACAAATCATCGGGGAAAATTCATTCAGCTGCGCATGCTATTAGCTGGGCACATAGCCTAGCAGGCTATGTAGACCCATGTGATTCTATCCTCGTCAAAAATATTAAGGAGGGGGCAATCAGAGAAACATCAAAACCTGTGACCAAAAAAGAACCTATTACGTCAGAACATTTGAAGGCCCTGGTTTCTACATTTGGAAAGAATGACAATTTGTATAATTTGAGGACGTTGTGTATGTGTTTTTTAGGTTTTGCTGGGTTCCTGAGATTCTCAGAAATTGTAAATATTCGTTATTTAGATATATGTTTACAGAATAATTGTGTGGAAATTAACATTGTTAAAAGCAAGACAGATGTGTATAAAACTGGTCAAAAAGTTTGTATAGCTAGAACATTCTGTGACACATGTCCTGTAAATATCTTAGAAAAGTTCTTAAGATTGTCAAATGCTGACATGCATTCTTCTCAATACTTGTTTAGATCGGTGTCTTTTTGTAAAAAGTCTAATTCTTATAGACTTAGAACGGATAATCGTCCGATTTCATATACAAGAGCAAGGGAGATAATATTGGACGCACTAGAAAAGATTGGTTTAGAGAAGTCAAAATTTGGTGTACATAGTTTAAGATCGGGCGGTGCTACTTCTGCAGCAGCCGCAGGGGTTTGTGATAGACTGTTTAAAAAGCATGGGCGGTGGCGGTCGGATAGGGCAAAAGATGGCTATGTGAAAGAAAATTTATCTGAAAAACTTAAAGTCACAAAAAATCTTGGCATTTAGCGAGTTTTCTTTTCTTCTTTATCTTCGAATTAATTAAAACTGTACTTTCAAAGCGCTTCACATCCTACTCACGAGTTTGTGTTTATTTCATAAATATTTTATGTTCGTTTGAGTGAAACGAATAAGAACATAAATGTATTTATTAATGTTACTTAAACACGTGGTAGTGTTTGTTTATTCTTTACATCTATTGGTTGTTATTATTGTCACCTAGTCAGGTGACAATATTGATATTCATAGCACGGGCTATGAATGACTGTGAAAGTTATTGTGTACTAGTAAAGCCATTCGAAGGCTCTTTTTTCGTGCAGTCATTTAAGTCCCACCCACCCACCCTTTGCTTCATATTGTATAATATATAGATGTATCCACTGTCTAAAATTTGCAATTTTATTTTGTAGATGTGGAAGATTTGGTTTAGAAAGAAAAATTTTTTGTTATATTGAAATTAATTAAAACTGCACTTTCAGAGCGCTTCACATCCTACTCACGAGTTTGTGTTTATTTCATAAATATTTTATGTTCGTTTGAGTGAAACGAATAAGAACATAATGGTTATTTACTTCTACACAGCAGTGAAAATTGTAGCATAATTGTGTATTTGATATTATTCGTTAGATTTCTTGCATTTCAAAATAGTTTGCAAATATGATATACAACTTCTTTCTTTCCAAATGTGTTACATAATAGTGATTACATAGTTATGATTATAAGTAATTCATTTCCATCTACACTTAAAAAAAATATAAAAAAAATAAATTTAATAGTAGTTGATCTTTAATGGTGTCTGTAAAGTAGTTCTTATCCTGAAATACATCCCCAACCTCTATAAAATCCTTACTTCAATAGTGGTTGTATTTCAATAGTGGTTGCAAAGTGATTTTACTAATGAAATACGTCCCCAACCACTATTGATATTATTTATTTCAATAGTGGTTTTATTTCAATAGTGGCTGCAAGGTGATTTTTCTAATGAAATACATTCCCAACCACTATTGAAATAATTTATTTCAATAGTGGTGTTATTTCAATAGTGGTTGCAACACTACACGCTTTTTGCTCGGTCCAATTCGTTTTGTGAACAGTATTTTAAGTGTGTGCTAAACTCTTTGATATCGAATCAGTAACAGATACCAGGGGCATAGCTTCCATTGTGGCAATGAGGCAACTGCCTCACTAGAATTTTTCTGACCATCAATGGGATTTTCCCTCTCACATAGTAGAAATTCTTTCTTTTGTAAATTTAAGAATTAAACAAATCTATTAAATAAAGATGTTGATAATTTACTTTCATTTCAATGTGATCAGGATCAAAAATTAACAGATCAGGCTCTTGATCCAATAAAATCTTAGAGTTTTTTTTTGGGGGGGGGGGGGGGTGTATGGATCAAAAGAAACTCTGGTCATAGACCAGCATCTATTCACAGTATTGTCGTTTACAAATTTTTGAATCATAAGAAATTCAAAAATTGAGAACACGATTGTCGTGTACTCAATACTTGAATTCTTTATGATTAAAAATGTGAGATAGTGCTCCATTTGTTTGAAAGTATTTGGTATTTTTCACTGTCATCTAACACTTTTTTTAACGAAATTCACAAGATCCAATGAATCTGTTTTGCGTTTTTTCCTCTCTATATAATCATTATGCTCGGGTTTTGTAATATCTATTTCTGGTGTTACATGTTCATCTCCTGGTGAGAAAATATTGGGGTGATAAATTACTAAACTAAGAGAAATGGTGTTATTATTATTTTTTTTAAATATGAAACAGTGTTGGGCATTAACTGCTAAAATGTATTTTGAATTCGAGTAATTAAACATTAATAAAATAATTGAGTGATTTATATGTGTTTCTGTAAAGTACCTGATGCCGATTCTTGGCTGTCGTTCTTCCTTTTCTCTATAAACGATGTAAGCTTTGTTTGTTTTTTCTCTTGACCAGAGTTTCTTTTGATCCATCCCCCCCCCCCAAAAAAAAAAAACTCTAAGATTTTATTGGATCAAGAGCCTGATCTGATAAATTTTGATCCTGATCACATTGAAATGAAAGTAAATTATCAACATCTTTATTTACTAGATTTGTTTAATTCTTAAATTTACAAAAGAAAGAGTTTCTACTATGTGGGAGGGAAAATCCCATTGATGGTCAGAAAAATTCTAGTGAGGCAGTTGCCTCATTGTCACAATGGAATGATTCTAAAACTCCCAAATTCCTTTTTCGTACGGGGTTTCGCCCCCTGAACCTTCCACTAGGGCTCTGCCCATGACCCGCTGGGGGCCTCAGGCGGCCCCAGACCCACTGCCGCAATAATTTTGCCTCACTAGAATATTATCTCAAGCTACGCCCCTGGATACGACAATGAACACATATCATGCAAGGAGATTTCCAGGTGATTGCAGAAAAACCTTTAAATCTGTAGAGAAATTTCCATCTGACATATTTCTATTATTAAAATAAATATTGTGCCAGAAAGTCCAGTTTTGAAAGTCGATCTTTGCAATCACTACTGAATTGACAGGTAAACAACGAAGATAAACTGCACAAAGTAGGGATGTCAATGACAACTCTAAGCACAATATTAGGTTTAGAATTATTTGTGCAAGATAGATAACCATTTTCCTTAAAAAAAACCGAGCTTTACATTCTTCGCACAAAAATTCGATCAGCAATAGCATGTACTTTAGTTTGCTTATAACTTAACCGGGATAATATGACTCGATGATAGCGCTATTGTGAATAAAGTCATAGCTCCGTGACCATGCTTAAAAGAACTTTTGATCTCATTCTCAGATTTCCACTTTCTATTCCTTTAATTTGTAAACTTGAGTGCGAGTTCGTCCAATTATTTGGTCCAGGAACAGCATGAACTTTAATATTCTATGATTCATCATGCAGATACAAGTACTTAGTCTAGTGATTGTTTTTGTCAACAACATTTTGTTATATATTAATGTCACCATAACATCTAACTAATATATGTATATCGTATACTAGTACTAGTACATTTCACCTCAAAAAATATGATATGCTTTTTCTTTGGGGACTGGAATTTTGCTGAATATCCCAATGGTATTATTATACTTGAACTACTTAATTATATTTATACAAAATACTCAGTATAAATCAAAAAAGGTTCAAATCATAATAATGTGAATTCTTCATGTACTTAACAAGTTACATTTTGTATTAATAGCAAAATGAACATAATTAAATTGCACGTTATGGCAAGTTATATATAAAATATAAATATAAACTTTTATGGCCAGTCAAAATGAGAGTTGCAACCAGAATTGTTTTGTGATAATAAATATTCATGAATATTTTCTAAATAATTCTGAAGTTTTCCTTATATCAAAAGATGTTCCGAAGAGATGTGTATTATCGATTTAATTAATTGACGCACCGTTTTGCAGGATATCAGTCTGAATTTTAGGGAATAGTATGGAACGCCATAGCTACCTTATGTGGCTATTTCATGTGAAGATGGTGCATCATCATATTGTGCTGTGGTAATTTCATGTGAAGATGGTGCTTTTATTATACTGTGTTGTGGTTATTTCATGTGAAGATGGTGCTTTTTTATAGTATGATGAGGTAATTTCGTGTGAAATTGGTGCTTTATTATACAAAGATGGTGCTTAATCATATGAAGATGGTGGTTTTTATGTGTGCTTTTTTATGTGTACGTGTTTTTTTTATGTGATGGTGCTTTTTTATATGATCATGGTGCTTTTGTGATGGTGCTTTTTAATGTGAAGGTGGTCACTCTTATTTTTTAAGACTGAGTTAAACATTTATTATCTCGAAATTTTGAAAGTAGAACAAAGAATTGATGCAATCAAAATCCATTTGATACACCCTTGCTAGTTCCTCTTTTTTCTAATTAATAAGTATATAAGATAACGAGATGATCTGTGCACGACTTTACCTCAACAGAACTTACATTAATTAAGTGACAACTACACACTGACGGAATATTACAAAATTAACAAAAGCATAGTGACGTTTCCTGAACTTTGAAGAGCAGAAAATTAAAATTATAAATTATTTGTGTATAAGCGATGAACATGTTATTCAATGAGGCGTAACTGTCCTCGTCATAGATGACCGTTCCTCTCTAACCTAAGTGGCGAGTTGGAGGACGATTTCACATTTTGAGTGGTTTCAAAACAAAACATTATAAAAAAAAAAATAAAGGAGCGGATCGACGATCTGATTTTAAACCGATTGGTGCCCAAAGTGATAGAATTTGATTGAAGAGCTAGAAAGTAAGGGAAAATCAGAAGGAAAGGTGTACTATACAATGATAAAGCTCTAATAAGGCCCTTTCATGGATGGTAAAGGCAAACGTAAAATGTCAAGAAATACTGACAAAATCTTGTATAATTCTATTAATCGTATTTGTCAATTCAGTTGAGATCAAGTCGTACTGTTCATCTCGTAACTTAAATACTTAGTATGTTAAAAAAGAGGAACTAGCAATGGTGTATTAAATGTATTTTAACCGTATCTATGTTTTGTTCTAGTTTCAAAATTTTGAGATAATAAAATGAATGTTTAACTCAGTCGTCAAAAATAAAGTTCCGAGTGACCATCTTCTAATCAAAAAGCACCATCCTATAAAAAGCACCATCACATAAAAAGCTCCTACATTTAAAATAGCATCATCTAATAAAAAGCATTATCACATCTTCATATAATAAAGCACCATCTTCACATGAAATTACCCCAGCATAATACAGTAAAGCACCATGTTCTTATGAAATAGCTACACAAGACAGCTATGGTGTTCCATAGAATAGGTCCGTTTATGGTTATTTTTAGAGAAAGGGCAAAATATTGATTTTACTTTTATGTAGTAATTGATAGGTGGAAGTATAATAAATTGAATAAACTAACATTTATAAATCTTGCTATACATTTATAATGTAATAATGCCTGTCAAATGACAAAATGCAAGTATATACGTGTATTCCAAAAATTACAATGCCTTTCGTTGTTGGTTTTTTGAAAAAAGATTTTATTCAAGTGCCTGTTAAATTACAAAAGTGCATACTGTTATTTGTATGACAATATCAGTCAGAATACAAAATACTTATTAGTACTTATATGTAGTTGCATGTCAACTTGTATAAAATACCATGCGCGCATTGAGTTAAAATTTCACATTTTAATGACATTTATCCTCAATCTTTGTTGGAAAACTTACTTAGAGATAGCATACGTTGTTTATATCTTTCATAAACTTCGTATTCAAATTTGAAGGTAGTACTTTAGCATTAAAAAAAGGCATCATCGACTCATTTGCATAAAAAAGCGCCTTTTATGATAAAGTTTTAACCAATAATTAGTGATAGATTTGACTTTGAAAAGGTGTTAATTTCCTCGTTTTCAAGGATTTGAAATAAACCGTGCAAAGAGGGCTGTGAAAGCGAGATGTCTTTAAGATTGTACGTCGTCATAAAACAAGGGCATCGCAATGCATGCCAAACAAGTCTTACTAAATTATTGTATTTTATTTCTTCAAAATCTTTAGCAATATCGCTTTTGATACTACATCGGATGTTGATATTATCTTGAATAATTGTGAATCGTTAAAATGCATTGCAGTTTTGACCAGTTATTAACTTGTGATGAAATTTATTATACATTCAAGTACATTGTAACCATCAATATATGATCATCTGCAAATAACTTGTACACTTCTACATTGTATTTTGCTCTGATCCGGAATAAATTCGCATTTCGAAGATATCTCCTAGGGCAATAATGATCGAAAAGAAAGGTCTATGAAATAATAAAACTTTATTTTAAAAGATCTATTACTTTATTCAATTGGTTATTGTCTTTTTCTATTCTAAATCATTCATTGATTTAGTTAAGTAGAAAAGTCACTAGCCCAAGAAAGACAACCTTATCTGTTCGTTAGAAACTTTTCGAACAGTTATACTTAATGTATTAGGAACTACCGTCGAAAAGAACTTCACAACGTGCAATTATAATTTACAGAACATATTTAAACAAAAAGTCACTTACTTTTTGTTTAACTGTTTCTGTTACACAAGATGTGGACTTGTCGAAGTGTATTTTATTTCTTAAAAATGGACCATGGAGAGAAAATGAATAGCCAATCGAAGATTAAACTAAAATTGTGTATAATAGGAAGGAAACCTCAATTAACGAATAGAAATTTCTTTTAATTGTCTTATAACTGACCATTGTTCGTTTGAACAAGATAATGCTAAAGACATCCTTTGCGGTAATACTTAGTACTTAGAACATACATTGTATACATAATGACATTTCAAAGACATGATAAACTCAAATTGGTAAAGTTAATCCAAAAGTTAAGTCAATTCCCCCACTTAATAGAGAGTATAAGCATAATCATTGAAAGTTGGTAGAATAACAGAGATAAGGTCTCCCGTTTCATTGTTGCCACAAGCTTATATCCCGGATATGGAAATGATGGGTCGCCAAAGTTTTTATTTACTAGTATGTTCTAAAATCAGTTTTAAAAATGTCTGCTTGAATATGAGAGATTTTTTGGATATGGTCTGCCACCCTCTCCCTTCGAACACGATGCAACTTCTCCGTTATTTTACAAATTCATTACTTGATACCGATGATAAAAGACGGACGCATTTTAGCAGCAATCTTTAATCGTGTTTTTCGAGTTTTTCCCAGTGAAACCAGTACAAAATAACTTTGAGTATCCATATCGCAGTTGATTTTACTGTCACCTTGAAAAAGTTCCGCTGTTGTCAGTCTGATATGTTTGCTTTGTTAATGTACATGCAGTACAATCAGACACAGATATGGCTTCTCAGCCAACAGGAGTTTTACCACCACCAAGCTTGGTGTTTTTCTTACTATCAGAGGTAATAACATCTAAACATTACCCCAGTTACCCGAAAGCCGTATTTTTGTTTTAAGTTCAGACAAAGCTTGAAGAGGACAAAATAAGTGAAACAAAAGAAGGACAAGACGAACAAAAAAAACCAAATCCATGATTTTAAGACAAATCAAAAAGCAGAGAGAAGTCCGACACATGTAAATAAAAATAGGAAAGCAAACAGTGAAGTAAAAAAACTAACAAGCAGAAAAGTAAAACAGGAAAGGCTAGTTCTGGAAAGACAAAAAATGTCAGAGAAAATGAGATAAGAAACACCAGATATCACCATGCTATAAAGGTAAAAAAGGATTGAAATAGATTAATGGGTATGTGTGTCTATCATGTACATTTGAGGATAAAATGCAAACATTTCTTGAACTGGCATGTTTCAAAACTGTTGTCAAAAGTTTAAAATAAAACATATATTTTTAGCTCTTACATATTGTTTTGTATGCAAATCACGCATACAACAAAGAACAGAACAGTGCCTTTTTAATCGCTGGAACAGCTAAGATACGGACCTAAATTCAAGATTTAAAAATCTGAGAAAATATGAAAGGGTTCATTAATGTCTAATTTACAACCATTCGTTGAGAAAAAAGTATTAGCTTGCTTCTTTATTTGAGTTGTAACTTTGTCTCAAAATAGGGTACCCTTTTCTTAAAATGGGTCTCAGAAACTATCAGTCGTCACGAGATATATTTGTCGATGTCTAAAGAGATACATCGACGTTATATTTTTATTGGAAAATATATGCATGTTTTTTACACAAGACAATTTTTTGGATCCCTATCTTCTACAAAGAGTAAACTTTAATTTGTACTTATAGAAATTCAAAAAAGGCCAAACTTAGGACTGGTATAGATATGTCAGTCACATTCAAGTCATTGTTAGATTGTTTTAAACTGACATTATATTCTATGAAAATATAGCTTCAGTGTGCCTTAATAAACGCAGGCGTTCTAACAATATACTGAAGCGTGTTCAACAGAGTGAGCGGTTGCCATGCAAAATTCCCTATACCCGCAACACAAATTTTGGCGAGCGCTTGCGAGTGCTCTCTCTCTCTCTCTCTCTCTCTCTCTGCTGAACACACCTCTGAATTGTTTCATGGTCTAAAATAGATTCCATGTTGACTGATAAAAATAGGGTACCTTATTTTGAGGCAAAGTTACAAGATTAATGGGCATGATTCAACCTTATTCTCAACAAATGATTGTAGATAGGACACTAATGAACCCCTCTCATATTTTATCAGATTTTCAAATCTTCAAAATTAGCCTGTAGTGAGCAGTTCTATAGCTGTTCTAAGTGATTAAAAAGGCACTGTGCTGTTCATGCATGCGCAATTTGCATATAAAACATGTTAAACTTCATAGCTATTGCTTTCTATCTTTTGACAAGAGTTTCGGTCAGTTTTGGGCAGAAATATGCCCGTTCAAGAAATGTGTACGTTTTAATCCTCAAATATAAACAGATGGCCGCACATTCCCCTTAATAACAAATGCTGTGTTGAATTAGTTCCTATTGTAATTAAAATGGTCAATTTGCATGAGACTCAAAGGACGCCACATCACTTGCAACCTCTTCTTCAAACTTTTTTTGTAATGAACTGCAGCACCGTTTCGTGGGTTTTTGAGATGGCTGAAGTGGAGACTTATTTGTATAGACAGACGGTGATGACTTTCAATGTACTATTTTTATGTTCAAATTTAAAAAAAATATTCAATTCACAGATATTTTGGGTGAGCCAACAAGTATTTTATCGTACAAAAGAAAGCAATCATTGAAAATGTTTAACCTTTTCTGGAGGTACATCTGGAGGGGCAGGTGGATGATTTAATAATACATATATACATATCAATAGCAAGACCAGATTGAAGGAGAATCCTTTGGACATAAGACATTTCTCATTATATTTTTTATGAATGTCGATATTTCGATGAAAGACAAAAGGGGCTGTTAATATTTCACAAAGGATGTCAAACATTTACCAGACATGCTATGCAATGTCTACATATTAAGAAAAGAAATCCAAGGTTTATCTTTGACGGGCAATCTGTTCATTGATGTTCATAGTTTGTACAGCTGGAAATCTCTTTCCACTAATATTACTAATCCATTATCAAACAGAGGATATCAATGATCAAATAGCGTTGCAACAATGATTTATTGAAAATTTTTGGCGTCCTTTAATTACCAGCAATCATTACTCTTACCATCCGTAATCATGAATAACAAAACTCAAACAGTTATGTATCATGTTCCATAATTATTATAAAAACCAAATCTACTGCACGAGATCCCGAGTATTATAATAAATAGGTTAAATGGTTCCACCGTAAACGTTCATAAAATGTCTAATTTTTGACTGGAACTAATTCAAAAAAGGGGCAAAATTTAAAATTCTAGTGCTGTTTTATGAGAATCATTGTTTATTAATTTCATAACCACTTTTCATATACAAAATTTAGAAAAATAAAATATTAAAAGCAATTGATTTTTGGGCCAAGATATGAGATAATTAGTGAATTGAAGCCATTTGTGTGAACAGTTTTCCCCCCACTCACTATCATTAAAAACAAATGAAACTAAAAAAAATGACTAAAAGATTGGAAAACCAGAAGTTTTGTTGGTATCAGTTTAAAGATGCTATGTGACAATTAAGAGTCGATAGATTTTAAAAAATATCTCGAAATCATAGTTTTGGTAATATAATTTAATTATAAAACTGCACAGTCGTTCTTTGATCGTCATTAATGCACATTTTATAGACAAAAACGCTGATCGTAAAACACCACAGCCTTATGGCCAAGAATAGTCAGCAATTAAAACCCGTAAAGTCCATAATTTATTGCCGTTAACTCAGCAACAGGAAAAGAGTAACATTTTCTTTAGTGATTTTGTAATGATTTCACATAACTCATGTAATGTCGCTCGCCTAAATTGCTTCTGCCTAGACAATTTATTCAACCTGCACGGGTTTGAGTCTCGAACGACGTACTTGATTACTAAAAGAAGGCTGTTGTTTGGTATAAAAACCAGAGTGTTTTAATCATTATATATCCCATTAATAAACGGCGAGGTTAACGTCTTCATGCAAACAACCATTTTGTTGTTTACAGTGCATTGGTAGCTGAGAAAAAATATCCCAAGGAACGAATAAGAAAACACAACAATGTAAAATGAAGCGGGACACAGGAAATTCAATAAAAATCTGCATTTGCCTTTTTAGTTAGCAATTACATTTGTGGGTATGCACAATTTTCATATTTTATACATTTATCTATACAAAGAGTTGTCGTTCTTTTCCTTTTCAAAGAATATTGCATCGGGGATCTTTTCAAGTATCTGTGTTTATCACAGATTAACGACCTTTCCCCTTCAGCCTCTTAAAGATCTAAGTGACTGCCCATGTTCTTTTTCTTTTTCATATTTATTACCGAAGTTGGCAGTAGACCAGGTTCCTTATTGTCACTAATGTTGATGTATGAAAAGTACAACTATTCCAATGATTAGTTCATTAATTTTAAGAAATTAAAACTTAAATTAAAGAAAAAAAGATAGAAACACGACTTCTACACAAAGCCGTTAAAAAGATGATATTTGATGACAACGTTGTTGACGTCACGTAAACGTAGTCTGTTGATGAAGTGTAATATGACGGTCCCATAAATGAACAAACTAACTCTTTATAGTTCGATATACATCGGGAACATTAGACAAGGACTTTGATACATGTTCTAGTATCGAATTATTTTTCAGGTGTGTGTGAATATATATATATATTTTTTATTATATATATATATATATATATATATATATATATATATATATATATATATATATATATATATATATATATATATATATATATAATCCAAAATGAGTAAAGTTAATCCACACAAGTATTAAATAATAAAAAATAACAGAAAGCCGATTCAAAACTCTACCGGTTTCATTATAATCTTCAGGAGAAACTCCTGAAGATTATAATGAAACCGGTAGAGTTTTGAATCGGCTTTCTGTTATTTATTATTATTATATATATATATATATATATATATATATATATATATATATATATATATATATATATATATATATATATATATATATATATATGTGGCCGAGTGGGGAGCGCGGTGGCCGCTCACTGCTAGGAGAATGGGTTCCAGAGGTCGTGAGCTTTCTCGGAAAGTCATGCAAATGGAGGCCCAAATACGAAGTTTATACAAAAAACGTTTTGTAAAATGTAAATGGTTGATTCTTGAACTTTTGCAGAAATTTTTTTACAAAAAGAACAAAATCAAGTAATGTTATTTAGCCACAACCTGCTCTTTGCTGTAATGAAACTCATATAATCACATTATAAGTTTGCATTACAAGATAACGATATTCTACTTTCAACACAATATCAGCGTTTTAGACTAAAAATATAACGACTAAAAGAGTCATTTACTTCTGTCTTTCCACTTTATGGAACATAACAGCTGCCATATGTGATTTGAGTTTGCATAAAACACTAACAATATCAAACTTGTAACAACGCATGTAACAGCCAACAAAAAAAGGTCTACACGCACGACGTGAATAAAATTTCTTATACTTCCAGCTATTCAGATGGTTTTTCCCCTTTTCAGCTGAGGTTACTTAAAGTGAAAATAGTACCTTTTCATTTTCTCCTGTCGTTCCTTTAAATGTAGTGTTTTTCTTCAATACTCTGAATATTCCATGTAAAGGTGATGCCTTTTCATTAGCTTTATTTTGTTATGTGAATGTTACTTTTCTATAATGTGATGTGGTTATTTCCTGTAAAAGTGGTGGTTTTTCATATGATATATCGAATGTCATAGTTATTTAATGTTAAAGGGGCATGGTCACGATTTTGGTCAAACTTTTTTTTTTGATTTTAATGTTTACAATGCTTCAGTAAGACATTTTTAATAGGCAACCAAAATTTGATTGTCATTTGTTGAGTTATAAGCTAGAGCTTACAATTCTTCGCTATGTAAACAAAAATTTTGTTTACATTTTGAATGTTGAAGTGAAAATTCCAGATTTAGACCTCAAATGAATGTGTTAATCGTTAGGAACTGTTTATTTATGCTTAAAATGAATAAAAAGATAGACAAATCAGCTTGAAAAAGTTTTTTACTGGTATATTGAACCTATGTAAACAAAAACAGGGCACGAGCCTTGTTTACATGACGAGGAATTGTGAGCCCTGTATCTTGCTTAAAACTCATCGACTGGCACCTAAATTTCATTTGGTCATTAGAAATGCATTCCTAAAGCATTGTAAATAATAAAAACAGAAAAATAAAATTTATCGAAAATCGTGACCATGCCCATTTAAATGTTCACTCGGAACTCATTAGCTTGTTGGAAAATAGAGGAGTATGACAAATCTTCTCCATTTCAACAAGACTACTCCTATAGCTAAAAGCGAAAATTTAGAAGATGATTTACGCCTTATTGGATGAGGAATGTACAATATGCATCGGACATGTATTACCACTAACGGTAAAAACATTATGTGTTCTCCTTTTCTGTTATATGGATAATAATCAGGATTTTGATTATCGCATGGTCAGAAAAGAAAAATAGAAAAATATTAAAAACTACCTATAAATAATGTCAATTGCATCATATCATGCAGACCAAAGTTAAAAAGTATCTTTCTTAAATGTAACTTGATGCAGTGAGTTACAAGACTCACTTCAGTCCTTTATTTACTAGCATTACATTTCAATATAAAAAAAATAGCAGAACCACTGGGCCTTAAGGATTCTTTGTATATTGTATACTGTACACGTGTTTCAAAATGTATTTCTAGGTGAAAGATTGTTTTAATGCTTATTTTTCTTTTGATAAATCTAACAATGGACTCGTTTGTAACCAAAGACTCATTTGCTCAATTGTTAAAAGCACAATATACAAGTCAGTTAATACTAATTTCTCTAACATGAGAAAACTTAGTAATCAATTTGGTATTCCCATAATTCTGTCAAAACAATGTTCACCTAGCTTAAGGGATACTGGGGAATCATTTAAATTCGTGGGGGGCAATTTTCGTGGATTGTTGGTTTTTTCCTTTTTCGCGGGGCTATAATTTCGTGGATGTGTTAGTGTTCAGTTTTAATAACTCTTTCCAAACTTGTTTTCGTGGAGGACGTTAATTCGTGGGGGATGGCTACCCACGAAAACCACGAAAATTGGGCCACCACGAATTCTAATAATTCCACAGTACTATATACATTGTATCACCCAAGTCGAAATGTTTTAAGGAAGACAATATTGAGCATGTGCACGCACATGTTGACCGAGTTTGATGAACAAAGTTTGAAAAGGGATATTGTATTGGAAAGAAATAAAAAAAGAATTAAAAATGATTTAATTAAATATTACCGCAGCAATGCCCGTTCACTACCCTTTGTCTCAAAAGGATAATTCAATTTGACTTAATCGACAAAAACTATGCCCCCTCCTTACGTTGGATGGTCTTTACAACAATCGTTGTATATTCTTTACGTAATTATGTATTAAAAATTCTTTGTGTCTATCTGGGATATTTTCTTAGTTTCGACTGGTTTTGTCACGTACAGTTCAAGGCAATTTTGTAATCCAATTTGAAACACTTTGACTACACAAATACAAAAGTATTTTAGAGCAAAAAGTGCGGAGTGCAGGGATTAAGATCGTGTTCTGAGGGTTTATTTCACTATTTGTCTTAAATGAAAATATCTTTTATTATCATATTTTTAATTTTCAAGATATTAGACCAAAAAAAACAAAGGTAAAAAAGCCCTAGCGGGATTCAGAATCATGACAGATTCCTCGTTAACACTCTTACCCATTGCGCTACGCTGTTAGGTAACAATTTCGATAAAGAAAAGATTTATAAATCAGACTACATTTTTTTCTAGTTTATCATGTAAATACGTCACAATATAGAGGTGACCCATACCACCATAATACTGTATCAAAATCTGTATGAACCGGAAGTTCAGGTCAATTTCATTCATATTCAAATTCCGGATTTTTTATAACTTATTTTTGCTGATTATTAACTAATCAACGCTAATAGAAAAATTAATACCCGACTGTCATATTTAAGGTGCAATACTGATAATATCTATACAATTGACAGTGACTGTCCAACCCGATTAATCACTGGTATTAAAACAGAAAGAACCAAGTCCATAATTATATGTAGTATAGATTTTTATATAAGGAAGAAGAAGATACATGTAGTAGACAATTACCGGTACCTTCCGGAAAGAGGGCAGACCACACAGCTCAACACTGAAATAAATACCCCAGGGGACCTGTGGTTCCTCATTTAATCATGATGGGAAATAACATTTAATCTAATCCAATGACTTTCCTCGACAGGAATCAAAATTCTCTTAAAAGGTTTTGTGTCAGTGTAGGTTAAGAGTATAAACGCATATAGTCCGCAGTTTAAGTCAATACCGAGCACTTAATATATAAGAAAAAAACAGCAATTTTAAAAGATCACCGGGATATGAACGTGGTTGGTCACAAGATCAAATCATGTGAAGCCCGAAGCTTCTCAGAAGATTTGATCACGTATAAATCAAGATCAAATCCCATTGACTTTTTATAATTGCTGTTTATTACTTATATTTACGTTTGAGAAAAGCAAATTGTTAAAATTACCATGTTTTTATGTTTACAATAATGGAAGCGAAAAGCGCGTGCGATTATCATTATGACGTCATAAAAAAGTTCATACAGATTAAAAATGTTTTCGCTATTCTGTAAGTTCATGTTTGCAAATGTAAATAGATATCAATATTATCATATATTTTTGATCTAAAACTTAAAGAATGGATGACTATTTACAAAAAACTTAAAGAATGAATGACTATTTACCAAAAAATAAAAATAAAAAAAAAATCAGAAATAATGTTTTTTTCTGGTTAAGTCGGGTGCACTTTCATATGATCAACGCCACTGTTTCTAAAATTAGAAATTGTATTCGATGATTAAGCAATGCATTTGATCCATCTTGCTCTATCACATAATTTTAAGGTACTCGATTTTACATATTCTTTTAAAACAACATCACTGTGTTGCCTTTTATATATGTTAATCTAAAATCCAGGCTATCAAAATGGTATATCATTTAAAATGTGTACAGTGGAAGCTTTCCATATTAAAATTTTTTAAACACAGACAATGCAGAAGAAAATGAACAAAGTCGCAATATATTTCTAACAGTGATGCGCCAAATTCTGAAGTGAATAGATAATTAATGAATAGTAGAATAAGTATAGCTTGATGTGTAGAATGAAAAACGAGGCCTCTCGTTTTGGTCACTGAAACTGTAAAATTTTACGCTAATAAAACACGGGATGTGCGGGAAACGTGCGCCGAATTCCTCGTTTATTGCGCATGAATTATTAATAGCGAGCATTAGAAAATGATAAATTGGTTCAGTGGGATGATTAATTGATAAAAAACGGACGATATGCTATCAGTTACAGAAAAGGAAAATGAGGATTAGACCAACATTTTGCTCAAAATATAATTTGTTTTAGAGATCTTCATTTCTATGGTTATAGGATGGCGGTGAGATGAGGTACAAATGTATATTCGAAATTCATATTTGTCTTCACTCTCTTTCGCCCACTTCTTTTTTTTATCGACCACTGGCGTAATAGTAATTACGAATGGTAGATTTAGTGGACATGTCATCAAAGACTTTATAACGTTTGAACCTAATGATTTGTTAAAGCCGCCAGTGGATTGCATGATAAAGTTCCAAGCATGCTGCCAATCCAGTCCACCTCTTGCAATTCAAATGAATTATGTATACACAAGCGCGTGGAGATCAAATTACAAAGCGTGATTATTATTATAGAACTGAAAAATAATTCAAATATTTGGTCCTTGTATTTTCCAGAAGTGGATATTTTCATAATGCCAAAATGTACTTAGTCGAGCAAGCACAGAATCTATGTATAGTAAATTAGAAATAAAAGACACTTTAATCTACCCATAGAACGACACTTCGATCTATTTGATAAAGTTGTAATACCAGTATTGATCTATGGTTGTGAAATTGGGGGTTACGATAATATAGATATTGTTGAATAAATCCATTTGAAATTTTTAACAAATAAACAGCAGGTTAAAAAGTTCAACGCGATATGGACTTGGTTAGTCACCTGATCAAACCCTGTGAAGCCCTTCGATGGGCTTCTCAGAAAATTTGTTTACGTACAAGGTACCACTCATGTTCATAGTTCATATCCCGGTGAACTTTTAAACATTGCTGTTTATTACTTATATTCACGTTTCAGAAAGGCAAATCGTTCAAAATCATTAATATAACTGTGTGTTTACGTTTACAATAATGCAACCATCAAACGATTAGTGTGTGCGATGATCATTGTGACATCATAAAAAGTTGAACGTTTTTGTTATTCAGTAGGTTCATATAAAGAAACATATTTAAGAATTATAATATAAGATATAATTTTGGATGTATATTTATGGAAGATTTGATGACGTACCAACCCGTATTTATATCCCCGTATACATCCAAAAATTATACCTTATTTCTTATATTTACATTAATTTTGTTACATTAATTTTGTTACAAATTATGACGATTACATTGATCCATACTCTCTTTTTTGCGTTGACATAGAAAGCCGATTGATCAACATGACGTTACAAAAAATATTTCAACAATGCAAGTATTTGATTATCATAATTAATAAATATGACACTGCTTTTGACAAGACAACACTTTTTTAATATAATAAAGTAAAACAGTAAAGAAAATTAACGTGTACTATTGAAAAAAAACCTGAAGCTTAGCGGAATAGTACCACTTCCGTTGAAGTCACAGAGCGATTAGAAATTTGAAAACAACGCGATTGGAAGCTGAGTTAGAATCTACTTAGGCATATCAGAGGAAATTTTTATCGCCAATCAGATTCAAGAGCAAAATGATTTTCCTCGGACATTATAGAGACAAGCTATTCTAAATTTTTTTATGGAACAAAACGGACAGAGGAGCACAGGGAGTTAACTTTGACATGAATGGACTAAACACGAACGGTCTGTGACATTGCGTTTGCGATTTTGATTTAGACTTATTATAAAAGTCAGAAATGAACTTACTATTACTGATTTTATAAACTACTTTAACAAATTGCGATGGTAATTTTCAAAAACGCTTAATTGTTACGAAATTGATCCTTTTACAAACATGAGCTTACATGTACGTGAATCTTAAGCCTTGTCGTTTATCCACACAATGTTAAATATTGTATAAAAAAAATGGATGAATAAAACTTCGTATAACAAAATACAGATACGATTTTTTTCTTTATGCCTAAATTATGTTTTCATACAATATTAGGTGTGATTTAGCGTACGCCCTTAGTTTGAAAACAAAGAAAAAGAAGTGACCCATATTAATCATGCGCTACTTTGAACTCTTGACCCAGGCTGATGTTATACAGAAATAACAGCGCAAACAGTGTTTTACCAGGGAAAACATTTGCAAGCGTAAATAATTGCAAATTTACATAATTATACAGAATTGAACGTTTTTGATATTTGATATTTGATATTTAATATAAGGAATTATATTTGCAAATGTAAAGATTTAAAATATGTTCTATTTTTGAAAAGTAGTACATAATATAGGCCACCTAGTATGGTCTACGGTGAATCAGGTCGTTATCCATTAAATGTCACTGTTTATTCTTGAAAGATTTTTTATTGGACAAAAAAATCCAAGGTCAAGATAATAAAATTATCTTTATTGTTAATATATATATATATATACAAATGTGTGTGTATATATATATATATATATATATATATATATATATATATATATATATATATATATATATATATATATATATATATATATATATATATATATATATATATATTGATTGCAAATCAATATATGTATAATAACGACTGTGCAAATCCATGGATTGTTTTTATATACGACAAACATTTGGATCTTAGACTCAATATCTGTCCAGTACAATGTACTACAATATACACTGTTGAGTGGATTTCTTCTGTCATCAAACAAAGATCATTATAGGACCAGTTTATTCAGAAATGGACACATGATATAGATATTTCATCCAAGGGTCAAATATATAAAATCTATAAACAGAATATTTGAATTTGATGAATACTTAAGCCTTCTTTCAAAAAAATTTAGAAACCACTTATTAAATTCAGACCATCAAATCACTGTTTACCGATTGAAACAAGTAGATGGTATGGAGTTCTTGTAAATGACAGATATTGCTAACCAGATAGCTGGCTTGGCTGTATTTTAAATAAAATGTATAGTAAAAAAAAAAGTGACGAACAATTATTTGCTATACGAAATCTAATCATATATTTTTTGCTATCACCAGTTTGGAATTTAGGGTTGAAATACTGAAAACGAAGTTTTTTTGCTTGTGAAGATTTTTTGGATGAATCTGCCCCCCTCCCCACTTTCAAAAACGATGCTACGTGCTTGAATTAACATTAAGTTATGATGAATACTTCATTAGTTTCGGTCAAGCAGAACATTGGCTATGCACATGATTCATCAGATAATAGCTACGGAGCTGATGTCGCTATAGGTTAAATATATAGAAATCATGTTCAATGGGAAGTGTTGATTGTTTATAATGATAATATAATTATTTATGATTAAACCACTTAGGCAGAACTAATCTGAATTATTTTTCTCTTAATGTAAATGATTATGTAGAGAGATGTAGAGCCTATGTAGAGAGATTGAGAACGGTCGGGCGTTCGGGAAATGTTGGAAACTGCTAGTCAGTCAGAGAGATTGAGATATGAATTTGTAAGACTTTGAAAGTTGCTTCGTAAAATCTATACTATCACGCTTTAATGAATTATTGTTCAACACCAAACTGGACTTCTCATTTTGTGACTGGACAAGGAATTGAACCAACCCATAGGCTTACATTGCACACTCTGTAATATTGGTAAATTAGCGGATGAATTTCATTTTATTCTCGATTGCAAATCCCTCCCTTACTTAAAGCCCCTGTCACACTGTCAAGATTTAACACGATTTACTAAGAATTACTAAAAGTTAAAAATCGCCATTATTCGCCAGGTCAGTCTTGCGATAACTCTACAAACGGTGCTTTTTTTCGAATCTAGTACGACTCGAATACGATGTCTGCTCGACAATGTACGATGTTTGTGCGATAAAATGACGAGTTGTGACGGTTCATGTACGAATTTCGGCGATTAAGTAACGAACGTTTTGAGATCTTCCTACAAGCAGGTAAGATTGAAGACGATTTTATACGATACTCTTACGAATGAGTACGAAATTGTACAATTGATACACGATATTACCATAAATAAACACGAGTTTTTACGGTTATATATCTTGTGGTGTGTTAATTAATAAAGTGATTATTAAACAAATTAATGATTGCTTTTTTGCATAAAATACTTACCTGGAAATATTTTTAGAATTCAAACATAAGATGAATAATGCAATCAGAATAATATTCATATGGATTATAAAAGATGTATGAAAAGACGTACAGGTAGAAGTAAATCCGTGAGTTAAGATTACCAACAAAATACACATTGTGACAATGTTTGCAATTGTGAGTAAAATTGTTTTCATTATTTCCTGACGGACGTTTATTACTGTATTGATAAACGAACAAGAATCAAGAAGTGGCAGCAGTAATGTTTGATTTATTCCCTGAATAAGATTATCAGTGGAAAACAAAATTCATTTTTTTTAGAATAAAGAAATTACAAGTATATGTAAAATTTAAAAAGAAAAGGTTCAGTAATAAACTGAAAATAATCACTAAACGATGTACATGTACTTAGTAATAACAAAGAATACTATTGCAAAACACTAACTAGTCTCCGATTTTCGTACTAACTCGTAGTTCACTCGCAAGGTTCTCGTATTGTACTCGCCGCTAATCAGTTTTTTTTCCGTATTGTATTCGAATCAAATCGAACTACATTTCCATTCACTCGGAGGACTCTCGGGGAAGACTCGAGAAACAATCGCATAAACTCGTAGAACAGTAGGGGTATATCGAAGGATATTCGTAGCATCGTAAGAACTACTGCGAGTTTCCTACGAATGTAGAAGATTTATTGCGACTATGTGCCCAAGTGCAGTGCGAGTGTCGTGCGAAAGTCTACAAATACTTAAAAATCGCGGATCGTACTGTGGGCACGATTAATTTGAACATGCTCAAAACAATCGCCGCGTTTGGCGTTTTGCTGAGATGAAGGAAGTGAGTCTACTAATATCTCTACGATGAACCCCGAATAATTGCGAATAATTGAATTCGTACACTATTGTAGCTCAAAATCGTGACAGTATGACAGGGGCTTTACGTAATCAATTTGTACGTACCAGGTTTTGACACAAACCAAGTACAATAAAAAGGGAGGGAACTGTTGACGACATCAAACATGAAAACATTGAAAAATTCAAGCACTTTTATTTTAAGCACTTTTTAGTATTTTAGTATTTATTATTATTCACGAAACAATAAACAAATTGGTAAATCATTTATTTATTTATTCATTAAATAATTACGTTAATTAGATATGTGAAAGGGATTTTTATGTACTTCAACTTTCAAACTCAACGTTGCGTGGACCCTGAGGTCCACGCAGAAAATATACCGTATAAGCGAGGTTAAACCGGATGCTAGGGGAAAATTCAGCCTGCGCATGAGTTAGCCTGGTTCCTATGCGGTATGTCAGGGAATCAGGCTAGCACACGTTTATCTGAATCGGGATTGGGATTCCATGCCATATGCACACATAAGTTCAAAGCTGTCGGTAAACAGTACAGACACAAAGAATTTCTTTTAAAGAAATGATCGGCATGTGATATGATCTGTCAGTATTTTGAAATAAGTTAATATTATGCCGATACTGGCATCAAATAGCATAATTTGCAATGTTTTGTTGTTTTCCGAATACACATGTAGCTTAACTATACTTTTACAGTAGGCGAGGCTAGAGTAAATCCCGATTAGAAAATTTTAAGCATTAAGTATGATTAAATAATAATGTGACTGTATATCATTATATTGATGATTGAATAATTATGTCACTGTATTAAAGTAAAAATCTCAAGAAAAATGCATCAAAATATGAAATTAATTTACACAAAGCTGTCACTGCATAGTTTACAAAGTAGTGCGAAGCGTAATATGCGCAAAAAGTAGAATTCGCCGAATGCCTGATACTATGTATGCAATCTTCATTAATATAAATCATAGTTATTTTAGAAGTATAAAATCTTCAAACTCTGAGGTAAAAAATCAGGGCTATACGTGATACAACGTTCAAATTTAGTGGTTAAATGTAGGCGGCTAGAGTCGGAGAAATTGGAGAAATCGGTGGAAAGAAATGTATATGGTCCACGTATTGCAGTCCTTTTTTAAAGGACAGCAACTTGTTATTTCTTATTTCGTAACGATGCAATGGGTATAAATTTGAAGTTAAACACAGTCACATGTTTTGTTTTTTTCAGCTGCATTGAACACTGTGCCCATCTAAGGTGCATATATCGAAAAATTCAAATATGCCACATGATAGGTCATCGCTTAAAAAGTTTACAACCACCTTTGTTATCATCGTAACTCACCTGTCAGATGAGATATTTACCTTTCAAAAAAATTTCCTACAGGAAAATAATTTTTCCCATAGGAAAAACAATATTCCAACAGGAAATTTTAAATTTCCTATCGGAATCCAAGAACTTCCTACAGGAATTTCAATTCCGACAGGATTTGATAAAATCCATAGGAGATGTTAGTTTCCTATAGGAAACCACCTGTCTGAATCAAATTCCCACAGGAAATACCATTCTCCTACAGGAAATATAATTCCTCTAGGATTTTTACAAAATCCTATAGGATTTATTTTGATTAGAATATTTCCTGTAGGAGAATCATTTCTCCTATGGGAATTATAATTTTCCTACGGGATATTAATTTTTAAAGGTAAATATTTCACCTGTCAGGTGATACACACTAAAAATAAAAGTGATTATATACTTTATAGACAATGGTCTATCATATTGTTTGTATGAATTTTTCCGAAACTGCATCTTAAGCCGGTGCAAAAGTGCCATCTTGGCAATGGCATAATTGTCCGGCACAGTGTTATTGTCTCTTTATCCATTTAAGGTTTTGAGAAGACCTATTTTGTGATGAAGTCAATAAAAATGAATTATATCCCAAATTAACCGCTAAACTTGAAAACTGATTTAATTTAGACGAGAAAGTCTTCTGCATTTGAACTTTCGTGACATTTCGACCCGAGAAATTTAAAATGCCAAGACCCGAATTACGTTTCATAATTTCATCTGCAAATTGGCATCCTCACATACTTGATGCAATTTTCTTAAATCAATATCAAATCGTAAATGACCAGACAGGAAGTGGTGGAGGACTAGACTGTAATAACATAATTTACAGCTGTGGGGAACAGGAGTCCCTTCATAAGACATTCTTCTAAAAATATATGTGCGAGAACTTGAATATGTCTGAAAAACTATATACTTATATTTAAATCAAATCAATAGTCTTCATTTGATGTATGCAAAAAAAGCTAATATATACCAATATTTTTAATAAACTCACCCGGCACATGTTTTACGTGTTAATCCATTTATCATTTTTCATTGCTATATTAAACTATCTTTGATTCCCATTCCCGTTCCAACAGATCAGATTCTCCACGGCGTTACAACGGACTCGGTTCGCGGGTTCAGAAGACAGGATGATGAGCATAACTTGCATTATTACATGTACCTCAGGTATACGTGGCATACACATTAAAAACGATATAAACAGGACTGCGGAAGTAGATACTCAGTACTTAGTCTTGATTACTTGCTTAGTATTTTGATTGGATGAAACAACAGTAAAATATCAACTATGTAATTTATTACTTAAAAAGAGATTGTGAAGTGTCTTATTTTTTAATTTTAATTGTAAAGTCCATAAATGTGTATTAAGGGGTTTGTTCACAGAAAGTATGATGTTCTGTGATCTGTAAGGCAATTGCAAGACTGACTTTCCATAACTGCCTGTAAAATATGAACTGCCACCAGGTTTTAATACACATCATTCCAGGTGTGAAGTCAAAACAACAAGAATGATGAGTGGCTTGAAAAAAAACAGTACGCACATATCAATATTTTAGGGACTTTATGGCCGGTGCACATGGCAATATTTAAGGTTTTAAAACCTTGCAATTTTCAAAACTTAAGTCTTAACCTTATCGGATGTTGACACTTTCACCCTTTTTGTACCCGACAAGTTAAACTAGGAATACAGCACTTTTTATATTTAAGCCAATAAAAACTATTCTTTAAAACTTTTCAAAGAGTTGTCATTGATCAATCACGTGGTTATAGATTCATTTTATCGAAATGATACGCACTATAATTAGTTTTCGACCATTTTAAAAGAAATATAGCTCTAAAATGTTGTTATCGATTTTGCAATCATTCCTGTAATTTGTGTTTATGAAATTCAAAGGCATGCCTTGTGTTTACCAGGGATTCGTATTAATATATATGGGTTTTTTAATCGTAAGCTTTTAGACATAAGGCAAGCATTTCCAAATGTGTCAGACATATAAACCCATAGTCTCTGAATTATATTTTATGTACTCTTGTAAGAAAGTTTCGAGTTCCGTGTGATTTTTTCCCTTGCAAACTAACGAATTCTTGTAATTTATTTGTTTATACAATCATTCGGAGAAGGATTTTAAATTGACTAAACACAAAAAAATTGCCCCGTTGGTTGTGGGAAACTCAAATTATCATTCAAGTGTGAGCCATTGTAAAATTGATTTCAAAAACACTAAAATCACAATGATGTGTCCAAAAGTGTGTGAAAATGACAGAATTATCTGCAATACGTGTAGTTATTTGTACTTGATGTGAGATTTACTACCATTGTATTTGTCTATTTGATCCAAATAAAACTGCTGAAAAGTCAATTCTGTCCGGGCTTTATCATTTGATACCGACCTAATCCTCGGAACCTCTGGGGTAATTTGAATTCCTCTTTATTTAACCAAGGTCATTTCTCTTTGAATAGATAAAATCATGAAAGAAGTTTCACGAGTTGTTTCTTTCATTACATTTAACTAATCTGCTTGTATTTTCTAACTAAGAGGACAGCGTATATTTTTTACCTTAATCTTGCGCATGGTCGACATTTTGATTGCAATTCAATGATTCCGTGAACCACTCCATTCATACATCTCTTTCACTTTAAAGATTGAGTAATATATGCTTGAAATTGATCCTCACGAATAACGCCGTAGAAAACTGGAATCTGTGGCTTGCTTTTGTGTAGAATCGTCTTTAACGATTGTGTTGTTATAGACCAACATGTTGGGATGCAGGGCACGAACTGTCATATCAACCATAGGACTTCAATAGCATTTCATTTCATCATGATCGCAAATTGTGCAAGAAACAAACTGTTGTTGCTTCTTATACATTATTTTAAAAATTAATCCACTTTTGAATAATTCACAACAAATAAGGCAAACGTCACAGAGAAAAGACCTATCACTGTGAACCAGGAACAGAAAGATCTCAAACGAAATCAAAGTCTTATCGTGACTGCAAAATTCGTTTATCATAGAACTTCAGTTAGTAGTATATTTTAAACAACTCAAAGTGGTTTTAAATGATCTCATAAGACTTTTAGGTCCTTAAACTAACAACTCTTCTTTTCTGATACTATATGCAGGCACGTAGCATCAGGGGGGGCCAGGGGGGGCCTGGCCCCCCCACTTTTTCTCGCAGCAACCAATTTTTTTTAAATTTACATGTTAAAAATGGAATGATCATGGAGTTGGCCCCCCCACTTTTTTGGGAGTACGTAAAAAATTGGTATGAAAATAAGGAAATGAGGAGTGAAATTAAAGTTATATAGTTCGCCAGCACCCCCCCCCCCCCCCCCCCCCCCCCACGGATTAGGATTTTGAAGATTTTGGGAAACTTAAAATTTCCTTTTTTTTTCTTTTCTTTTTTTTTGGCTTGTCAAAATATTTTGGATCAGTCTGGCCCCCCCACTTTCAAAAACGATGCTACGTGCCTGATATGAAAAAGGTGATAAAGTGCCTGAATACTAAAACCTGTGCGATCGGGTAATTAAATCCCAGCTACATTATCTACAAAGCTAGACGAAGAAGTAGGATGATTTTTGCGGCCGGGGGGGGGGGGGGGGCTTTAACGGCGCATATAACGAGACAAGCTCAAATATGCGCTAAATAAATACTGTTGAATCAGTTTTATTCGTGGGGGGTCATTGTTTGAGGACAGCCAAACGTTTCCTGTTTCGTGGGGGCGTAATTTTGTTGGTAGCTGATTCAGGATAATTTTAATACATATTTAGCAAAGTCTTTACATATAAATTCGTGGGGATGTAAATTCGTGGGCAAGAGTTATCCACAAAAGCCACGAACATTGGTCCCCGAGGAACACTGATGATTCCACAGTATGGCATGCAAATGCTCTGTGGATATGTCGTACAAATCGTCAATTTCAAAATGTTGAATAGAACTGAGATGGCTTGTCCGAGTTCCAATGGTCCGCTATCTTTTTCAAAATCTGCACTTCATGTAATATTCGTCATTTCTCTTCCTCTTCATACCACCCAATCAATATTCTTTAATCGCCCGAGAGCTGCAGCGTTATACATGAATCCATTTATTACATGTAAGAGTCTTTGTTAAAATGTTTGATAAGGGACATCGGCAGGGTTTATGGGAAAAGGAGACTGGTCATTAAGAGGACATTAGTCCAACACGTTTACAGTTGTCAAAGGGTCATAATGCGTTTGATATATTTCTTACTAGATAGATTTAAAGAAGCTGTAATTTGCCGTCGGCGAGATAAAATAACGACCACAGACTTTTCGAGTTTTCGTGATTAACTTGTACATACATATACATGTAACATAGTTGAATCTTGATGGCACGAGATTACGTATTCATCATTACTGATTCACTTTTGATATTAAGTTAACAGATCGCGATTATTTTATCATAATGGCAAGAATATATTTTATTGATTAAATTCACTGAAATAAGTTACATATGTTAATGATTTATAAATAATTGTTATGTACAGCACATGCAAAACACACCATTATTAAATGTGAATATATTATACTGAGATAGTGGGTTTATGGTGCTTATTCATTAGATACATGTACAAGCTTACCGCTGATACAATGCGACCCCTGTTGAAATATTTGAGGAGCTTTGTAGTACTTCTGCAATCCCACAGAACAAAGCAAAGCCATAATGATTCTGGTTCCAGCACATCCATATACATTACCAGATTCATTGCAATTAATAATTTCAATCACTTAAAATTTTAGTTGGGATTATAAAACAAAAAGAGATACTTTTTGCAATCAAAGTTAAGAAAAGGGGGAAAGGGGGGGGGGGGGGGACGAATCACATGAGATCATAGAAATGTATCGGGGGTATATATAATTGATAAATGATGTTCTTGGTAACAACATTTGGGCGTACTTTCGCGTTTTAAAGGCTTAGTAGTTGATAAATGAGCTCAGATTTTCACTGATTGTGATGTGGGTTCTTATATCACTAATACAGTTAACGAGCATCCGGTGTCGATAAGCTCCCCCTGTTGGAGACATTCCTGATCATGTTTAAATCTTACATGACAGATTGGCCGTCATTGCGATGTATGCTGTTAATGTCAATACCGTTGACTAGAATGATTGCATGAACTACATTAGCCATCAAAATTGTTTGTTTCAGCAATACGTAAATAATTAAGTTATTAAAGATTTCTGAGATTAATCATAATCTCTACCATGAATTAAAAGATGAATTCACAGCCTAGTTCGCAGTAGATAGACAGATTTGCTATGGAAATTTTGGATAGATATTACAAGTTTTCTTTCTGCATTTTCTCGATCAATGTTTGATATAAACATAATTTGGCAAGTCCTTTCCATATTACGGCTTACAAACATAATAAGGCAAGTTAAAAAGCGAAGAAATCAAAGCAATTTAATACTGAATACTTAGTTCTTTAAATGACAATTTTATAGCAATGTAATAACACAAAGCTTATCTTTATGTGAGTTTTATATATCTTTCTTAAACTTTAGCTCTTTCTTGCTACACCTTTGCCTTTAGAAAGATTATATCTGTAAAAGAAACCATATTAGGACCTTTCCAAACCCGTCTTACTTCAATACATTTCTTTTATTCTCGAGAATATATAATCTAGATGACAGCAGTGGAATATGCTTTTACAAGTATGTTACCAGTTTTAAAAATAGAACCATTCTAACAAGACCCTGGACTTTCGGGAAGATGTAACTATTGATTACTTGCATCAAAACAGGTTAAAATGAAACTGGTTTCGAGTGAAATATGCATAGATTGCGTTGTTGATTTTAAAAAGTCATGGCTGAGTAGCCAGCAATGAAATTGTCAGGCCTACGTCTATTGCTGTTTGACAAAACAACCCAAAGTCCAAGCTCTCTTAAAATGGTTCAAATTACACGTTTTAAAACTGATTATGATACATTAAGCCTGTTGTGCTCATCCATGTACATGTACGGAGCTCGTTAAGTAATACATTTTCTTCAGAATTCACGGACTCCGTTACCCACCCCCATTTTCAGTTGAAAGTTAAACAAATTCTCAAAATAGTTAGCCAATTCTAATTAAGTATCGCACGATAGCCCGCACAGCCATTCAGCAAGAAAATTGTGCTAATCGTACATTAAATATTTATAGTGTTCGAAGAATCTCCGGAAAGCCATCATATGGATCTGTCGAAAAATCCTTCGCAAAATCCCGTACCAAAAATGGCACAATGTTCGTGTATTATGTAAACATAAACTAAGGTCAAAGCTTCGTCTGATTCACGAAAAAATCACACGAAGAAACATACAGAAATAAATCGTGCTATCTGTATAGAGCACGAACACGAGAGCAAATGTTAACCAGAAGTAAGATCAGACGTTTTAGACTGATTTAACCTTCTTTCATGCATATGGTTGTACATAATATTAAACGTTTTAACTATCTCCCACCCTATCCCCCCTCCCCTCATATTTTTGGTGTAAAACTTGAACTTTTTGATTCCGATGCCGTAGAAATTCTCAAGAAGGAAATGGATCGCAAACGTGAAGCCCTCGGAATGCAGGACAAATTCAGTGACTGGAAATCTACATAAGAAATAGTTTGAAAGTATATATGTGTATACTTTGTGTTTATTTGATTAATTCGGGGTCGGGGTTCCGTTGCCAGGACACACGAAGAGTATAACTCTTACGAACATGAGTGTACATGTATGTATATTCTGATCTTATATCTTGGCATAATGAACAAAAATGTCTTACAAATTCTGCATTGGGAATGTATGCCAACAAGACACCCCTCACCTTGATATTCTTATCTGTAGACCGTAGAAAAATTTGAGTCGTTTGCATTCGTTTATAGTTCCATGTATAAATAAGCAGGAACTATTTTCGTTTTAAGCTGTAGTTCTTTTTATACCAAGCTTCATTTGATGTGAGAAATGATTTAACATCAAATCGGATCGAAGCAATTGGGAACAATCACAATCGGTCTTGAATGGAATGTTCTTTGTTCTTAAACCGATAACCTCTTTCTTTCCTAAAAATGGTTCAATTTCATTACCATTTATATAGAGTACCAGTTCCTAAGGATGAGTTCTCTCTCTCTCTCTCTCTCTCTCTCTCTCTCTCTCTCTCTCTCTCTCTCTCTCTCTCTCTCCACATGACCCATTTACGACTTATTCGACCAAGCTCGTGTCAAGGCGAAGATAGATATAGATAAAGCATTGGGATAGGGTATCAAATACTGAATTATTCCCATTTTCAAGACTTCATTTTTCTGTGCAATATTTCACATACTGGCGGGCGAAAGTGAGGAATTCATTAAGGATTGACATAGATGATTAATTAGCATTGTAAAGTCATCATCCGCATACTTTTGGTTTCTTCACCAATATTTGATTGCCATACAAAATGTTGCCAATAACTCAAGAAACAGAGTTTTCTGAAGATTAAAAGTCGCGTTTAATTTCAATATGAATATAGATATAACTAAATTCCATTTAGATGAGAAAAATATCGCTCCTACGTAAGATTCATGATCTACATAAGATTCAAAATGTTAACAGGATTGATTTATTATAGGAGGACATATTAATATTTTCTAATATCTATTTTCAAAAACAAAATAAGTTGCAAAAACAATTTAAAACCTGTTATCAGATATCGAGAGCAACTTGCTGATAAAGGGAATAGTTCGAAGTTTATTGCTTTGAAGACAAATTTCAAAGATCACATTTGGTGTAAATCAAAAGCTATTAGAAAGCAGTTAGATTTACAGCCAATTACAAATAGTTATTATTGCATGGTATTGTATAAGGTTTGCATTGGTAGTTACATGTAAGTACATGGCCATAAACCTGAGGAAACATCTATAAAATTACAGGGTTGCAGCACAAAGGATAAAAAAAAATTATTAACAGAGCGAAATTATAAGCCATATGTTTTAATACTGATAGGGGCTTTTGTGGACAACTACTTTTCGCTTTCTTATCTTTATATAGCTGATTGACGTCATCATGCCTTTTAAGACGTATGGCCATACTCCCATGCATTCGTTGTCTGGGTTAGTTAGCCTTCATGACTTCTTGAAGTTTCCAAATGTCACTAGAGGCTCGTAAATCCGACCATATTTATTCATTCGATTACGGACTTTTGTTGTCGCCTCATTTTGATGGTACTTTTTGTTTGGAAGGCAAATATATGGTCGATAGATATTCGATATTGGTCAAATACCACATATAGACGTAACTTATCATTGGTAAATAATACCATATGTCCAAATGGACAAAATAATGCAAGCTCAAGCACGTCCACTTTTTATTCATATCAAAATTAAATCATGAAGCCACATGCATTCACAGAGTATAAATGCTTAGAGAAATGGTCATACAATATATTGTTTAATTCAAATGAAAACATCCATTTGGTCATGTACCTTCCAGTACTCAGAATTTGTTTTGTTCAATTTATTAATACAATACATATCAAACTTTTATTTCATAATAGCACAATGTTATTGCTAAGAGGTGATTCTGAAGGCCAAACATTCTTTAAGCGAATATACAATTTGTGTTGTCAAGAAGCTTAGTTTATTTAATAAAGGAACGATATTTTTCTATCTGATAGGAATAGAGCTTTTTTTATTACAATAATTGTGTTCTCTTCTCTTACATAATACAAAAAAGTCGTCGTGTTTGAAATCGCTCCTCGAGTGGTTCCATCAAGTGTTTCGCTTTATAAAGTTAGCTGCAATTGATTGCTTTGTTGTTGTATATTTATCTTGCAATAGGACTCGTGAATGCCTTATTTTTATATATATGCATATAATATAATTTATCTACAGAATGTAGCAATATCTTTGATATCACGTAATGTGATCGATTTCCATTTAATGGAGGAAGTTTATTGTAAGATTTATTTACATATACTAGCTTTAATATCTGAAGTCGATGATGCTGCAGCAACTGCCTTTGGATCATTTTTTTCGAAATGCTTTCGGTTTAGGTATATATTCATTGTTAATATTAGTATTTCACATATCATGCGTAAAAATGATACAACTCAGGAGTAAATTGCAAACAGACTTGAACTATAGCATGTTTACCAAACTCCCGGACTACATACATTCAATATCTATCAAAATACCAAAAGCATCCATTCCCTTCCATGGGACATGTATCGTGAGAGGATATTCTCATAATTGTATAGCTCTCACTTCTTAGCTTGCTTATAACCTGCTTTTATACCTCGAGAGGGAGTCAATCCTAGACGGCGCTCAACTAATACTGTTAAGTGGAATTTAGAGATTGGTAACAGAGAGACACTTCCAGCAGAGTAACATTTAATAGTCCTTTCTAAGACTGGAACCTATTTGTCAAATACCATTAGGCTGCCCCCGTGCTAAGGATTATCTTGTGTGGATTATAACGCATTGTAAATTGCCTATATAATACAAGACTGCTTGTCAATTCAAATACGTAAACTTGTCCGAAGGTCTGGTGATAAAACTGGATATAATGCTTAATTATCATTAGAAAGGCCATACATTGTTATTACTTACTACATCATCAGGATTGATTTTTTTTTGTTTCCTCCTCCCCGGATATCTAATTTGTGCGCTATTGAATAGTTTCTTAGCGACGACAGAAAGCCCGCCAAATTTATATGTAGTAATAATGGAAGACCGCTGCACACAATACGTGATTTTAATGTAGTGAACCTAATTAATCTATATAGTATCGAGCAGCGGGACACTCACACTGAGATGACCTATTGTCAAATGAATTATATTTCCAGAAATTGCGCTTTGTTTCCCATCGACGACAATTGCAAATCAGAGATTTGTATTTATTATGCAATCAACATAAAATATATACAGCTCCTGTAAACTCTAACTCATAATATTTGCAACTTACATGTAAACAATAAAAAAGAATTCACTGTTTACTGATTGACAATTTTCTACAAACAACACAGCTTTATATATTTCTTTCTTTGTCTTACTACAAACAAACATTTGTTGTTCATATAGTTAAAACACGTTATATACATTTGCATTTGCGCAATGTAATGATAGAATTCTATAACCATATTCATTTATTTTACACTTCGTCTCAAAAACCAACGATTCTCGGACGGAGAGCATTTTATTCGGGTTTCTTGATTTCGGGAATCTCTACGACTGTTGTATGGTTCTCTTTGTGCGTTTTTCCGTTTTCTTGCGGCACAGCCGTATAATGTGACGTCTCGCGTTGTAAAGGCATAGGTTTGCAAGAAAACATTCTTGTAAAAGTTTCTCTAAACTGTCGACTCATTGCACAATAAATCAGAAAGTTAAGTGGGTAAGACACGAGTATGCTAGTATTAGAAATGTTTGTTAATAATATAAATGTGCTATTGTCCATAATGATTATGTCTAGCGTATTTTGTATGCTAAATAAAATCATAATCACACCGAGAGGCAGCTCAACGAGGAGAAATAATCCTAGGACTGCAACAAGCATCAACGTAGTGCAGTTACTGTCGGCGAGCTTCTTGGATTCGCTTTTCTTGTTTTGTCGCAACAAAAGCCGACGTCTGAGCTGAGCTTGGCGCATTGTTCGAATCAGAAGAGCATTCAGAATCAGTAGAAGACTGCACGGTATAAAGTGAATAAAGATGACTCTAAATCCAAAAATCAAATTGAAGTACAAATTCATATCTTGTACGACAAATTGGCGGTATGGAACCAAACATGTTGTTATTGTTGTGTTGGGATCTCGCTTTGAGGGCAGCGTGTGTGGAATATATTGCGTCTCCACGAAACGTGTTATCTGCGTCAAAGCTGCTACAACAAAGATACCCACAGTCGCTTTGATGACATTTGGAAGCGTGCAAAATTTCCGAGCCATGTCTGTATGGCATACGTAGATGTATCTTAAAATGGCCAAAAATACAGTCAACCATATAGAGGCTGTGTGGAAAATCATCGGCAGGTATTCGGATAAGAGTTTGTAAAGATAACACCAATCAAATGGCGGATGTTCCTCATAATTTCGTAGGGTGTAAAAGTAGAAATATGAAGGTAACGGAAAGAAACCGGTAAGCATATCAGCCAGAGCCATTGCCGATAATATGATGTTAGTCGGCGACCGCATGTGTCTCCGAAGCAAAACTAGCATCACCAATATATTTGTTACAATGGTGACAAGTATAAAAATTATCGAAACTATTCCATTGATAGGCACTAAGTATAATTGTCCTGGCTGCAGAATTTCCAGCATTTCTGGTTTTCTTCCATAATCAGTATGATTGTTTTCATCCATGAGAGAAATGTTATTTGAAATTTCAAACTTTGTTGAATTCATTTTACTTACTTAGTATCTATTACTGGAAACCCATTACAGCACAGTGGTTTATTTCCGGGACTGTTTAAAAGTTGTTCACACAGCTCACGGAATCACAAAGAGTCCTTAAGTTTCTCGTAAAAAAATCATTCAAGACTTCAGTAAAAACTTGAAAATGTAAATGCTTCTTACCTACAAATATTAAATTGTGGCATATATTTTCCTCTGAGATGATGACGATATTTTGCTTAGGCTTAACTGCAGCAAACGTCATGCGAGTTCGTTCCTCTTTGGAACAAATAGTCCTGTTCACATCAAAGAAAGCACTGGATAAATTGTCTGGGCCGACGCTCCACAAGGTTTGGTGAATAATTGTCCATTGTCCGTTGATTGCGGTGACAAAAGTAAAAACCGGGTTGTCTATTGATTATGCGGACAGCTCTCATATCTCGATTTCATACAAAGCGTGAATCTGCACAGATACTTATTCCTGCTTTGTTTCGATATAATCTTAGCCTCTTTGAGAAAATGAAGAGTCAATTAGTGTTTGTTGTTAAGTACACTTTCTTTCATTTTCAACTGAATGCACGGAGTACTGTTCTGAAAGTGAAGTTGTGTTTAATTATCGGCTGATGATGGATGTCTTTTGGAGTTCGTCCTGACTAGTGGTTATTTTCAGTTCTGACGATATGCACCGATCTATACTTGTCAAATTTCTCCCGTGGTTTAAAGGTGATTATATCAAAACAGCATCCCCATCATGCTATTAAACTTTTACAGTAAAAACGACGCTGCTCTCTCCTCGATAATACGCACAATTAAAACGTCACTTTATCGGCTAATGGACGGGTTAAAAAGCTTTTATATACAATAAATATTAGTGGATTCCGCACTTAATCCAGTGTCTTGTCTAAATGGCTCTATTAGGTGAATATTCTTGCCACATTTAACAAGGAAAGCCTGAAAAGAAAGAAAAAAAACAACGACGAATTAGTACCAAACTCTGTCCCATGTCAGATTTAAATCTGAGTGAATAGAATTTTTTTATGTAATTTTATATGCATTTAAAATAATTCTAGCAAAGTATTTTTTTAAAAACTGGATTCTGTCCCATGTCAGATTAAATCAGGGAACAGATTTTTTTTTGTATTCTCATACGCATCAAAATTAATACAAGCAAAATATTATTTTGAAAATTGATTGGTTTTTATTCACGCCACTCGATTAAAAAAGGCAAACAGAAGCAAATCAATGCCGTCGTGTTGGTTTTCATTATGATTGTACTTGTATGTACAAAAGTAGCCCGTGATCAATTGGATGGGTTTGTAAAAAAAAAGTAATTTTCATTAATTTGGAAAACCAAGGATAAAGTGAAAATTAGCGTACTTTTTACGAAAATGCATTATGTAATCCATGTGCATGAATCAATAATTCTAACTGAGTTTTTAGAGAATTCAAGATGTTCATCTTCCGCCACATTTGATCCGCATTACGATATCCCTTTCTCCGTAGGTGTACGTCATAAAAAAATAAATTGCTAGGATCAGTAATTTCTAAATAATATTGTCATTTAATTACATCTGATTCCGACACTGATTGATAAATATCGGAGACGAAAAAGACTCGAAGTAATCAGTAATTGTTGTGGGATAATTAAATATTTGCGTTATAAAAGCAATTGAGAGAAAACAACTTTATGGATTGTTGCCTTCATAAATTGGTCAAACATAGTCACAATATTTGTTGAGATGGTTCGGCGTTGAGAAGAGCGGGTTTTCTTCCTCAGAAGTAATTTTTATTTGCTTAATTGACACCTCTCTCTCTCTCTCTCTCTCTCTCTCTCTCTCTCTCTCTCTCTCTCTCTCTCTCTCTTCGACCTTAGACGATTCGATATGTTTGAGTTTTAAGCTTTGCACAAAATGTACTCAATTAAACGCAAAAGTTGCACTTTTAGACAGGTAGACAAGTAAAAATGTTGCTTATTGATCAGGTGTAATACAAAACAACCGAACAACCTTCGTGTTTTCGTGTTATGTCTTGCAAAAAGCACTCGCATAGAGATCTTTATCACTAGAAGGTGGGTTTTACTCAAGGTCCGTATAGTTTACAACTGTATACAACATGCAAGTAACAATAAGGAAGAAGGGGGTGGCTCTTCCCTTCTTGACAGTAGACTTTTTTCAAGTATATGTAGGAAAATTATATACAAGTACCAGCCAACTGGTCCCTTCACTATCTTGAGACTGACTAAAGTATATCATGAAAGTACGTATGTTAAACCGAATTTTAGAGAACAGGAGCAAGCAATCCCCTACCCGAATAGGAATTTTAGGTGCATGGAATTTTTTTGTTTTTTTATTTGGGGGGGGGGGGGGGTCTTGTTAAGATGATAAATACCTGCATAAACAATAAACAGTATTTATTTACTGAAATGGGATTATTAATATTACTTAATTTCACATTGAAGAAATGCATGCATGCTCTGGGTATACAGCATTTGTTTTTGCATTGGTTACTGATCCTGGATTTCTTACATTAATTAAATAATCTGTGAACTATATAAAATTATACAAATTCAATTTGGCTGATAAAAATGATACACTACCTCAAGTATGCTTTGTTTTCTGAGACCAAGCAGCTATATATATAAATTGATTTGATTTGAACATATTTTATTATGCAAATATACATTTACATAAATGGATAAGGCAGCAGGCAATGCCTATGTAAGCCTTCTCCATAAATTTTATATAAATTATATATATTAATAGATATTATTAATAGATATTAATATACTATATTAATTGAGTCAGTTAACTCAATTTGCGCTAAAATTAACAGTTGTATAAATACACTTGCATATTATATGTAGTTAGTTAGTCATATCCATCGTACTAATCAACACATCGACTTTTTGAACAAAACTTGTTCAACAGCAGAAGAATCTGACTTGGGTTTGCAATGTGTTGCGAGCTTAAGGATAAGAATAAGTAAACTTGCTGGAAGGATATTGTTATTAGACTCACAAAAGGGTCATTCAGTTCATTGATTGCTTTGCCGCTTTTTGCCATTTTCTGTCTCCGACGTCCGGAAAAAGTAGCATTATAATGGTACACTCTAGTGAAAGCCTGTAAGGATTAGGGAAAATTCTAGTCAACAAACGCACACAATGTATACTCCATGGTTCGAATATCATGATAGCCGTAGGGAGCTACCATATTCTGTAACAAATACAGTTGTTGCTGAGATTTACAGGAAAGTGCTAACTTGAATCCAAACACAGTACTTTTGATAGTCAGCTTCAAAAGTAAAAAAAAAAAAAGTCAAGGTAAAAGCTTCCGCTATACCAAATAGTCACACAAAGAGTCAAATCTTTTCAGATAAATTCCTCATGATATGTTATTTGTCTTATGTTTAGATGTACTTACACTTTTTACAGATATATTCTATATTAAAAATATAGTGTGTATACACATTATGTAGAATTCCCCACAATTCTAAAGTTTATTGTTTGTATTTTACACCTATGAGCCACATAGCTCCTTTGGTCAAAGAAAAATAGTGTTTATTTGACCGTTTGATTACATCAAACCTATTTTGTTATTTATTCTTTACACACATAATCCAATTATCAATGTGTACGTATACCCCAGTATCTTGATCATACAAATGTATATTTGTTTTGTAACAGTAAACCTGTTAATTTTTAGAGTTTCGTGTGTCTTTTAAGAAAGGGTGCCAATATTTTTATATATTAATGTGTTATGTTGTCTAATGTCTAATGAAATTGTATTTGTTATATTGGCATTTGACACTTGAATAAACAAGAGATGTTTGTGAAACACTTATGCCACCTCCCTTGGAAACATCTGCGAAGAAAATGAACGGAAACTGCAACTAATTGGACCTTTTAAGAGTCCAAGGCGCATAACTCTTTCAAAAATTGCTCGATCGTACCCAAAATCAAACTTGACCTAGATATTGTTAAAATAAATCTGTGCAACTTCTCGAAGAAAATGAACAGATACAACTGTATATAAATGGAAATTTTTTAAGTTCATGACGCATAACTTTGTCGAAAATGGCTTGTTCGTATTCAAAATCGAACTTGACTTAGATATTATTATGAAAACTCTATATACAAAATTTCATTTCAATATCTGCAACCTCGAAAATGACTCGATCGTACCAAAAAATCAAACTTGACCTAAATATTATCATCATAAATCTGTATACCAAATTTCATTTCAATATGTGCAAACTCTGCGAAAAAAAAAACATGAAAGGAAACTGCAAATAATTGGAAATTTCCTACGTCCAGGGGGCATTACCGTCGAAAATGGCTCGATCTTACCCCAAATCGAACTTGACCCAGATATTTTTATGATAAATCTGTTTACTAAATCTGCAACCTCTGCGAAGAAAATGAACGGAAACTGTTGGTAGCCCTACCGACCGACAGACGGACAGCAGCAAAGCAATATTCCCTCCCCTTTTCGAAGGTGCCATAACAATTACTTACTTACTTTTTACTGTTTTATACTTTTGATATAAATTATTTATATACAAGCAGAAACACATTAAACATGGCGGTTTTAAAGCAGTTGTGTTATAACATAAAAATAAACAAAACTACGAAGCTTCATACAGGCGAAAAATTGAGCACGATTCGATCAATCTCAAATCATACACGAGAAAAGCAACTGCTTTATTAAATTCGCATTATTACTGCAACGTTTGCTTCACTGTCCTTTAATTTCTTTTCCCCAGTAAACGTCATTTTTTAATATCTGTCAATTATAATCCCATAAAACGTCAAATGTTTACACGGGGAAATTGATAACATTTTCTTTTTAAAAGCGCATAATGATTGTGTAATTATATTAAGCATCGTTTGTGTCTGACTTAAATGCATTGTTATTAGATTTATCAAGAAAGAATGAAAAAAATCGACAGACATTTTGGAGGCGATAGGAAAATACATTGCTCAATGTTAACTTTAACTTTCTATTGCCCTTTGAGGGTGCAATTTTTTTTAGAATGATGAATGTTAATTATTTTTATCTATATTTAATTGCAAATATATTGCATAAGATATATGGAGTCGGATAAAAATGTTTCCTATATAAAAAGGACAAGGGGGAGGGTAAAAATTGATCTCAGGGATTTTTGCATTTCATATTGAATTTATTCCAGATTCTAGATTGTTGCTATAACACTTGGAAATAAATCTGTTTTCTATTAAAACCGTCTTAAAGTTCTATTAAGTTGAAGACATTAGATTATCCAAGACAACAACAAGAAATCTCGCAAAGCAAGGTTTTTTTTTATTGATGCTGAGTTTTATTTCATGAATATTTCTGTAATCTTAACACTTAATACTTATAATTACGATAACTTTATTTTTCCCCGAAAGACTTTCTTCGATAATCGACATTCTCTGTGACTTTTGACTTGTATGCGTATTAGTATTTGAATGCTATTAAATTTAAAAAATTCTCCTCGGAGCTAAAACTAATCACAAAAACTTTACATATTCATCTCGCTTGCATTATTGTTCACTCAACATATATCTTCGAGAGCTCTGTCATCAGTTTAATGTTATTCTCCAATAGGTTAGAACAGAACATCGATCGTCGTCGAAATTTCTCAATTACCAAACGTTAAAGCAAAAATGTATAAATCATACAAAGCTTTAACAAGCCGTCCCGTAAGGAACACTTTAGTACTCGTAAAAACCATCATATAATTGTCGTAAATTAATCAAAGATCTATTGTGAGTAGTCGTAAACTCAATATCTGACGGATTATGGCCCTAATTGATCTATAAGTGCTTCAATGAATTAGTGTACATTCAGTTTTCCATCGATGCGATACAAGAACTAAATGGTTTTCGATCGAACAGATAGAATCAGAACAACGCAAGTTAATGAAAAATAGCATCTTATTCAAATATATGTAAAATTTAAACAGAGAAATATATCTGTACTATAGAATAATAACAAATAAATGTTATCATATTGACTTTACTCACTTGTTTTCTTCTCTCAAGGAAAAAGTTTTAAATTCAAATTGGTTCAGTTTAAAAAAAAACACCATAAAAAACACCCCCCCCCCCCCCGAGAAAAAGCTAGAAATAGAAGGAAAAAAAAACCCATTCAAAACACACCCCCCCCCCCCCCAAAAAAAAAAAACACCTCACGTAAAAATTGCAGTTCATACATGTATTGCTACAGGCATTATACATACAAGTTATTCTCAGTTTGTCGTAAAAAAAAAAAAACTTAATCATACTCGTGCACGCACAGAAGTTCTAATACATGTGATGACGATTATTATCATTAGGGTAAAAACAAGAGTAAATCCTGCATCGGTAGCACCAAACAGGACCATTTTGCCTGACCAACTCAGCAAATAGCTTATTAGAACTCACTTTCATTGAAATTTATTTCCAACTTTTTATTGAAAAGCTAGATGCCGATTTTCTTAGAGGTCGACTTATTCAGTTATCAGAAGCAAATTAACGTCCTCTCTTGATAATTAATAACTCACTTCATAAATAAGCAAGAAGCTTAAGGATGACTACGCATTCTATTTGTACTTTTTCTGCCTCTTTCAGCTTCTGCAATGCATATAATTCGAACATCACAAATTAGTTTGATTAATTAATGAAAGCAACGTTGAGCTTTATATATTTCGCTTGCCCATTTCACGCATAAGAACTCTTTTTTTTCGTGATATCCCGGAAAGTTGCAATGTTTTTGTCTGGTGCTTCAATCTTTGACTTAGTGGGATATGAAGTATAACTGTTTAGATGAATCAAGTTGTGGTGAATGTATCCTGCTGATATTTGTCTGAGTATGATGTCAAAATAAAAAAAATCGACTTATTATCCTTTGTTATTTACATGTAGGAACTAAAATATAAGCCTTGTTGTGAAACTTCAGCTATTCAATCGCAGTTTTATCTTAAATTACCAGCACGTTTGTACGTTTGAATCAATAAGCCTTAAATCAGATTAGTTTAAAACAATCAATAAACATTTAACATTCTAAATGATTTATATTGATTTATATTGTCCAAAGAAAAGGTCTTTTTAAACGTTTCGTAAAGTTGTTTTAAGTAAATAAACATACGAATGACCAAACAACCATTATTAAATCAATCAGAAAAGAACATGAGTGAAGAAAATGGCACAAAATGTCCATTGGTTTATTCGAAAAATGAAAATCAATCCTAAAAATAATTGTATGAAGTAAATTATTCATTATTATATCTTAAAATTGCAACACTCCATCCCCTTTTCTTACTAATATTTCAAGCAAATAAACAGTGTGTGCATTTATTTTCTTTGTGCCACGCGTAAAGAATTTTATAAAATGGATGTTGCATGTTACAGTGTTAAAAAATCTTATTTATAAGATTCAAAATTTTAAAATGCCCAAAATTGTACCACAGCAAAATATATTTCTGCCTCTAACAACTGTGGGATTGCGTTCAGGTTCTTGATTTTGATCTAATTTGCAACATATACAATGGGCTAGATTGCCCAAATAACCCATCTTGGTCAAAACAGAATAAATGAAAACAATTCATGTAAAAATTGAAAGTAAAGTATCTTTAGCATTAGCTATTTTCGAATTGGTTCAATTTATCATGTTTTCGTACCACGTCTTAAAAACCCACCATCAGAAAAATCAGGTACCAAAATCACAAGTTTTATTTTACTATTTCCTCAAATTTCTAGCAGATTTTCAAGCATGTAGAAAATAAAAATAGTTGAAAAACTTAAACATGCATTATATCCAATTAAGTCACAACAACTTAGGTCAAAATGATATGATAAACTCCAATTATTTTAGGCAAATTGTGTTATTGAATTATGTTTATAATGAAAAGTATTTCACTTAAAGCGGTTGTTAATATAGATTACGTTGCAGTTTTTCCCCCATCATACTAAAATTGAACACCTGTTCGTTTGATCCATATGTTGACAGTTAACAGACCTATTTGAATTTATTCTGAATAGATATCGCCAAAAACTGTAGTTTTAAAAAATATATATGTTTAAATTTTCAATTTTTAGTTTCTTATCCACATTTCTTATCACATTTGTTCTTTATAAACAATACTCCATAACGTTGATCAAAAAATGGTTTCATTCAGACTTTTTTTAAAACAACGACTGATATTGGATCACTTTAAATAATTTTACAGATTATTACATCGATCGTTGTCATCCTTGGCTCAGCATCTTGCGATATTTTTTTTACATATAAAAAGGTTTTACATTTGACTCGTATGGTTAAAGATAATATTCAAAGGTACAAGTTGTACATTGCCTTTTCCCAAACTCAAATATTGAGTGGTTTACATTATATAAGAACTGATTCCAATAAAGCAAATGTTCTTACCAGTAGATGCACGTAAAGAGAGCCTCCTATCAGAAAGTAGGTATCTGTAAGACAGATTCTAACTGTAGCTTTAGGTATTCTGCTGTCAAAACAGCTCAGTGTTGGATCAGATAGAGGTAAATGTTGGCTAAATTGTAAGACAAAAATCTGATGCATCATGCTCGACTTGGGGAGACGAAAGAAGAGAAAGAGGGACTACTTTACGCTTATAAACATTTTTCCGTTTGTATCAAATTCCAGTTTAGTCTAATAGAAAAGCCTTTTTTTCTTTTTTTAAACAAGTGCTTTATTGTCCTTGAATTATACAGAACACTATTGATGTACAATAACAACTTCTGACATCCGTTTAAAATACTAACTTAACTAAAAACAGTGTACGATGCATAAGTATTAGTTATAAACAAATTCAAAATATTAATTCCTGTCCAAAAACACCACGTCTTAAAAGTTACTTAACCTTCATTTTATAATTATAATGAAAATACAAGAATTCCATATTAAGATAAATTACGTAGACATTTAGTTTATTATTGTTGTCTGTTGTACACTCATGAAATAGAACCATTTAAACAAGACCTTGGACTTCCGGTTGGACGTAGCTATTTATTTCTTGCATTAAAACATGTTTAAAATGACGCGGTTTCAAGCTAAATATGCACCGACTGCGTAGTTTTAGCTCAAAAGCCAGACAAATCTTGTGGATTTCAAAGAGTCCGAGTGGCTAGCAGTGAAATAGACAGGTATATGTCACATTGCTGTTTGACACAACTACTCAAAGTCCAATCTCTTGTTAAAATGGTTCTATTTCATAAAACATGCATCGCGATAATATGTATTTTTTTCTTTAATGTCTACTCACCGATTGCTTTCCTTGAGATGTTAATACATTGATTATTATGTTTTTTGAATTTCTATGATCTATTTGAATCAATATACAATGACAATTGAATTCATCTAGTTTTGGAGGCCCAAAAGAAAATTAAAAGAAAATTGTTTGAATTTATCCGAATTGCGTTTATTTCTTTGATTTCATTTGAAACAATATCAGAGATATTCCATTGAGAATATTTAAATTTAAGAACTTTTTCACCCCTTCTTTCTCATGTATGCTATATTTTAACCACATAATATTTGAAATAGAAAAATCATCTCCGGCAATAGCATTGTAATGGTATAATATACCGAAATGAAAATACTTATTACTAAAAACGATTCTAATTTTTGATAAAATCATTTATGCATTGCATCATATGTTCGCATCTTAAAGCAACCTTCATTTGTCATGGAACAGAGAAATAAAATCTACTTACATCGGTTTCCCCCCAATATTCAGAGAGTGCAGTTTCTTAAACCGAGGGCGAGAACCGAGCTCCTCTCGCCACCATTATACGACGACGGCGTCACGTTGTCTTTCAGAGTCACTCGCAAAACGTCTTCCGGTATCTTGCAAATGGCAAGATTGCATCCAACAATCATGTATAATTGAATGTTTGAAAAACAATTATTCTCTGGTATCATAGATGCAATTCAAAGTCTGACTAACCGAACAGAGAGGAATTCTTGATGTTTATTGAGGCTTTTGGACTTCGCTATGAGTTTTTGGCCAATAATTATATTTGTAATTTGCCGTCGAATAGTCGGTAGTATGTTGTCTTTATTGTGGTTTTTATTACGACAAATAAACACTCTGATTATATCATTTTATTTGAGTGACCCTGGCTGCCACCATACCTTTGAAGTTTCTATTTGATTTAGGGCCATTCCCCACTCTAACTGTTATCAGCAGAATTCGATAATCATCAACCAATTATGTAGGTATTCACTGTAAGGTTTAATAGTACGTCATAATTATATCGATACTGTAAAAACGAGTTTGTTAAAACGCCCAAATTGCATCTGACGGACATCGAGATGAGGAACTCAACAAAATACGGCACTCTGTATCTTTGATAGACATTCAGGTCATTCTCAACACGAGGCAACGCGGGCACTTTTCTTAACAAGACAATTAATTCAATCAAAAGGACAGAGGCGGCTTTAAACTCAATCATTTAACGATGGCAAGCCTTCGGGCTCCGTTCACTGTACATGTTCTTCCAGTTCTAGTCAAATTTATTTTCGGTAATTCTTTCCGAAATAAAACATAAACAATCTTCACGTGTGAAAGACGGACCAATAGTTTTTTTCGTTGCCAAAATATATTTTAATATTCGTCCAAATAAAAACTTTTACGAGATTTGTTTTATTAGAAGGCTAATCAATCTAACCATCTAGCCTTCTTGTAATCTTCATGAAAAACAGATTTACAAATATTTTAGTGAATTGCAAAAAAAAAAAAAACCAAACCGTTGGGTCAAGTTTATTAAAAGGACAATAAGAATAAATGTAAACCTTACCTAGGGAGAAGCGGAATGGATAGCCAAGAACAGAGAAGAATAAATGGAAATCCCGCGTCCTTGTTCTACATGTACATGTATGTGCCTCCAGGTGCAACAAGGACTAGGTAGATAGGTCAGAATAAATATACAAAGGTGACTTTTGTACAGATATTGACTGTAACGTTTATGGTAACGTGAATATTAAATATCGGTCATGGACCAATTCAAGATCGTATCTTTAACCAACAGCCCGTGACAGAATAATGAACCTATGGATTCCAGCTAGAAAGAAAGGGTATTTCCGATTTCACTAAACATTGTTTTTACGTATATTAGAATATATTTTGCCAAATTGATGCTTCGCATAAAATACATTATTAAATCTGTATTGATGTCTTAATTAGATTGGATAATAATTCTAAACATTTATGTTTAGATGACCAGAAGATTGTTCATAATAGCATTCCTTAATGCAATTTAAAATATATTTTTTTTTTCTACACATAAAGTTTGTAGTTGAGACCACAATGTTACTGATCGAAGATCATTGCCTGGAGAAAATGAAATGGAAATAACATTTGTATAAGTGACACGTATTTCATATTTATACATGGAAGGCCATTATTTAACAAAATCTTCCACCAAAAATCAATTTAAGGACATCATTATCACGAAAAAAATATGACTTCCCTGGTAACGATTTCTACTTGGTTGGATATTTTTCATACATGCATGCATTTATAATCTTGGATGAGCCGTAGAAAGCAAGAAAGTAGGGTAGCTTAAATCAAGCAGATACCACGCAGGTTATTTTTTTTTATACTTGAAATTTAATTTAAATCATGAAATAGAATTGGGTTAATCCTCTCTACGCAACATAATATTTTTTCATAATATCTGTTTGATAAGAAATTAGGCAATACATACTGTGAAGCATTCGCTGTAGCATAATCACAGCTGATTCACCGCAACTGCTATAGTAGAATCACGGTAGGGTATTAATTAGTGGAACTGAATCATATACGCTTTGATAATTATATATATCAAACTGGCCCATCAAAATAATCCTTTTGATGTTTTTCGAGACCATGAAGCATTTTGTGAAAATCTTTATTGGCATTTTAAAAAAGGAATTAAATTTAGTTTACTTATTCTATTGCTAGTTTAGTTAAGAGAACTGAATACTGTCTTCAATATGGGCAGTTTTTTAATAAATAGAGAGGCGTGAATATAGTTAACTGGTCTTTAATTCTATTTAAATAGAAGCTCAAAAACACGCTAGCTTCTTCTCCAACATTTTCAGACAAAACGTGATACAATCTTTACTTAAAACATCACATCCCAATAAATTTTGATCGAAAGTTTATATTTACACAATTATTCTGATAGGTTTAATGGAAAGCTTTTAAAATTCTTTCTTTATTTGTTGTTTAATTTAATACTTGCTGTGAAAATCGAAGAATCCAAACGTGTAAATTTACATTTTGCTGCTTAAATCAGATACCGGACAAAAAGAAAGGAACATTCGCGTTACTCATAGAGAAAAAATTAACGAATTGCACATAAAGTCATAATAAAAATTCCGTTCTCCGCACATATCTGTTTTATTTAGCTTTGGATCAGCAAAGGTTTTCTTCGATGTACTTTACATATTACATACATAATATCCTCGATTCCCGATAACAGCTTGACTTCGTTTATCCGTAAGGCTCACGTGAATTTTGCTTAATATCCAGTTGAGCTACATAATTTCTAGAGTATCTTTCGTCCGAGATCATGTTAGGTGCATCGAACTAATGACCGTTTACTTACAACGAAAAATCTAAATGGGTTAATATATCAAGGATTTTCTTTTTGTCAATTTGTACAAAATTATTATAAAAAGATCATGTTTATTTTGTATAGCGAATGTGTTTCTTTTCTTAATAATCAAATAATCAGGTAACATCGGCTGACATAAAACGACTGGTGTGGGTTTGTTGCTTTCTTTCACAATTACGTTGTCTTGTTCCCTACATAGATTGTTAACAGAAAGGCTAAAATATCGCATGTTTAAGCTTTTGTATCTATACCATATATAATTTATTGATTCTATGTAAATGCACTACCACCTCCTGTTATAATATGTTATACTGATAATTTGTAAAGCTTGAAGAAATAAAGAATTGTAGATCCTTTTCTACACATTTTTCAAGTCGAGCGTATCTCTAACGTTTCTATTGAATAAATAATCTTTTCCGGCGTCTAATCAATCCATCTTGATTGGGATATGCGTTCATATTATTTTATAATAATTGTCAATTTTGTTGTTTTCATTTATCTGTCATGCTCAGCTTTCTGTAAATATCAATTTTTATTTTAAAACCAAGAAGGGATTGCGTGTAATTACTAAAATTCACGGATAACGGGATTGGGTAATCTCATTAATGTGAATACCAACAGCTAAGTCTTTGATAGTGTAAAGAGCTATTAATTACCGTTCCCTCTAGAGACCTAATGATGCAAAATGCTTTTCAGCTCAAACGCATTTTCTCTTCGAACATTAAAAATCTGCATACATATACATGCATCTAATTCTATAATGTAGACATAGAACAATGCATGTATAACTCACGTCCCTTCATATAATCACATGTATATAGAAAAACTCCAATGGTGCATGCTATGGTAGCAAAATGTGTACCAAAATCCCAAAACGCTACATAACAAATCTTATCATATAAATCAAATTACATTAATTTTTGAACAAAAATTATGAATAGATTTAATCAAAATAACAAAATGACACAAGTTATTAACGAATCTAAAATATCACTCAGGGAGCCTATAGTTTAGTAGTCAACATTTACATCTTACATTTCTTCATGCATTGACGTATTTCGACCCTTTACTTCCAATTCTTTATACATGTAAGTACTACTATCTACTGCGAGAAAATTCAAAACAATAACTTACCTAAACGTTAGGACATGGGAGACACGGTGGTGAGACGTCACTGTCGGTCAGATTCTCCCTGCAGGCACAGAAAGGCCAAATTTACGTTACAGAAAATCTGAAGATATCTTTTCCATAGCACGACAAATATTGTAAGAGCTTTGCACTGTCGCCTTTGCTATAAAATGAATTAATGATCGACAAAAACGCGACAAGACTCTCTTAATTTAACAGAGCCTTGTCTTCGCTTCCGCGGGCGGAAGAAACACCCTCTATCGACTAATTAGTTGGACCATCTTACATGAAAACTGGCGCTCCAGGAAGAGAGGAAAAAAAGTGTTAACGATACTGCTGGGTTTTTGGGGAATGCGTCGGATCCCTTTCAAACTTTATATACAATACATGTATATTGTATTCACACGATGTGTAAAATTATTCGTCTTACAAAGAATTTCTTACAGAAAATTCTTTTGCGTGAGTTATAAGCTGCTGTTTACAAAATAAGGATCATATCTAAAACATTCCCTTATTCAATCACAGGAATACAAACGTTAAACATATCATTCGCATCGACTTTTGCCCTTTCGGTCCAACATATTAATTTTCCTGAACATCATTTTATCGAGGTTGCTCCACAGTAGGTCTAACTAATTTAACAGAAATATCGAACTGTTTGGTGGATTCTTTGGAAACTTTAATGCAAAATAAGGTCTGAAAATTAATGCAAGTGGAAACAACAGGGACCGCTCAACAGAATAAAAATCAGAGAGAGGTAATCCGCAACTGTAATCCTTAATCAATGGATTTTATTTTGAAAGAGCGAACCTCAATAGACAATGCTTTGATGTTAAAGTAACATGCAACTAGAACTCATTTAAATGTATCTCTAGGCGCTGTATTGCACAAATAATATGTAGTACATTGTGTCATTATTTTAAAATTGAAAGGATGGAATGAACAGAATTTCAGGAATGAATACAGTTTATGTAGCTGTTTGCAAGAACTCATAATAGAAAAATTGAAGATGTTCAATTTTAAAGACTCTAATGAATAAGGTGCAGAAAAAGAAAGTCTTACATATACACAATTCAGAATTTCAACGTTACTACAGGAATAACCTTTAGAAGGGGTATATGCATACTATTAGAGTAAGTTAGTAACTTGTTTTAACATCACCTCACCTCGACATGCTGAAACAAAACACTTTTAAAATCATCATCAGAAAAAGTACAATCCATATATAAACGCTTTTAATAAAAGTACAATGCGTATTTTGTATCTGAAATTAGAATCGGAAGCATGGCGTTTCATCCATACCTTGGGAATTGTCAAATCGCATTTCCGAACTCGATAGTAGAGCTCACGGGATTGCTTGTTAGATAGATTTAATCATCGCAAAGAGCTGATCTGCAAAACGCTATGCATTTAGATCGTTTTAAAAACGTAGGTTCTTATGTCGATTCAATGCATGTCATGTCATAAACAGTGGTGTGCATTGTTCCTCTAAGTATGTGGTACAGGAAGTGTATTTTTTTTATTGTTGAACTTTTCAGGCAGGCTTGGACAAAAGATTAACAGCAATGCCTACTAATGGTTTGCATTAACTGCAGGTGAATAGACAAAGTACTAGCATAACTAACAAACGATGACCCATACCAGGCAAAATATCTGCATGTTCCATGTCAAACAACATGCTCCTCAACGCTTTATTTTTATGCTTTTAAAAGAATTCACAATATCATTCGTTGTCTTCATAGCTGCAGAACTGTAGCTATAACGGTAAATTCGGATTGAATAAACGTAGATCTTAAGTTAAACTGTACTAGACTTTGACCCGTGCGTGCATGGGTTGACATTGCATATCGGACATTTACGAAATAGGTACATCAGTTAAACTGCATGAATATTGTGAACAAAAAGTAAAATGTAAAAAGTAAATTTGCCATGAAAATATTTACAAAATATATCCTTAAATTACATGTAGTTAAATATGTCCAACACCGTGCGCAATACGCAAAATACATTTTCTTGTATGAATGGAACTAAAGCTCTACGGCAAATCAACCCGAATTTACCGTTGAGCTATGAATCCAGTAAAGCCCGTCGGGCTTTGTAGGGCTTTATGATAGATTTTATCACGCTCGACCGTGTTTGATCACCTCATAATATTTAAAGAATGATTCCTGTTTCATGTACTTTCATTTTTATACAGTAGTATCCAGCTCCAGCAATTGTACGATTAAATATAGAATTAGTCATTGATGAAACGTATCTTTATTTTAAATTTATTTTAAAATATGTCAAATTGCATTGTTCATTTTGAGAAAAATGCTCCATGGTGTATACCTGTTTATAGTATTCCAGTTTATTCTATTCAAATTAAATTTTGCAGGACAAGTATCTTATGTTTGTTGAAAATATATTCAGTCCGACTCTCTATATGATAGTACACCTGAATATACACTCAAAAACCAAAGAATGTCAGTGTTTCTTCTTTTCCCTTTACTATTTTAAAGTATTTTTCATGGAAAACAGATGGTGGCACTTGCAATTTTTTTAATGTGTGAAAATTTTGATTTATGATGAATATTATTCAATGATTATTCATTTTTAATATATTTTTAAATTTCAAACCCTTCATTGAAATAAAATTTTAAAGCTGTTATTTCCCTTGCAGTTTGTTTATGCAAATTAACTGATCTGATTAAGGAATGCTTTTTGCACATTAATGTAATTATCTTATATATATCAAGATCAAGATGTATATATAGCATTTATACACAGGTATCTGATAATATTTTTTAAAAATATTTTTTACAAGAAAATAATTCCATGTACTGGTACTATATTAAACAAAATAATTCCATGTACATAATACATGTAATTATATTAATTATAGAACATGGACAAGTACATGGAATTATTTTATTATAAAAATGTAAAAAAAAAAAAAAAAAAAAAAAATGAACCTCAGGGGCCTGTGCATTTAAATTGTTTGTCCATTCACAACTTAATGTAGCATAATTTTGATCATTATAAGTTGTGAATAGCTCATATTGTAATAACATTTGAAGTGATTTTCAAGAACAATGCATGTAATATAAATATAACTTTGTCCATTCACAACTTGTATTTTACACCCCGATACACCTTTTTTAAGAAATCCAAAATATTTCCATGTTATTGAAAGTTGTGAATGGCTCATGATATATCAGATTTACAAAAATGACTTCACTGTGTTCTATATGTATACGGATTTAATTAATTGGGGTCTAAAATGACATGGAACCTGTTGGTATTTATACAAAGGTCATGGTCAAATTTTCGTGACATCATACAAAGCAGACAGCAAAGAAAACGTTGAGGATGTAACTTGAAATTCAAATCGTGCAGTGTTATGTCCAGGTGGTGATAAATGGTCTTGCTTTTGGATTGCTATGGACGTTTAAAATATGATAATTGTGTTGTTCTTCTGAGGATAAGGAATAGTTTCAACGATGATTTCAAGGTAGGCCTATGTGTTTTCAAAATACTGTATTAATCTCAAAGAAATAATGGAGAAATAAAACATTTGGATGGAAGATTTTACCGTTAAACGGTTTCAAATTACGCTACGTGGATATCATTAACGTGTATACTGTAGAATAAATAGAAACAATGAAGTCCTTTTTGCAATAAAATCGGAAAAACTCGAGTTGCAAAAATTTTTTTACCTCCATACACTTGACTGTCTTCCCACCCTTAATCATAGGCATCTTTTTCTTCTTCTTCTTCTTCTTGTTTTTAAGGTTTTTTTTAAGTCAAAAGCAGACTATATTAGGCCTATATTTGTGGTTATTCTCGGAGCAGATGTGTTAAATTAAACGCCAAGTACAGAAACTTTCCGAACGTAAGCGTGAACGCGATCAACGTGCGCGACGTTACATACGTCACAAACGTAAAATTACGTAAAATTCGATCCTTACGTCCAATCCACACTTTGCAAAAGTTGTTCCCCTTTGCGGGGTCAACCCAAAGGTCAAAAGGGAAAAACAACTTTTCCCTTCTTTATGCAACCAAATATTTGGGCTCTTAGGGAAGAAATCTCTCGGAATTTAATTTATTCCTTCGATGTGTGGGTTGCCCCAACTTGGGGCAATCCAAATTCACAGCGGAAACGGATTTCTAATGTCAAATGACGAAGTTACAACCCTCTAAACTACAAAGGCTACTGTGAGAAATATATGGGTTTTTCCCCAAAGATGGCGGCCAAGGGACATAACTTTTGTAAAGTGTGGATTGGTCTATTTTCTCCAATGTTAAATTCCCGTAAGGATCGAATTTTGGCTGTGTAGGTTAACTGTTTGACTTTGAAAAACTATGAATATAGCAGATGTCTTGGAAATTTTTCATATTATTGAGTGAATATCTTTTTAACTCAGTGATATGTATAAATATCGAGTAATCGTGCAAAATCTGAATCCAAAATATCTTGGGACAGAGTATAGACTCTTGTTGCTATAGCAAAACATCCATTTATCTTGTAAACAGAAAATGGATATATTAAATATAGACTGTACAGGAATTCCCAAAAAATAAACAAAACAAAAAGACAAAATGTCAATTTTTGAGTACTTTTGTGACGACCGGAAGTTACGCCGGATCATACAGAACATAGTAAACATATCTTCATACATTGTTTTGTCTTTCCTCAAAGTTTGGATGTTCAAGTTTTTGTTAGTTTGTTGTTAATATCTTGTTGAGAAATGGTTTTGTCTCGGGACCGGAAACGAACAAATGGAAGTGATTAAAGAAGTTGAAAGTACATATTTAAGTACATTTACCAACGATACGTTACTGTTCATCACATTGAGTAAAATGTTAAAAAAATCTAAAGTTAAAAATAAAAATTGATGTTGCTTGAACGCTTCGTAGTGAGAACCGGAAGTGACGTACGACTAAATGAAACCCCTTAAACACATGTTCAATCAGATGTCCATTATCCAAACAAGTTTTGTGTCTTGATCTCTCACAGTTTCTGAGATCTTGCGGGTACTTTGTTTTTAAAAATGAAGGCTACCTGAGATATTTGAGATGTCTCTCCGGAAGTAGAACTTTTTTATGTTTTTTTTTTTACCATCTGTAGATGACTGTTGTATTTTTATAGCTTAAATGTTATCCCATGCTAAATAACTAACATATTTTAAAAAAATCAAAATTGGGTGTACTTTCTGTGTCGACCGGAAGTTACGCCGGATAAAAAAAAATAGCGTTTACACATGTACATGTACAAACATAAGTCTAACATCCTACAAAGTTTGGTTGTTCTTGTTGTCACCGTTTTAGAGATCTCGTCGAAATAAGGTTTTTAGTCTCGGGACAGGAAACGGACAAACGGAAGTGCTCAGTGAAAATTCAATTTATTATTTCTTGTTTACTTGCCTATCTCACATTAGTATTTATCAAAGTAACTGAAACTATCGAATGAAAACAGTTAAACGGATAAACAGCTTGATTTGTTTGAACTCTTTCGGTGTGGACCGGAAGTGACGGTCGACAAAATGAAACTGATTAAACACATCTTCAATCAAATGTCTATCATCCGTGAAAGTTTTGTGCTTTGATCACTTTTAGTTTCTGAGATCTCGTGGGTACAAAATGTGTTTTAAAAAAGCTACCTGAGATAATTGAGATATCTCACCTGAAGTAGAATTTTTTTGTTGATATAAAATCGCATAGATAACCTATGTATAGATTCATACTTATATATTTATAATATGTAAAACGAATTTAATGCGTAAAAATAATTATTTTTGAAGTGCTTCCGGTGACGACTGGAAGTTACGCCGAACAAAACGAAATAGTTTAAACACATCTACATATATAGGTCTATCTTCCCACAAAGTTTGGATGTCCAAGTGCTTGCAAATTCTGAGATCTTGAGGGAACAAGGTTTTTTGCCGCGGGACAGGAAACGGTCGACCGGAAATGAATTTTGAAAAAATGAAAAAAAACGCCTCGAGATATTATCATTCTCTATCATCCCTGAAAATTTCAGGAAAATCTATCAAGCCATCTCTGAGAAATTCTGCCGACAAAAAAGGGGGGGGGGAAGAAAAAGAAAGAAAAAACATTACAATCACTATAAGGTCTTCCGTTGAAAACGGAAGACCTTAATTATGACTCAACGAAACACAGTTTATAACTAACCATAAGCTTGAGTTGATCAATAGTGAAAAAAGAAAACTAATTATGTCGATAAAAGCTACTTTTTTCATATCAAACATCTTTATTAAAGTGTGATTGTTAAATATTTGATGTTATGATATATTTATCATCAGTTTGTTTCCAGTTATCGTAATTACCCATTACCTAACGTCTAACTTTATCAAAAGACACGTTCTGAACAAAAATTTTGCTGTGTTACTCTCAAAGAGAATAGGCATATGAATGGGGCAATTCTTTTAAAATACCTTTTCTTATTTTCTTTGATTTTGAAGATAAGTCACACGCCGTACCAATAGGGTGCTCAGGTCTTGGGTAAACCATTACGACGGATAAATACTTTTCTGTGATAAGAGATCAGGCGTCAGGCTCTGTATTGAAATCGGAATTGTTCCATTATTGCCAGGGCTAAAACAAGTATCCGGGTTCAATGATTTTGTCTCCGAAATCAGAGATACCAGACAATGTTGTCGCATTTTGATGGACTAGTCTAACTTTATGTCAGTCGTGAATAGATTTTCTGACGATTGCAGTTTCTTGATGTGTGATTGTCTTGTCCTTCATGTCCATTGTATTGTCAAATACCTAAATGCATAGAAATAACAACATTCTGAGAGCCTCGCACAAGATGTAAAAGTCCCCCAAGGTGACTTCCACTTTTCTTTCAAACGCATTTTCGTTTTATGTGCTAGAGGGTCTCGAGAAAATTCGACCTTATATTATTATTTATATGTACACTAATGTCCTCCATCATATAACAGTAAACTTTATTTTCAAACTTCAATATTTTAACTCGTTACATGGTAAAGTTAACGAACGGCAAACATAATTCGTATAGATTTACAGATGAATGCAGTGTTTACTGATATATCACGCAATCTTTAAAAATAAAAAATATACAAGAGATGACTCGTTGAAAGCCATTCTCAAAATCTGTCAGAAGAGATTCCTAAATCACAGTTTATTGCCTATTCGGGTGAGACCTATTTAGCTCGAGTAAAGCATGCCAATAGAGACAAGACACAATGCAAATACAGTGACGTGCAATCAATCAAACATCGCCTTAATCTAATCACGCTACGGGATCCCTCTAAAGTCCCCGGATATTCATATTAATGGTTTAAGTGATATCCTTGGGAAATCAGCAGACTGGTCACCAAACAAAGGAGAGTTTTCGCGGGATGTGGACAACAAGATGACCAAAACACCAATCTTAGGACCGACGTCTGAAATATTGCTATTACCTGTTAAGACGTGAAATCCACTTTCTGACAAATCATGCAAAGGAAGGCAATATAGCGAAAAAATGACCGTTCTGTCACAATTATATATTGCATTTCTTCAGTTCCTGTTATAGTGTAACTGTTAACAATGTACATGACTTGTGTATGGAATCTTTAAACTTATGTATACTAAGCATCTTCTATATCTATTTTACCTGTGGTTTTTAGGGTAAAATGTAAAGTATAGTTTAAAAGTATCTAACAAATGTGTTTTCATGTTTATTTTCTATGCTAAACGTTGTGTATATCTATTTTACTAATACATACTCGTTTTTAAATCAACATTGTGTTAAGGTTTAATCATTTTAAAATCAAACGCAGAAGAACCATTTAATGAAATAAAACTTAAAATAGTTTAATAGGTATTGTTTATTTCTTCATAGAATTGTTAAACTTACAGACTGAAGACCGGGCAATCGTAGGCCATGAATTTTACGGGAGAGTGTTTGGTAACTTTTTTCCGACAAGGGGTGTCAGTATTTGAAATATTATTAATATTGTATGTTTTGTATAATGCTGCTGTTAGATTTTTTCTATATTGTTATATGTACATGTAGCTTTTCAATCGAGGATCCAGATTGCACTAACTTCTTAATACATGTACATACGCGATTTTTCTTTGGAATAAATTTGAAAGAAAAGGACTAAAGTAGTTTTATTTATTATAAATATAAAACTCATATCGCAAGAATTGCCAAAACTTCCGAATAATCTTGCATACAGGTATATAGGTTTGTCTTTCTTAGTTACATGCACATCAAACACAGATGTGCTTTGCACCTTAAATTCAGTCCACTATTAGTCCAGGAAGTTAACAACGTTCAGTCATATATTTTTGTTTCTCTGATAAACACACCAGTTTATTTTTTGTTTTTATCAAAGAAGTACTTTGAAACAAAGATTAATTTTTTTCCACAATTGGTTATGCTGACATCATCGATGTATCTGCTGCTAAAAGTGTTTATAATCAATGACCCCTTTATATAACCTTGTGGAGGCTTACAAACAATTATAGTGGTTTGGGGACAAGTATTTCTTCTTCTTTTTAATTTATAAACAACTCATTATTATGCGAAAGACATTTTAAATGCAACATATCCGATTTGACTAACGCAGTTCTACGGCAGATAGGGGCAAACTTTTGGTGTTTTTTTTTTGTCGGGTATGCTGGGGTTTTTTTTTTTAAGATAGAAATGTGCTTCCGTACACTTGGAATTATTGCTTCCGTATAATTGGAGTTATCAACAAATTGTATTTGTTTGACGTAAGATTACTCATCTTTCATAAATCAGACACTTGTGGTAACTTGTTAAAGTTATGTTAACTAGTACATTTGCTTAAAGAAACAAATATATTTATATTTACACCAGAATATTGATTTTATTAATGATTTCACACAAACTTACACCACGAGCGTCTTAATTCTGTTGGCATCGCGTTAACTTAGAATTTTTCCTGGACTAAACCATTGCATTACTATTGATAATTAACTTTAATCTTAATGTACTGTCATTTTATAATTGTTATGGTTTTTATACCCCTCATAACTCCTATTCACCGATGCACGACAACAACAACTTAATGTGATTTAACTGCATGGTAATACCCGATTTCAGGTATTTCGCCAACCTGTTGCACCTGCCATCACCAATATAAGCCTCTCAAATATTCCTGCAGTAAGTAAAGTCGGAAAAACTTATGAAATTGCAATAGGTATTGACATATGCAATCAAAGAGAGATAATTCAATAGAGGACAAAATGAACATATTCTAACAAAGTTGTACAAGTTTGAGGTTATTTAAAGAATAAAATTCTTTTTTTTTTTTTGGTGAATCCAGTGAGGATAAAGGTAGCGACACTGCACACACGCAGGCTACGTATTTTATAATTAATTCTTTTAATCTTTTTTTCCACAATGTTTGAAGCTTCTCCTGGTCAACAATAAAGTGTAAAAAAAAAGTCTTACTAATAGTGGTTACAGTATTCAAAAATTTAAGGCCACAAAGTAATAATAATATAATATCTTATATCACAACAAGCACCTTTTTGGTGCGGAACCATTATGACGTCAAAATTGATTTGATGAAAATTTTAATTTTTTTAATTTATTACAGAAGAGAAATCCTTACAGCAGTTTTTAGATTTTATCGAGACATACACAAATCATTGTGGTCCCTTGTCTGAAATGGATGAAAAACAAAATACCCCTCTCATGCTGTTTCTGAGTTCCAGCCTTTTACCATCTTCATTTGATGATCAAATGTATACTGATGCAATAATGGATAAGCTTACGATCAATAAAACTATAGTAAACAAAACTAACTTAAACGGAGTTACACCTTTAATAAAAGCAGTCTCAGTCGGAGATAATTATTGCATAAAGAAACTTTGGGACAAAGGTGCAAAAATCAATATCAAAGACAGACAAGGGAATTCACTCCTTCATCTGAGCACATTAAGTGATGAGTTAAATGAAATTTTGTAATTTAAAATTACCGCGACTATTTGTTAGCGTTAACTTCTTAAAACATTAACAAATAATCATTAATTTTGAATTTTGATGCATTTAGTTTCCTAGGTAAAGGCCAAAATTTTAAGTCTTTTGTGGTCTTGCATCTAGATTAGATATCCTCGATATCTTTATCTGTAAGGGTTTGTTCTAAAAATTAAATGTTAGTAATAAATTTTGTTAACCTTATTTTTGTTTGTAGTTTACTGCTATAATTTTTTGTTCTTTTTTCAGCAAAACATAGTTCCAGCATTTTTGAAATTATGTCATTTCTTCTTGACAATGGAAGTTGTGTTCATGTCAATTCAAAAAATAGGTTCGAAGAAACCCCTCTTTATTTAACACTAGAAAGAGTTTTGAACTCTACTGATCGCTTCAACTGTGTCAAATTATTACTCAAGAGTGGAGCAAATCCAAACACCGGATGTGGCGAAAAAAGTCCATTAGGAAAGGCAGTTGAAATCCAAGATGTTATGTCAGCAAACCTTCTATTGCAACATGGCGCTAAACCACAGCTTGATGAAGGATATCGTCGATCCTTGTTGCCTTTGCATAGATTATTCAATTGGCGAAACTCACAGGGTGTATATATATATATATATATATATATATATACATATATATATATGTGGGTGTGGGTGTGGGTGTGTGTGTGTTTTACATTTATTCATATTGTTACTGTTAAATTAGTAGTTACATTTATTAACATGATTATTAACAAAAAATATAACAATATAAAATTCAAAGGGGTTTTAACGTGAATTATTGCAATTTTTTTTTTAAATCCATCTTGATAAAAGCTTCATTTGTTTAAAAGATGTAAAGAAATTGTATATATATGATTATTGTTTTTTTTTAAGGCGTACCATGTCGAATATTGTCATGTTGAAAAATGCCACTGAAAAAACCACAAATGCAAAAGATTTTTTTCCTTTTTCATTTAAATGTATTTTGTTATTTATCAATATAACAATAAATATATTTTTGCTTTTAGATCAACAACAAGATATTCCGCTGCTTTTCATTCTTCTAAATGAAAGGAAAAGCAATATTCATGAAACAATCGATGGAAAACCAATATTGCATTTTCTTGTCCTAACATCTGAACAACCAGACTTAGTTAAAACAATTATTAATTTGGGTGCTGATGTTAACACAGAGGATAATTCAGGATTTTCGGCATTGTATGTTCTTTCTTCAAACTATATACTACATGTAGGTAAGCAAAATGTTCAGTTTGTTTTACAGTTTATAAATATTCTCTTTGACTACGAAAAAATAACAAAAACTATATGCATTGTCTTAAAATTCTCTATTTAATAAGTACTCATCTTTACCTGTTCTTCATATGTTAAAATTTAAACAAATATGCCAGGTTTTGCCTCTTTTTTTCTTAATGATTCTTAAAAAAAAATAACATTTTCATTTTAAAACAATGAACAATAATACATGTAAAATATAAGTTTACAATTCATCTAATAGAGTTTGTATTTATATAAAATACGCAGTAAGTTATGCTATAAGGTATATATGCTCAAATTTCACATTTTTGTCCTGTAAATTTATTATGAGTTCGAGGGGTAAGGATGATCTGTTGCAAACATATTATTGAATCAAAGTACTGAAAGTACTGACACGAGTTGATGCTTCAGGAATCAGACATTTATTGCCCCCTTTATATTCCGTGCAGTCCGTGATTTTTCTTAGGTCGCTGCATAGTTTCTGACCAAGTGATAAACGGGGCGTGTATATTTCAGTCTTGTTGTTTTTATTATATAGCATTTAAAGGTATTTTACATGGATATGTAAATATAATATACTTAATATAGAATTCAAATCATTACACCAGAAAGCAAAAAAAAAGAAAAAAGAAAAAAAAAAAGACAAAATTCTACTCAGGTCCAAAATGCACACCTTTAACTAGAAGATGCCATTCCTAAGACTAGGTAAAATAGTTTTTTGCCTCTGTTTATCAAACCGATTCGTAAAAAAAAACATGATGTTTATGATATTATTTCTTAATCAACGATGCTCAAAACTATATATCGCCCACAGTAACTACCACGCTAATCTAATTTTAATCTATGACGTATATAAACGGGCGCGCAGTTTTCCCGATGTGCACGTGGCAGGGCCACACTGACCTTCAACTCGACGAAAGATCAAATCACATAGACCCCCCCCCCCCCCCCCCCCCTGGTCTTGATTATTTTTAACTCTTTGTTTTGTCACAATAAAATCATTTCACCTTTGATAAAGTGTAAGTAATGAAACGCATTCATGTGCTTGAATTTCAACTCTTGTGTGGAGAAACCGTTAAACGTCCACCACTGAGCTGAGCTCATCTGCATAAAAGCGATTACAGCGCGGATATCACTGAAGTTTCATATACATGCAAATACGTCAAATTTAATAATAGCAACTTTTTTATCGGTCAATAAAAATGTTCTTGGTTAAGAAGAAACATACTTGATATGTTTAATACAATTTATTGATGGCAACAATAATGTATCCTTAGTATATGAAATGTGTCAGAAGATTTTCCTTGAACCTTGTGCGGATTGATATCAATTAACAAAAAGAAAATCACGATTTTCTGTTGATTAAAATACGTTGAAAACAAATTTTACCTCCGATAAAAGAAGTCATTCTTTCGTGATTCATATCATTGCATTTTGATAATTCATATATTAGTTTGACCATCAATACGAAAATGTGATTTAATTCAGTGATGGGAAACCCCTTTGCAGTGACTATACTGAGTTGATATACATCAACTCGTAAAAATGAATTATTGGTCGAAAACAATACTTTATGATTCAATAAATGCACCGCGAACAAAAACACCTTCTCCATAATAATACAGGTACACTTTAAAGGAACAATTTTGTGATATTGGTAATGTTATTAGTAGTAGTCACAGCACTATCATTATTTTACATTGTCAGCGTTTGCTTTTATAATAATAATTGATTTGAAGAACTTAAATTTTAACTAAAGATACATATGTGTTATGTTATTATTTAAAGCCAATGGTTTTTGTAGATAAAGGAAAAGCAGATATAGGAAAGGTTCTTCTTGAAAACAGAGCGAATCCAAACCAAGGATGTATTTTATCCCAAGTTTTGAGGAATTCTTGTCATGGTGATCATAGTAAATCTTTGATCATAAACCTTTTGGATTGCGGAGCTAATCCAGATTTATATAAAGGGCAAAGACCTAACATAATACAGGCAGTCAAGAATACAGACACAGAAGTAGTTGTACAGCTATTGGAAAAAGGCGTCAATGTGAATGCAGTGGACGAGGAAAACACATGTTTACACTGGGCAATATCATCAGGTGATAACTCTTAATACTATTGTGGCACAGTGTTTCTTGCGAATATAAGTACACTTTTCTTATATATCCTTATATATATATATATATATATATATATATATATATATATATATATATATATATATATATATATATATATATATATATATATATTTCATACATCGAAAACCAGGTAGGAGACAGAGGACCAGTCTAAGACGCAGCCATGTTGAACGCAGATGAATTTGCTTGTTATGCAATAGTTCACGGGGGAAGGGAACATTTAAAACATCGAAAATATATTTGTGCCGTGTATACGAAGTAAATTGGGGTTAAATATTTCAGTGCGCTCACATTTTTACTTGTGACGGTGGTTTTAGTATGTTTTGATTTCGTTTCTTTTTTAACTATTGCTTGTATTTTAAAATTTTTACGTGTAGACCGGTAAATCAGACAGCTGATTGTTTACATGTACCTGCGCAAAATCTGATGCACTAACAACACATTAATATAAAATACTATTCAGTATGTTGGTACATGTAATTCGGTACGGTCTCTTCGTAATGGTTGATTAATGAAACATGTTTTATTAAGATGCTCAGCATTTTCAATCTAAACGGAGATTATTCCCGCTGCTAGAAATATATATTAAGTATATGAACGATGAAAGAAAATGTGGGTTTTTTTCTTTGTTTTAGTGCATTTTTTTTTGCTTTAATTGTTTACAAATTTCTATTTACTAACCTGAGAGTCAAGCTTAGAGTTATAAGCAAGATGTGGAACTTTGTGCACAATGCTACTGTATGTTTGTACACAGAAATGAGGTAATGCTTTAGTTCGTTTATATTTTAAATGCAGCTATGCTGAATAGGAAATACCAAGTTTAAAAATCTTAAATGAATGTAATAAACTCATGTGAACAAAAACTTGACTCAAACCATGCTATGTATCTTGCTTATAATTCTACGATTGACGCTGAAATTTTGGTTGATCAATAGAAATGTCATGCTAAAAGGATGATATGTTGTAACTACCTCCTGGTGCCTCTTCTCAAACGATGAATTGCATAAATCTACACAATTTTTTTTTATAGTTTTTCGAACACAAGTAAATAAAAACGACGTCTTTTAAACAGTTTCCACGAGGGGTCACATGGCACAAAATCCTTTGAATGCCCATATAAAGCCAGTGCTGCCCATTGGACCTCTTGTTTGTCGGTATAATTTTTAAAAAATTATGTTTGTTTAACAGGAAAACAATACGTGTGGGTTTTAAATAAGCACGATGTATCAGTCTTAAGTTTTGATTTTTTTCCATTAGCGCATAACCAGTGGAAACGCGTAAATCACATCTTTTATAGCAATATTATTTGAAGGTTTTTAATGATACCTTATTACATTAAGGCTTCGGCTTTTCATGACATTATATTTATGAAACTCATAATTTTTATTATCCCAATATTTTTTGTCTATATGACTTTCATTTTTTTGTGCATCACGCTTTCCTTTATAATGTAACCTTAATACTACAAAATTTTTAAAGTCTTGCAACACTGCTTTTATGAAAACAACCAAATACCAATACATTACAGCTCGCTTTTAAACCATGTTGATTTGTTTTAATCGATGAAATAAAATGCGTAACACTAATTGAGTTGAATAGAGACAAATATTTTGGATTTTTTTTACAGTTTATCTATGTACAATTTTCAACAATAAAGAGAACAAACCCTGCTTATATTACGAAGCTGTATTGAAAATTTTCATTAACAATAGAGCATCGTCATGTTAGGAACAATAATTCGACTGTATTTAATTATGCATTTAGAACGGAGTGTATTTCTGTAACATTTTTTTCAAGAACTTTCCAATTAAATTCAATTAAACTTTCAGATCTCAAACTAAATAAAATTTGAAGAAAAAATAAATGATCGATCAATTTTGGTCCTCGAGATATTTTGTTCTTTATTTGTTAAGCTTCTTTACTATTTTACTCAATTAGTATTTAAGATAGAACTTTCAAATTGTCAGTGATGGTAGATAGTCTTTAGCTTTAGGTGGCACGGGACAGTTTTTTTTATACATTTCATTGTAGCCAGGGGATGTGTGTCTATGGAACTCTTTAACTAGAATTTCCTCAGTTCCCATTCAGCACAAATACCTTTAATTCACTCTTTATAAGGACAATCACCAATTTCTGAAGAAAATTACTAGTCAACACCTGTAGATTATGACCCTTTCATATTTTGCTAATTTGTCATGATTTTTCAGCTTTTTAGACCTCCCACAACCAATTCCCTGCAAAGGATTGAGTCAGACCTTCCGTAATATGTGCATGTTGCACATTCACATGTCAGAAACTTACCGGTGTATAGTTTACAATGTCCTATCCACCTACTTTTCGTGTTATTTACTTTCCCGTCTGTAACTTGCAATTTCACTGTGTAAAGTCGACACCACAGTCACAGCCGCAGGTTTTGCATTTTACTTCTGATTCTCATGTACCTAACATATGAGGCCTACATATTGCATATTAATTTTAACAAGAGATATCCCACTAAAACATGGTAATCAATAAAAATCATTTCATGAATTTTAGCAACACTCATAAGCCTTCAAGTACAGCAATTCTCAATTTTACAAAAATATTGAGGGTACTTTATCCAAAACTGTCCCTTGTTACCTTAGTGTCCTCTGCATATTGAAACGTAACATCCGCCGTTACATGTCATGGGAAGGACACATAAATCAAACATTTTATTTTTTTTTAATTCTAAAAATATGTTTTGTCGTTTTGCGACAGAGACGCTAAAATATACACGTACAATATAATTTTGAGATTTTGGGCTACAAAGTAATGAAGCAAACGTTCTCGTGGCGTATTCGTTAGAGTTGTAAATTTGTACCAAGGCGACTTGGGTTCAATATCCGTTTGCCGGAAATATTTCTTTCCTTTATCGTGTTTTGCTATATAATTTTATCTTTTAAAAAATGTATTTTGCTCATTTCCGTTTTAATCACAATCACAATCACAATATTAGCTTTTTTTCTCTAATTTAGATATATTTTTATTGATTGGAGTCTTTTGGAAGGGTTAAATAAAAATTGAAAATTTGTTACGAAATAATAAAAAAAAAAGAATACTACAACGATACCTTTTTGAAAGTGCATTTAAATGGAAGACCTTTAGTTGCTCACAACAAGATCGCGTGTTTTTTCTTATGTTATTTCTTTTGACTTACATAAGTTAGATAGAATTAACAGACTCTTTAAATCTCTGTTTCCTTTATCAAATAATTGTGTTTAAAACGTTATTTGATTGCTTTTACATGCAGAAATATGAATGAATTTAATTATTCACAATATTTGATTATATATAATAGGGCAAACTGGAGATCAGATTGGAACTGCATCGCTTCTAATATCCCATCAAGTTATTCTGGACACAGAAAACAAAAACAAGCAAACAGCTTTATCGTTGGAGATTGAAAGGTTGGCAAACTGGACTACGACCCAATGGCCTTCAGACGGAGTTAAGAAATACCAGCATTGGCACTAACATGCAGGAAAATGATTAGACAACATTTGGCTTGTTGTTCCAAAGGAGCAGAATTTGAATCAAAGATAATGGCATTACCTCTTCCCCAAAAGATGAAATCATTCTTGTCTTTTCGAGAAAGCATATTTGAGCAAAAAATAATCGAAATAATGGAAAGGTTGGTATTTATTAAATTTATTTCATCAATATCCTACCAGAAATATCAAACATAAAGTCATAAAGTTCAAATATAAAGCTTGTTCAACAGTTTAACTAGTTTGATAATATACATTTCTATGTGCCTGTACTTTTAATTCTAAACTACTACACCTACAGTTTTATATTTTTTATATATTAAGAACTAAGTAAGTTGTAAGAACTTGTGTTCTAACCATATGGTTATGTTTATACCATAAAATATGTTTATATGTTCAAACCAAATATATTATCAAAACAATGAAAGTATTTGATTTAATACTTTTTTTAAAAATTCTTTTCAGTACCAATAGACAGAGCTATGATGATTCTGATGTAGACTATTATGTCGATTCCGATTATTACGATTATGATGATCATGAAAATTTCGGCTACTGTTATGATTCAGACGAGGGGAGCACAATTTATTGCTTTTTTAGACAAACAAAAGACCAACAGATTGAAATATGCCGCAAAAATATTATTATATTAAAAATTAAACTGATTCGTTAAAAGAAAAAATGTCGCATTTCTGATACTTTGCAGAACTAGCAAAAGTAATGACTTTGAAAAAATTGTTGACGTTATAGTTCACCTTAGCAAAGGATTAAATTGTTAACCACATAACCCGGACCAATACTTTGGCCTAAGAGAGATTTAAACTTTAACAAAGAAATACAGTGTATATAGGGAAAATGTTCAAAACACTTCTTCTTGAGAACCACAACACTACGTTTTGTAAAATTATTATGCAATCATGCTTAAATAGTGTGTATTCTAAAATGTATAAACCGTTACCCCCAGACCAAAACTGGTGCCCCAGGATAGGTTTAAAGTTTCAAATTCAAGTATGGGATAATCAAAATCAAATGTGTACTATTATTATGTAAGGGTCCTTTAATAGTGTACTAATATATTCTGTAATGCTAAAACCCGATCACCAGACGAATACTAGGTTCCTGAGATATGTTTAAAGTTCATATGAATATATAGGAAAAAGTTTAAAAATCTTATTCTCAAAATATGCAATGCTACGTTTAGTTATTTACTATGTATTAGCATGTCCTCATATAAAGGTTTCTTTTTATAATCATGTATAAGTTTATTTTACATTTTTTTTTATCTTTTCTGCGTTGAGGCTTAATATGGTAATAAGATTGGCCAGTTTATGCATTTAAGATATTGTGTCCAAGAAGTAGGCTTCTTTTTATGTACTGTTTCATGTATTGTCAAATTTTGGAATATATGAGAGTTTTACAATGCTAATAAACATCATATAAAAACATTTTGAACTAAAATATCTGATACAAGAATTATTGTTTAGGTAAGCGTGAATCAGTTGCTTAATAATATGCTTACATAAATATAACATGTCGTGAAGTAGCGTACGAGGTATTAGATTTATAATTGGACCAAGAAATATGACTGTTCGAAATGCCTAAAAGACAAATAATCATCTGATCAGAGAGATGTTCGAATGATATGATTCTTCTTTACCCACTAACAGGCTTGGGGTAATGCTAAAGGTAATGGTAATGCATTGCAATGCATTAAATGTTTTCAAAGTAATGCTAGTAATGTGTAATGCCACAAAATTAGCATTAAAAGTAATGGTAATGTAATTCATTACTTTCCAAAATTTAGTGTAATGCTGACATTACATGGCATTACTTTGCATTACTATGCTTATTTATGCATGTTCACTTTAAAAAATGTGATGAATAAATGAATAGCTGAAATTGAATTTGATTAACTTTATTATAAAGAAGTAAGATATAATTCTTGAAATAAAAATGTTTTAGTTGTATTTAAAAAGTTTTATAAAATTTCATTTTTAAATTGTTCATATTAAGAGATATAACAACACAGTTTCATAACATTTTTATGAGTGTTGTTTTTAAAAGTTTTAAATCATTTAAACAATCTACTCCAATTAGTTTGCACTTCAATAAAGATTAGTCAACAACACACTATGCCCCCAGGATAACCTAAGTATCAAAACAATCTATTGTTATAAGAAGTGCTAAACACCCCAATTCCCTTCCCTATGCCATGTCCCAATAGAATAGGGGACAGACATGCACCTTTAAGGGCAAAATGAATGCACTGTCTATCCATGATGAAAATCAAAATCACTTCCAATATTATAACCCATTTGAAAATAATTTTCTCTCTCTCTCTCCCTCTCTCTCTCTCTCTCTCTCTGTTGTACATGTATATTAATTAAGTACATTAGTTTGGACTGATAGAAAATACAAGATTCATGTATTTTTTCTATTTTTTCACTTAATATATATCCTAAGATAAAGATTGTCAAACAAGTCCCAGCTTTTACTGCACCTGTAGAATGTTTATTTAGTATAGCAGGGAAGATTTTCAAACTAATAGGATGCAGTTAAAAGATGAAACCTTTGAAACTTTTATCATAAAGTGCAACAGCAATCTATTGTCTTAAAGTGTCCTCAGCATAAAGAAATCCGATTAAAATATATTAAGAAATATAACTGGGAAAAACACTCTGTCTATAAATTAATACAATTAAGTGTCCAAAATTATAAAGATTTGCGTTATCTGGGGAAATATCTCTATTTAGCTTTTTAATAACCACAACATAATTCCATGAATTGTTTTCTATTATGCACGAATTCTGTGTCTCTATATCATATCTGACATTGTGTCATGCCAAATGTCTATAAATATCTTTTTACTTAGGTAATTTGTTGTTCATAATGCTACAAGATTATTATATATTGAGCTAATAAAGAATGACTCTTGTATATATAGTCATTGAATTTGAACCTGATACTGAACATGAACCTGTAGATATGTTAAAGAGTGTTTTATATTTGAAACATTTGCCAAAACTCTTTATTAGCTTTACTTTTTTAAACCAAAGTAATGGTAATGGTAATGCATTACTTTACTCATGTAATGGTAATGTAATGCATTACTTCAAGAAAATCAAGTAATGGTAATGGTAATTTAATGCCCAAATTCATGAAGTAATGGTAATGTAATGCATTACTTTACAATGTAATTCACCCCAAGCCTGCCCACTAAGAATTCCTTTTTACATTACTGATATGTATTTCAATTGTAATGTAATGTTTTAAAGGAATATTTTTTAGACAAAAAAAGTGCTTACTGAATTTAAATCTAAAATGTATGTCAATCCTCCTGAAAGCTTTTTCTTTGTTATGGACCATTAAATCGCTACATTTCTGATATTTTGCGAAATCAAATGTTACTTTTTGGTAATGATATTTCCATAATCTGTCATTATATATTTTTTGCTGCTTGAGTAAAATAAAATTAAGCTTCAATGGATACAAGTGTTTTGATGTAAAAGTGAGTGCAGTCTTTCAGGATAGACAACGGAAACAAAGAGTTTTACAAATAAAGGTGAAAGAGTGACTTTCTAAGAAATTGCATCAAATCACCACTATGTATGTTCTTATAAACCAAAAGCTTTATTTAATTCTCTATAAAGTTATTTCAGAGGAGTTGCGAAATTAAATATTAAGAGAAAGAATTATTGATATTCTAAAAAACACATATCAAAAATGAAATATATTTAAAGTTTTTTTCGATACTTATCCTCAAAGTATTTTTTTTTCATGATAATGTTATTTATTCTTCAAACTTGAAAAATGATATAAAATTAAATAAATTTTGGCCACGAAAGATATGATGAAATAAATAAGTTGAAATCAAATTTTAAAAAGAACCGTTGCATCGGATGCTCGAGCCCGTTTACCTTCTTCTTGTGGTAGATCTCCGTGTGTCCACTATGCTAGTAGTCTGTTGACGAAAAGATCGTATTATTAACACAACAATACTAATTAAATTTATCTATACGAGGACAGATTTATGGTACAGATAAAACTTAGAGTTATCGAACATTGCTGAGAATAAAAAAGTAATGTAATGTTACTCATTAAGATAAATAGTACTGAACCTCGGAAACTCTGTTTACTCTTTTTATATCTCAGTAATCTTATATTGGAGAAACCCTGTGTTCTTGCAGATGAGTTAAAAGGGGAGTAAAATTTTCTTAAAATTCTATCTGCCTCTCTGTCCATCCTTGAGAAATAAAATTGGTAAAAACTGTTAAAGATTCTAATTTGTTATGCTCAAATGTCTCCTGGTTCCACCTCTATCTTTTAAGATGTCTAGTAACCAATAACGAGTGCAAGATTTGGACTGGCAGGAGTAAAGAAAATATAAATGTTATGACACGTTATGTCAATTGCTGCACTACTTGTTGTTAATTTTTTTCGGAAAAGACGAACTTGCTACTGTGTGGGATGGTACATATTATTACATTCAAAAAAGTTCTCAATTTGACTTTTTCTATTCAAAAACATCGCCCCAAAATCGAATTCATGTCTATTGTAGTGCCTAATGGCCAGGTTATAGAACATCTTGATCCATGCCCAAGTGATTGCAAGCATAATGATACTACACATACTCGCCATATCATCGACACAAATAAAAAAACTGACAAATTAAAGTTTCTTCAGGTTGGATATGTCTTTGGAGAGAGAGAGAGAGAGAGAGAGAGAGAGAGAGAGAGAGAGAGAGAGAGAGAGCTGTGAAAAAACACCAATTTTATAGATTTACGTCTTTGTTGAAGTTTATTATTGATCGCGCAGAGGGAACTCCATATAATGTATACATTTTAATGCCTATTGGTGTGTATAATGAATTTCGGATATTAAAATTCAATTTTCGATAGAAATCTAAGGTTTAAAATCAAGGACAGTTTTATTAGAATAAGCCATTTCCTTCATCTTTAATTTTTGGATCTAGTTATTTATTTTAAGTATCTTTAGAAATAAGATAATTGAAATGCCATAAACCCTAGGAGAGAGAGAGACAGTCAGACAGACAGGAAGAGAGGAAGAGACAGAGAACTATGATTATATACTGTAACACTTTTTTCACTATATTGAGTTTTTGTAGTATAAGAAAAGTCTGTGTTTAAAATGGAGGTTACTATATTTGGCACGCCAAATTCACAAACATAAGATTATCATAGTTTCAGTCGATAAACTGGGTTTAACGGTTGTAAACAAAATACTTATATTTAACGGCGTTAATCTATACTTTACATCTGTAAACCATAGTTTACGCGATCATCTTTGTTTCAGAAGTGTAAAACTATAATTCATAATAACTGAAAACAACCATTTGCGATCGCAAAACATACTTTATCTGATAAATATAGTTTCACGTCTGTGAAACTATGATTATCAACTCTTAACTGTAGGTAACGAATGTAAATTATACTTTACAGATGTGAAACTATATTTATTAGCAACATCTATCGTTAACGTTATATGCAGACAGATAATCTTAGATTATCATTCGTTTACTATAGTTTACAACCGTTAGATAGAGTTTTACGGATGAAAACTATATTAAACGGATCGTTAATTATAGTTTAAGAATCGCTAACTATAGTTTACGAACCTTAAACTAAAGTAAACAATAAACTATTGTTTACATTATGTTAGCGTCCGGAAACAATAGTTAATAGTCGATAAACATAGTTTATTATCTGTAAAACTTTATTTGACGCCGTTAATCTATATTTAACATCTGAAAACGCGATCATCTATGTTTCAGAAGTGTAAAACTATATATAATTAACACTGAAAACAACCATTTGCGATTGAAAAACATAGTTTATCTGATAAATATGGTTTCACGATTGTGAAACTACGATTAACAACTCTAAACTATAGTTAACGAATGTAAATTATAGTTTACAGATGTGAATATATATTTATCAGCAAAATCTATTATGAACATTATTTGCAGACAGATAAACTTAGACTAACATTCATTAACTATAGTTTACAACCGTTAAATAGAGTTTTACAGATGAAAACTATATTAAACGGATCGTTAATTATAGTTTGCGAATCGCTAACTATAGTTTGCGGTTCGTAAACTATGGTTACTAGTTGATAAAGCTTATTTATCAAATGTGAAACCATTTTAACTCATTTTTGTGAATTTGGCGTGCCATAGCTATGCTATGATGGAACTTTATCGTGCTAATGCCCTTATGCCATTCCGACTCGAAATCTTAAACCTTAGGACTAGATAATACATGCGAGAGAGAGACTTTGTATTTGATAAGGGTTTTAGTTAAGTCTTAGATGCTTTATAGCAATGGGGTACGAGCACCAGGTGCCCGCTTTTCTTGAAAATGGAAGAAATCAGCACTCTGGAAGAGATTGGTAAGAAAGGTAAGATAGGTTGTAGAAGCGTATCATAGGCGAATGAAAAAAATCGGCCATGCAAAACGAACAACCTAAATATCCCTCGGACTCCTACTTTCTCCCTGGGAAAAAAATTGGATCCGCCCATAAAAATTCTCTGTAATTTAAGGGTATAGTCTTCCGGTTACGATTTCTCTAGGGTACGATTTCTCTTGATACCTCTTTGCACACCATCTAGCGTTTATTTAGTGCATGACTGTTGGTTTTGCATAGGTAATTGTTTGTGTTGCATCGATTACTGTCTGTTGATTTTGTAAAATAGGCTGGTCTGTTTCGTATTTTAGCATGTTTTAAAAATAAGTTGTTCGATTTGCGCTAACGCCCGTTTTTAAGGATGACGTTTACTCAGAATGAAAAAAAAAATCCACTGATGATAATGAAAAACCATCTATTGTGTGTTACAGACCTTTGCTTGTATTGTTATTTTTCACTTTCAGAAAAGTAGGTCAATGACCTACTTTTTGAGTTAATGGCCATTGAATATTTATTGAAAAATCAAGAAAAATCCCATAAAATTTTACTCTACGATTGAGATTTTCTTCATTATAAAAATATTAAAAATAAGTAAACACTTTAAAAATAAGATACAGTTTATGAATGGTAGTGGCACTAAATAAGTACACAGCATTAAGATTTCAGCAATAATTTATAGAAATAATCCAGTCCGAATTTCCTCTATCGGATTTCAAATCCCAACCCATTTTTGCTCCAATTTTACAAAAAATTGAATGATGATAATACAAAAACATTGAGATATGGTGTCTTTTATCGTTTTTAAGCATTTTTCAATATTTTTATAATTCGTGCCATAAGATTATTTTAATAAATAAGTGAGGTAAAACCAACGGAAAATATGCAAAATTACATAGACTTAAATATAAAATCCTAACTTTTAATAATAGACTACTGCCAATAAACTTTTAGCAGAAAACAAAACCTGCAAAATTTAGTCCGAAATTCCTCTGTTTGGCTAAAAGTCAATTTTTATTTGAGCCTAATTCCATAATAAAGTGAAAATATTGATTGTTTTGTCAATAAAAATTCATTTCATAAATACTTTTTGTGTTCAGAAGAAATTTTACTCATTACATTGAACTTTATAACAATCGGAATTTGAGAACTCAAACCCTGAGTAAACAACACCCTTAAATGTAAAATGTCTAAACAAGGACGGATAAGATACTGAAAAAATTAAAATATCAATAAATCTGACATTTTGTACACACATATATATATAGTGTGTGTGTGTGTGTGTGTGTGTGTGATTTTATATTTGCTATATCCAGCGAGTGGAAATGGTATATATATTCGCGAGGCTTGCCGAGCGAAAATAACCATTTCAACGAGTTGGATAAAGCAAATATAAAATCACACAATTATAGATGTTATATTTATCTCAAAACGGGGCTTAACTACATTGATAGTCAGGTAATTATTAAGACGTATAACTTAAGATAAACATAAATACTAGTATTTATAAAAAGAATCTTATTGAAAGGATTTAAAATCTTATTTCATGAAGATCCGCGAAATCTACAAACTTGATCTAAGAAATGAATTTAATTTATGTTTTCTCATGCTGCACAACCTCACCGCAGCTCCGTTTTTGCTGTCTGATAAATGAACTCAACACTTGTGCATGATGAAATATGTCATTTATTAAAAATGACGAAAGTAAAGAAAAATATAAACAACATAGTAGGGGATCAGACCCAAAACTGTTCACACAAAATGTTAAATAACTTATCAATATGCTGATCCCCTTAAAATACAGAAAAACAATATTTTGTTCAAAATTATATACAATATATACAAAACCAGCAAAAAGATGGCACCTCAAAAATAAAATATGCCATATGCAAAATAACAATATTTTGTACATGTATGCAACTTTCGAATATTGGAGTGGAGAAACGGGGATGGTGGTGGGTGTATCAAAACATTACTCGTGCTAACACTCTCATAGATGAAGACAGAATGACCCTACTCTCACTGGTCAGATACTGACTGCATCAAACCACGTGATCGTATCGCTTAATTTGATTGGCTATTAAATTAAATTTGGGGAGAAATACACCATGGAATTTTAAGCAATTACATAATAGGTCACTGGGAGGTTTTTAGACTAGGAATTTGGGCTAAAAATAGACATCGACAGTGACCACTGCAGGGAAATTACATAATATGGCCAACGACCTCTACAAGGCCTGGGAAAGAAATGCAATTTATCTAATCAAACATAAACATGAAAAATACAATAAATCAGCAAATAAAATTATAGCATTCAACACATAAATACAATTATTAACATAATTGTTGTTTTATATTTTCTCATGCTGCACAACCTCACCGCAGCTCCGTTTTTGCTGTCTGATAAATGAACTCAACACTTGTGCATGATGAAATATGTCATTTATTAAAAATGACGAAAGTAAAGAAAAATATAAACAACATAGTAGGGGATCAGACCCAAAACTGTTCACACAAAATGTTAAATAACTTATCAATATGCTGATCCCCTTAAAATACAGAAAAACAATATTTTGTTCAAAATTATATACAATATATACAAAACCAGCAAAAAGATGGCACCTCAAAAATAAAATATGCCACCAAATGTGAATTGCATAATGACAATTGGCAATTCCATTGTGCCATCCAAGGTGAGTTGTGCACTTGTTGATGTTGATGTGAACACATACACAAAACACAGTTTATAGTCAAATGTACCAACAGTTAAACACTGACTTGGCATACTGTTACCAGCAGTTACACACTGACCTGGCAATAAGTGCATATAATTCATTATACTATAACCCGTACAAATGTAACATGAATGGCAATTCTAAGGTGATAACCCGCAGGCACTCTAATAGACTAACTTAAAAGTTGTACTAACAATATCTAAAGACACAATGCGCAACTAAAAAATAGCAGTTAAACACTGACCTATCATTACAAATTCCTACACCTGTAAACATACTATAACTAACAAAATTAATTGAGACACCCTCCTTATTTTACGCACAAGATTCTCTTATGGAAAAAGTAACAAACATAAGGACATTTTTTGGTACAGATCAATAGCAGCAGTTAATCACTGGCCTGCTATAAATAAACTGCAGGGGTAAGAAAGAATGTAGATACAAATAATTACAGTTGAAACGATTGTATTCTAATATATATGTGTAATGCATTGGAGTTCCAGCAGCCTAAATGCTGAATAAAACTCTCAGAATAGCCTAACTGTGCAGCATGTGTTGCTGCCACTATCCGAAAACGCCGAAGTAGAATGCATGAGGCACTTTTCCTTACTGGACTGTTTATTGATTACTTCTACCACTGCCATATTATCTGACATAAATAAGATTTTTCTATTTGCCATCTCTGAACCCCAAATTTCCAAAACCAAAACAATTGGAAACAATTCTTTTACGGCAATTTGCAAAGGTAGAGTTTGTGTCCACTCATCAGCAAACCATTTTGAACCAAACACAGCAGCAAATCCTAACAAAACCAGAAGCATCTGTAAATAGTCGCGTGACATCTGAAGATTCCCATTCCTCTGGAAAAAGAATTGATTTTCCATTGAAATTTTGAAGAAAATCTAGCCACATGGCTAAATCAGCTCTTACCTCATTATTAAATTTTTTTTGATAATAAGGTTTTTTCACACCTATAGTCAAGTCAATCAAACGACGTAAAAATGCCCTACTAGGAACTACTACCAAACAAGCAAAATTTAAGACTCCAATTAATGATTGAAGCTCCTGCAAAGTAACTTTTTTACGCCTACTAAACTGATATACAAGAGTCCTACATTTTTTTAATTTGTCTGGTGGCAGCGGACTCATCATATCAATAGAATCAACCTAAAATACCATAAATGGTGATGCATGTTACTGGCCAGAAAGTTTTCTTATCATTAATTGGAATATTAATCCTTCCACATAAATCAAACAAATTCATCAAATGATTTTTACATTTTTCAGACTGAGGAGGTCCAATAAAAAAGAAATCATCCAACATATGAGACATACCCCCTGCTTCTAGCTTGTTTAACATAACCCATTGAAGAGCTGTTCCTAACTTCTCAAATATTTGACAAGAGCTACTTGTCCCCAGTGGCAAACAGCTTTCGTAGTAGAACTGACCTTTCCAAGTAAAACCCAAAAAATGATAATCCTTTGGGTTCACGGGGATTATTCTGAAGGCATCCTTTATATCTGTTTTAGCCATAAGTGAACCCATCCCATATTGATGCACCAAACTGAGTATCGTATCAATTGAAACATAATGAACATGAGAGTATTCCCTAGGTATATTAGAATTAACTGAGTCCTGAGCAGGAAAGGATAAATCATGAATGATTCGAAACTTGTTTTGCTCGGATTTTGGTACAACCCCCAGAGGAGAAGTTTTAAAAAGAGGTAAAGGGGGTTTTGTGAATGGGCCGCCAACTATCCTCTGCTTACTTAAACCCGTATGAATGTAATCTTCAATAACTTCTGGGTGCTCATATGTAGACTTATGATTATGAGGAGGATGAATGGAAGGGGACTTAACACAGCCTCATCTACACCCAAATGTAAAGCCATTCACTAACAATTTTAATTCATCTGCCTCATAACCTAATAGTTCATTGTGAAGTCTTAACGGGTTTACTGGAGTTGGAAGAACCAGCGCCATTCCTGTTTGATGTGATAGATTTGGATGACATGTTTCTACACTGAAATCGGGGGTGGGGTCCACTACAGGCTTGGCAAGTATGGGCGAATCGACAGGGTAGGGAGTTACATTTTTGCCAATTGTTATAATTGTAGCACTGTTTTGCCCGAAAGGGCTGCTGTTTACCATTATAAGCTTGGAATTGGGTAGGAGACTTTAAACCCATAGAGGCTACCTTAAGTCGCAACTCTGTTACTACTCTCTCCCACGGCAGGAGGGATGTCTCTCTTATTTTCCTAAATGACTCATCATACATTCTCCAGGGTTGGTCCCCATGAAGCTTGCGAATCTCCCTAATTGTAAACATGTATTTTAACAGATTGCATGCCTCATGGGGAAATTTCTGTAAGTAAATTGTACTGAATACCAGAAAAGCATCTGTCCATTGATGGATTGTAATAGGTGTTTTATGTGAAGCCGCTTGTTGTAGCTCAATTTTCCCCGCTTGTACCACAATTGAAAGGGGTTCATCTCCTGAGGTCGGCAATAAATTTTTTAAGTCAACAAATTCATTGTTCCAAATTTTAAGTTTCAGTTTGGAGGAAACTGATGCTCCTAGAGGCACACAATCTGATAAGTGAATTTGAGGGCTACTAAAGCATGCAAAACTACTACCCGTACTCTGAGATAAATTGCCTGCTGGCTCACCTGTGAACACATTATCCAGTAATGTTCCCAGTGCAGAGGCAGGAATTGTGGCAGCCGCAGAGGCAGGAATTGTGGCAGCGGCCGGTATAGCTTCCCCAACTACTGGTGCAGTATCCTCAACAGAATTCACCATTGGAGGTTGCCCAACCTTTTCACCTATGTTTTGTTTCTCACTAGCAGCTTTTTGTTGGTTTACAATTTCTTTTGCCAGTAGTTCATAATCAAGATTTGATAGCACATTGACAGTGTCAGTCTCCGCCTGTTTTCGGGTTCTTTTTTGCCCTTTTTTCCCATTATGTACTTCAGTTGGTGGTGTTGGTGGTGGTACACCTCCCGTTGCCACATCATCTCTCCTGGCTCTCTTTATGGGTGGCATAATGGCTAAATATATAATAAGAATAATAAGTATGAATCCTATCCTTTCACATATATGATTAGCCTAACCCATAAGCATTTTTTCATAATAACTTTTGCATTAACAGATGATTTCAACCATGTACTTGGTATTTTGACCTGATAGTTAAGCGAATACCAACACAGATTTTGATATACATGTACATGTTAACATAAAATTCATAATAATAGGAACATGTCCCACTGACCATATGGGTAACACAGACCCAATGTTCCTTCATCATTATTAGTACATGTAGATTCAAACATTATGTAACTAAATAGTCCCAACATGACTTTAATTACATAACATTATTAACATTAAATTCATAATTGTAAGGAACCTGTCCCACTGACCATATGGGTAACACAGACCCAATGTTCCTTCATCATTATTAGTACATGTAGATCCAAACATTCATGTAACTAAATAGTCTCAACATGATTTTTAATTACATGTTAACATTAAATTCATAATTGGAAGGAAACATGTCCCACTGGCCATATGGGTAACACAGACCCAATATTCCTTCATCATTCCTTAGTATGCAAACTCACCAAACATAAAATTTATCAGTTCCAGCCAAAACACTTAGTTCAAAATGAAAGGTAAAACTTGAACTGATACTCATCAACATGAAAAAATCACGCATTTAAATTTCAGGGAGTTAAGACATAAACTGCCCCTACACTGTCTTAATTAAAACAAATAAAATGTAAATATATATAAATATGTATATATATTCACATATCATTGAATATCATTATTCTAGAGTGGTAGCACATAAGATCCAAAATCATACTGGCCTCAAAACTTTTGAGTGCAGGATCACCGCATTCCTAATGCTGCGGCGAAACTTCCTCATGGGCTGGTCCTCGGCAGGGGTACACAGCAGATGGACACCATCCGGGCCTAAATAATGAAAGTCCTTCCAAAACCCCCGATGTCCCCAGAAATAAATTCCACTAAGGGGCTCAGCAAAACGTTTCAAATGTTCATTAGTCTGAACCACAAAGACGTTAAAATTTTGGCATGATGCAAACTGCATTCGGCGAATTAACTAGCCGTATATCACTAATTTTACTCTACCACCATCTCTTAAATACTGTCCAACAGATATAATATCCCTAGCTAATTTCTCACTGTTTGTACTTTCACAGATATCATTTTCACCAATCTGTAAAAACACCACATCAGAAATTGAGTCAAAATGCAGAATCTCCGCCCTGAAGACACGCTTGCTTAATCTCAAACCGCCTTTCCTCTAAATGATACTTTAAACACTTCAGGGTCTAAATTCAGATTGTCTGTTTCTGTCTGCATACAATAATCTCTTAAAATCTTCTGATGTAAGAATGTCCAATCACGCACGCATTTAATATCCTCATTGTTTACATATTGTACCCCAACCGGAACCCGCAGAAATAATCATGCGATATCGCATACAACAAAAAACTAGAAACTGCGTTTCAAAAACCTATACTGTATCAAAACATTACTCGTGCTAACACTCTCATAGATGAAGACAGAATGACCCTACTCTCACTGGTCAGATACTGACCGCATCAAACCACGTGACCGTATCGCTTAATTTGATTGGCTATTAAATTAAATTTGGGGAGAATTACACCATGGAATTTTTAGCAATTACATAATAGGTCACTGGGAGGTTTTTTAGACTAGGAATTTGGGCTAAAAATAGACATGGACAGTGACCACTGCAGGGAAATTACATAATTTGGCCAACGACCTCTACAAGGCCTGGGAAAGAAATGCAACTTATCTAATTAAACATAAACATGAAAAATACAATAAATCAGCAAATAAAATTTTAGCATTCAACACATAAATACAATTAGTAACATAATTGTTGTTAATTTTTCTATTGATCGACGTATCAAAGGAAAAAATGACCGGAAAACTTCATCAATGCACGTAGCGCATTGATGAAAAAGTTTTCTGGTCAAGCAGACGAAATCGTGAGAAGACGCTTAATTTTCAATTTAGTAAATTCAATAATGTGTATTGTTTATTTTTGAAGGTAAAACTTTCGATTTTTTATATTCATAAATTGTATTTTGTTTGCTGACAATTAAACAGACACAACTTTACATTTTGTTGCCAGTGTTTATCTTGGAAATTCCAGTTCTACAAATGGTTTTAAATCAGAACAGATGAGAAGAGTAGATCCGGTGTAATGAAGAATAATGACCCCCGTAGAATAATGACCGGGGGTCATTTTTCTACGTAGAATAATGACCCCCCCCCCCCCTAGCTGAAGAATAATTGGATTTTTTTAGTATAAGAAAAGTCTGTGTTTAAAATGGAGGTTACTATATTTGGCACGCCAAATTCACAAACATAAGATTATCATAGTTTCAGTCGATAAACTAGGTTTAACGATTGTAAACAAAATACTTATATTTAACGGCGTTAATCTATACTTTACATCTGTAAACCATTGTTTACGCGATCATCTTTGTTTCAGAAGTGTAAAACTATAATTCATAATAACTGAAATAACCATTTCCGATCGCAAAACATACTTTATCTGATAAATACAGTTTCACGTCTGTGAAACTATGATTATCAACTCTAAACTGTAGTTAACGAATGTAAATTATACTTTACAGATGTGAAACTATATTTATTATACTCTGTCCCAAGATATTTTGGATTCACGTTTGGCTTAATTGTTTAATATTTATAAATACCTCAGGATCCAAACGATGTTCATTCAAAAGTATGAAAAATTTCCAAGATTTCTCAGTCAAAACGCCCCTGTTAGCTTATCAGGTTTCAATACAATGCTAAAAAATGTGATGTCTACGGAGATTTTGCATTGCAGTAAGCCCGGATGATAACGTTGAAATATTGCGCGATGTATTCCGAGTGTATTCCGAATGGAGAAAAGATGTAAACATTCCCCATTATAAATCTCCGTAAGGAATTTTTTTTCGTTCCTGTGAATTTTTCCGAGTGAAAGATGATAATGTGTCAATGAAATTATCTTGGAAAATATCCCTTTCAACTATTTCAATTGCACTTCTTTCACAGGTAAGTGTATTTTTATTAAAAATCGTCCAAACGTGAATCCAAAATATCTTGGGACAGAGTATAGCAACATCTATCGTTAACGTTATATATGCAGACAGATAATCTTAGATTATCATTCGCTTACTATAGTTTACAACCGTTAGATAGAGTTTTACGGATGAAAACTATATTAAACGGATCGTTAATTATAGTTTAAGAATCGCTAACTATAGTTTACGAACCTTAAACTAAAGTAAACAATAAACTATTGTTTACTTTATGTTAGCGTCCGGAAACAATAGTTAATAGTCGATAAACATAGTTTATTATCTGTAAAACTTTATTTGACGCCGTTAATCTATATTTAACATCTGAAAACGCGATCATCTATGTTTCAGAAGTGTAAAACTATATATAATTAACACTGAAAACAACCATTTGCGATTGAAAAACATACTAGTTTATCTGATAAATATGGTTTCACGATTGTGAAACTACGATTAACAACTCTAAACTATAGTTAACGAATGTAAATTATAGTTTACAGATGTGAATATATATTTATCAGCAAAATCTATTATGAACATTATTTGCAGATAGATAAACTTAGACTAACATTCATTAACTATAGTTTACAACCGTTAAATAGAGTTTTACAGATGAAAACTATATTAAACGGATCGTTAATTATAGTTTGCGAATCGCTAACTATAGTTTGCAGTTCGTAAACTATGGTTACTAGTTGATAAAGCTTATTTATCAAATGTGAAACCATTTTAACTCATTTTTGTGAATTTGGCGTGCCATAGCTATGCTATGATGGAACTTTATCGTGCTAATGCCCTTATGCCATTCCGACTCGAAATCTTAAACTTTAGGACTAGATAATACATGCGAGAGAGAGACTTTGTATTTGATAAGGGTTTTAGTTAAGTCTTAGATGCTTTATAGCAATGGGGTACGAGCACCAGGTGCCCGCTTTTCTTGAAAATGGAAGAAATCAGCACTCTGAAAGAGATTGGTAAGAAAGGTAAGATAGGTTGTAGAAGCGTATCATAGGCGAATGAAAAAAATCGGCCATGCAAAACGAACAACCTAAATATCCCTCGGACTCCTACTTTCTCCCTGGGAAAAAAATCGGATCCGCGCATAAAAATTCTCTGTAATTTAAGGGTATAGTCTTCCGGTTACGATTTCTCTAGGGTACGATTTCTCTTGATACCTCTTTGCACGCCATCTAGCGTTTATTTAGTGCATGACTGTTGGTTTTGCATAGGTGATTGTTTGTGTTGCATCGATTACTGTCTGTTGATTTTGTTAAATAGGCTGGTCTGTTTCGTATTTTAGCATGTTTTTAAAAATAAGTTGTTCGATTTGCGCTAACGCCCGTTTTTAAGGATGACGTTTACTCAGAATGAAAAAAAATATCCACTGATGATAATGAAAAACCATCTATTGTGTGTTACAGACCTTTGCTTGTATTGTTATTTTTCACTTTCAGAAAAGTAGGTCAATGACCCACTTTTTGAGTTAATGGCCATTGAATATTTATTGAAAAATCAAGAAAAATCACATAAAATTTTACTCTACGATTGAGATTTTCTTCATTATAAAAATATTAAAAATAAGTAAACACTTTAAAAATAAAATACAGTTTATAAATGGTAGTGGCACTAAATAAGTACACAGCATTAAGATTTCAGCAATAATTTATAGAAATAATCCAGTCCGAATTTCCTCTATCGGATTTCAAATCCCAACCCATTTTTGCTCCAATTTTACAAAAATTTGAATGATGATAATACAAAAACATTGAGATATGGTGTCTTTTATCGTTTTTAAGCATTTTTCAATATTTTTATAATTCGTGCCATAAGATTATTTTAATAAATAAGTGAGGTAAAACCAACGGAAAATATGCAAAATTACATAGACTTAAATATAAAATCCTAACTTTTAATAATAGACTACTGCCAATAAACTTTTAGCAGAAAACAAAACCTGCAAAATTTAGTCCGAAATTCCTCTGTTTGGCTAAAAGTCAATTTTTATTTGAGCCTAATTCCATAATAAAGTGAAAATATTGATTGTTTTGTCAATAAAAATTCATTTCATAAATACTTTTTGTGTTCAGAAGAAATTTTACTCATTACATTGAACTTTATAACAATCGGAATTTGAGAACTCAAACCCTGAGTAAACAACACCCTTAAATGTAAAATGTCTAAACAAGGACGGATAAGATACTGAAAAAATTAAAATATCAATAAATCTGACATTTTGTACACACATATACATGTATATATATAGTGTGTGTGTGTGTGTGTGTGTGTGATTTTATATTTGCTATATCCAGCGAGTGGAAATGGTATATATATTCGCGAGGCTTGCCGAGCGAAAATAACCATTTCAACGAGTTGGATAAAGCAAATATAAAATCACACAATTATAGATGTTATATTTATCTCAAAACGGGGCTTAACTATATTGATAGTCAGGTAATTTTTTAGACGTATATCTTAAGATAAACATAAATACTAGTATTTATAAAAAGAATCTTATTGAAAGGATTTAAAATCTTATTTCATGAAGATCCGCGAAATCTACAAACTTGATCTAAGAAATGAATTGAATAATTTTTCTATTGATCGACGTATCAAAGGAAAAAATGACCGGAAAACTTCATCAATGCACGTAGCACATTGATGAAAATGTTTTCTGGTCAAGCAGACGAAATCGTGAGAAGACGCTTAATTTTCTATTTAGTAAATTCAATAATGTGTATTGTTTATTTTTGAAGGTAAAACTTTCGATTTTTTATATTCATAAATTGTATTTTGTTTGCTGACAATTAAACAGACACAACTTTACATTTTGTTGCCAGTGTTTATCTTGGAAATTCCAGTTCTACAAATGGTTTTAAATAAGAACAGATGAGAAAAGTAGATCCGGCAAAAAGTTATTGATGCAGGTTTTGTTGCCAGTGTTTATCTTGGAAATTCCAGTTCTACAAATGGTTTCATTTTCTACGTAGAATAATGACCCCCCTAGCTGAAGAATAATTGGATTTTTCTGAAGAAAAAAGACCCACGGGTTATTTTTCTTCATGTTAAACATGAAGAAAAATGACCCCCATAAAAAATGACCCCCCCCCCCCCCCGTAAACATGAATAGAAATTGGTTACCCCGTATCCAAGAAAAGAATTTGAAATTACTTAATTTTTCACTCTGTTCAACTGAATTTGAAGAAATAAACACCGAACTTGTAAATAAATCGCTGTATATATAGTTATATGTAGTTTTTCATATCTGTAGCAAGCACACGCAAAACACTCTGACATTGCCACAAATTGATTGTTAACAGTTACGTTACTTCTCTCGTCGACATACGGCGGGAAATGACGCAAATAAAGGAAAATTCATACACAATGAGGATATTGTGTGATAATTAACGAACAATAATCATGAAAGAATAATTGTTGTAATGATATAAGCAATATTCATTGGTGAATGAATTGTCAATCGAAGAATGATACATGTATATATCTTTATGGAAAAAGACTTAGGGGCAGGTAACGTAGGAATATGAATACCTCTTATTTACATTTCTTGGGGAAAGTGATTTTTAAAAAAATCATTTTGCGTTAGTTTTGTTTTCTTCTACGTAATACATGAACATCAATATTCTAAACATTTGTACTGTTGTGTTGTGATCATGAATACACTTTATTCTTTTGGAGCAAATTTGTGAAGAGTACCTGACAATAGTAAATCTAAATAGATGATAAACACTGATCGATTATAATAAGATTGTTTCTAAAAGCGTTGATAAGAGGTTAGGGCCCATGTTAGGGGTTTATATCCCGCTTGATTTTGATCACACGATCTTTATTGTATCCAAAGTTACCAATGCTCATACAAACTATTGAAGCATTAATCATCTTGATATTAACTAAACTAAAGTATGCCGAGGATAAAGTAAAATATATTTTCTGTACGAGTACTCTCAGTACTTTGACGATTTTCCTTATTGGCTGTTAACCTCTACTGTCGTAATGGCTGCTGTCAGTGCCTACTAACTTCAGTTTGGTTATAATGCCTAACAGTGGAGTAAACTTTTCATAATTTTGGTTTCATCATTAATTCTGGGTAATGAACTTGTATACCAAACAGTTTGTATTGTGGAAATCCTTAATGCAAGTATAATTCATGAACAATATGAAAAATATAGAAGATGCGACGGCGAAGCGCGAAGATGCGAAGACGAAAGTGCTAAGTTGCGATGGCGAAGAAGAGATACTATTATTGCTTCTTCGCCTTTGCAACTTCGCACTCTCGCCTTCGAAACTTTGCGCTTTCGCCTTTTTAGCTCACCGAGACGAAGTCAATGGGAGCATATGCTATATCCCCGGCGTCGGCGTCCGGAACTGGTTAAAGTTTTAGTTGCAGCTCCTTATCTAAGTTATTACTTGTCCTCTCTTCAACAAAATTACATAAATGATGCATCTGGACCTACTGAATCTGGTTCCTAACTTTCAGATGCTGGAGGAGGTTAAGGTTTTTGGAGCAGGTTAAAGTTTTTTGTTGCAGGTGCCCTTTAATATCTAAGTTACGGCTGGTCCGTACTTCACCAAACTTGCATTGATAGTGTCTTATGATACTGATGCACCAGACAGGCTTGAGTACTGAATCTGAGCTATAGGTTTCGGATCATGGAGGAGGTTCAGGATTTTGGAGCAGGTTAAAAGTTTTGTTGCAGGTGCCCTCTAATGATTATATCTTAGTTACTACTGGTCCTAACTTCATTAAACTTGTATGGATGGTGCGTCTTATGATACTGATGCACCTTGAATGCTGAATCAGAGCCATAGGTTTATGATTCTTGATGAGGTTTAGTTTTTTGGAACAGGTCACATGTTTTATAGATGATAGCTAGTTGATTTAACTATATTATAAATGAAACGTAGAGGTTGCTTTAGATGTAGATCCTGATCTCCATTATCAAGGATGCAAGAGAAATCTCCTACCTCACTCAAACCTGCTTGATAGAAAGATGAGGTTGTTGTTAAATGATATAACATGATTCCTATGATAAAGTATTGTATGATATGAAACACTATTGTTTAATAGGATACAATATAATATCATATGTTATATTGTAAAATGTTATATGATAACGATAAAATATTGTATCAATTTTTTTATATATGTATTTTATGATATTGTATCGTGATATTGTTATGTATAGTACACATGTATTGATTTTTATGAAACAATATTATAAAATATCATGATCATATCATACGATATTGTATAATATGATATTGGTTTATATGATAAATTATCATATCACATGAAATTGTGTTTTATGATATTTTAACATATATTATTGTATCATATGATACAATGTGTATAATATGATTGTATTATATAATATTTTACTTTATCCCATGATATTGTATCATTTGATATGATACAATGTTGTATCAAATTATATTGTATCATATAATACAATATCATATTATGTATCAAATACGATAGTATCATACAATACAATATCATACTATAATATTTACATTTACTTTGTTTCCCTCTATTAAATTGCATTGGTTGATTTGAGTGATATTTACGCACAACACAGAAGACCCAATCACCAAGTCTGGTGCGTATGAATACATTTAGTATTCCTTCAGTATTTCTCTAAGAACAGGAACTGACTCTTCTCGCGACTTCAAACCGGATAACGACCTGTAAATATACTTACGCTGATAAATATTTCATTGATGTAAATATATTTTGACTGTTAAATGAATTCAATTGAATAATTTCTTAGTTTACCAAGAGCAAATTCATTAAATTACAGGAAAAAAAATAAAATTGTGTTATTAGAATTTAAAACGCTGTGCACTATTTTTGTCAGCATATTTCGGCTGTTCCAGTGGCCATTCCGTTAATTTCGAATAACTCGTTGCATCAGACAGAGCTTTTTAAAAACAAATCATATTTGCGGGAAGGAAATACATGTTTAAAAAACGTAGATATAAGCATTTAATCATTATTTTTTGAAAGATGAGGTCTTATAACTGCAACGATATGTGCAAACAAATTTTCATAACGCACTAGCACGCGTTTACAATTTGTATGCACACACCGTTGCAGTTATGAGACCACATCTTTAAAAAAATAATGATTCAATGCTTAATTATACAATATAATATCATATGTTTCAATGTTATGATGTATTATTGCAATATGATATTGTTTCATATAATACTATATTGTATTATGTTCTATGATATTCTTTTATTTTATTTGATCAAATACAATTATAATTTATAACACAATATAATGTCATATCATACGTTACAATATCATGTCTCACAATTCTTTACGGTATTTTATGGTTTTATATGATATATATTATAAGTATGATAGGATGCAATTTTAATTTTATATCATTATATTGATTAACATATGATCATATGATTATCATACAATTTTTTAACAGATGATATACGATATTGTGTCAAAACAGAATCCATGAATATCCAAGATCATAAAGGATGGTTTTCATAAATATGACAAAGGTGGTCTCATAAAGGTGATGCCTCATAAAGGTGATGCCTCGTCTCGGTGAGCTTTGTAATCTGTGATTACCTATGTTTTATAATTGCGGAGCTCTCCATCGTTTAAAGGGTTCCGAGGCATATTTTGGAATTTTTTTTTATAAAATTAAATTGTCCAGGAGGATAGGGTCCGGACTCCCTCTCCCGTTTTACTGCGTAAAATTACACAATTTACTCCCTCTCCCCCTCTAGATCCATGCATGAGCAAGGAGTGTCGCATAATGAAATTAGAATGTTACTGTGTTTAGTCCACGGTAAACAGACGGCTGGTAAGTGACAGGAGTCTGGAAGTGCATATGTACACACTATGGCGGACATTAAATTTTGTGTGGAGTAGATAATGATTAGGCATAGCCAACACTGGTAAACATTTATGTTACATGTACACATTAAAATATTTATAAACAGTCATAGTAAGCGCGATGGCCTAGCGCATGCGTACCAATAATAGCATGGATTAATCGGAAAACCTTGTCGAGTACGGTGCCTGTATTAAATTATATGTAATCGACCGAGACTTGCTGAATGCAATCAAAAAACGCGAAGGCGAAAGTGAAAAGATGCGAAGGCCAGAGTGCAAAGTTGGGAAGAAGCGATAGTAGTATCGCTCCTTCGCCTTCGCACTTTAGGCATCACGTCTTCGCGTTTCGTCGTCGCATCTTTGCACTTTTGCTCCTTCGCCTTCGCACTATCGCCCTTGCAACTTAGGTCGAAGTTGCCCTATCGGAACCAAAGATATATGTAAATGTAATTGTTAATTAGAGACAACCATACCCCGATGCAATACCTCAATATCTTTTTATAACGTAAGGATTTTTATTTTCTAAGATATACCCCTTCTTTCACTTTAAGTTTATTTGAAAATGAATTATAATTTCTGTTACTTTCTGTAAACTGCAGTAGTAAAAATAACAATAGTGTAATAGATTATTTCACAAATAATAAAAAATATATACTGAAAAACTTTAATCTACAAGGGGGTCATTGTTCTACAGGGGTCACTTTTCTTCATGTGAAGTGTGCACATTTTTATGAAAATGACACTTATTCTTCAGGCAAAGGGGTCATTTTTCTACGTAGAATAATGACCGGGGGGTCATTTTTCTGCGTAGAATAATGACCGGGGGGTCATTATTCTACGTAGAAAAATGACCCCCGGTCATTATTCTACGGGGGTCATTATTCTTCGCAAAAAGTTATTGATGCAGGTATCAAAGAATTTTCTCGACAATCAGAAACGACAATATCGTATCAAACTAATAAATATTAAATGGTTCAAGTATAGATGTATATGCTATAACATGTTAATGATATTTCATACTTATAACTGGTACTGTGTCTATTAATCAATATGGATTTATTGATAAATGACGCCAATTAGAATTCTTGAATGTTCGTCAATGAAAGAATTTTTTTTGCTTTTTGACTCTAAAATTTTATCATATTGTCATGTTTTAAATTTTTAATTGTTTGTTTTGAACATATTTTATTGATTAAACAAAAGGATCAGAAACATTTTCTAACAACTTACAAGTTCCTCTCCTTAAATATAACAATAGTTGCCATGCATATGAATATAGAACAAAAGAAAATATAATATTGATATACACAAAGAAATATTATTTAAATCTCAAGGATTCGTCTATAAACTTTTGTACAGAAGCAAAAATGCTTTTGTTGATATTTAAAGGTAGGTTGTTGTTGCCATATAAAAGTAAACTAGTATCAATATTGACTAAATCTAACATAAACAATTGATCAAACATGTTGTTTCTCGCTCTAGAGTATTTTTTACAAGATTTCCATTGATTGTTTCTAGTAGTAATGCTGTTGATAAACAGTGGAATGACCTGGTAAAATACCGGCTTGATATCGATAAAATAAATTGTTCCTATGAAAATAGTTGTACACATGTTTAAAAACGATTCTTTCCATACTTTTACTAACACATGTTGCAACCACTATTGAAATAAAACCACTATTGAAATAAATTATCTCAATAGTGGTTGAGAATGCATTTCATTAGAAAAATCACTTTGCAACCACTATTGAAATAAAACCACTATTGAAATAAATTATTTCAATAGTGGTTGGGAATGTATTTCATTTAAAGAATCACTTTACAACCACTAGTGAAATACAACCACTATTGAAATAATATATTCAAATAGTGTTCCGGGATGTATTCCATTTTGAAAATCAATTTACAGACACTGTTGAAGTACAACTACTATTAAAATTATTTTTTCAATCGTAGCTTAGAATGAATTTCTTTATTAATATTACTTTGACAATCTATATTTTTTTCTTTACATTTCTCTTTCTAGAAACATATCATGTCCTATGATATTGTATATTATTTGCACAATAGTGAACATCTTGTAAATTGCCAGAACTTCTATTCAAACCCCCTGTGTCTTGAATAATTTCTTATTGATGATTATTATTATAAAATTAATATGACTATTAATATAAATTATTTCAATAGCGGTTGGGGGTGTACTTCACTACGACCACTATTGAAATATATTATTTCAATAGTGGTTAAGGATGAAATTCATTTCAACCACTATTGAAATAATTTATTTCAATAGTGGTTGGGGATACCTTTCATTTCAACCACTATTGAAATAAAGTATTTCAATAGTGGTTGATGATGCATTTCAGTTTTATGTCTATTATTATGTCTGTTTGTTACACTTTCCTTTCTGCTAGGGGAGTTTCTTAAGAGAAGAAGTATGTCTTATGAATTCAATTTTGATTATAATGTTCTTTGATTTACCTCTATATGGTCATGTTTCCCATACCATCTGTCATCTGGAACCGAAAGTGTTATGCACAGTCGGAATAAAAGGCATTAGAATAACATCCTACCACAATTGAAATATCTTATTTCGATAATGGTTGTAATGAACCGCATCCTTAACCACAATTGAAATAAATTATTTCAATAGTGGTTGTTATGAAATGCAAACCTAACCACTATTGAAATAATTTATTTCAATAGTGGTTATAATGAAACGTATACCCAACCACTATTGAAATAATTTATTTCATTCAATATTGGTCTTAATGAAGTACATCCTCAACCATTATTGAAAATATCTATCTTAATAGAGATGTTCATTATTACATAAATCTATAATGATATATCAGCTATAATTTTTTTTTAATATGCAGGGGTTTTGAATAGAAGTTCTGGCAATTTACAACGTTGTCTTCTAATACAAATAATTCACAATTTCCATAAAACATGATATATCTATAGAAAGAGAAAGGTAAAGAAAAGATATGAACACAATTTCATATGTTTATCTGCGGGGATTGGTTATTTCTGCACAACAGTGGACATCCTAAAATTAGTACATTTATATCATATATCGATTACTATTACCGTGAAATATGCAAGTCTTTAGTACCTTAATTGTGCATTTGAATTAGTTGTTAGATAAAAAGAAATGTATATGCATGTTTATTTGCAAGAATTGGTTATTTACTTCTACACAGTAGTGAAACTTGTAACCTAATTGTGTATTTGGTATTATTCGTTAGATTTCTTGCATTTCAAAATAGTTTGCAAATATGATTTACAACTTCTTTCCTTCCAAATGTGTTACAATAGTGATTACATAGTTATATTATTTTATAAAGTAATTCATTCCCATTAACGATAAAAAAATAAATTTAATAGTAGCTGAACTTCAATGGTGTCTGTAAAATAGTTTTTATCATGAAATACATCCTCAATCTCTATTAAAATCATTACTTCAATAGTGGTTGTATTTCAATAGTGGTTGCAAAGTGATTTTTCTAATGAAATAAGTCCCCAACCACTATTGAAATAATTTATTTCAATAGTGGTTTTATTTCAATAGTGGTTGCAAGGTTATTTTTCTAATGAAATACATTCCCAACCACTATTGAAATAATTTATTTCAATAATGGTTTTATTTCAATAGTGGTTGCAACAAACACATGATAACATAAATACCGGTCTATAATTAGAAACCAATGACGGATCATCTTTTATAAATAGAGGAATAACGTGAGCAATTTTCCAAAAACATGGAAAAGTATTATTAACAAGTGATCTATTAAATAACAATGTTAGTGGTTTTACAATAGTAAAAAGGGTTGCCTTCAACATTTTGTGGCTAACCAAATCAGGACCAATTGCTTTATAAAAAGGTAATATTGAAATAATGTCTAACACTTCTTGTTCATTTATATAAATATTACAAAGTGTTTCTCTACATAAACTATACATATTAGGTAAAGCCGCATTCTTATTGTGTACAGAAGAAATTGAAGAAAAATATGTATTAAGAGATTCGATCTTCCTAATATCTGAATAAACAAACTTGGTTGTACCATTTATATTAGAAATTTGAATTGGTGGTATTTCCGTTGAAAGCTTCATATGAAATGAGTCTTTCATCAGCTTCCAGTATAACTTACATGTAGTATTATTTTTGCTTGAATCATTTAAATACGTTTCTATATTGTCATCATAATTTGAGATAGCGTGTTTTTTTCATATTTTTAACTGAATTTCGGACCTTTCTATACGCAGACCAAACAGAATCTTTATTCGTTTCAATTGCTTTGTTACGCAGTCGGTCTCTAGCTCTGATCGTTCTCCGTAATACAGAGTCAAACCATGGCTTGTCACGAGGCCGAATGGTTATTGTTTGTTCCGGTATACACTCCCTAACGAACGAAAGAAATTTTGTGGTAAAATTATCAACTGCTATATTAACATTGTCAACTTCTGTAATAATGTTTGTCCAATCGCAATGTTGAATTCAGGAATTTAGTTTATCGAAGTCAGCATCTTTGTAGACCCATACCTTACGTTTGTAGGAACGATTATAGTTTAGACTTGACGAAAGCGCTATGTATGTCGCTTTGTGATCGCTAACGGACGAGTCCATTAATAAATTGACCGATTCGTAAACTTGGATATTTGTAGTAGTGAAAATTGGGTCAAGAAGTGTGTTCGACGTGTGTGAAATTCTGGTCTGTTCATGTATATTGTTAACAAGGTTGTACGTAGAAGAAATTTCAAAGATAATGTGCGTTCGTGGAACAGTAAAGAGATCTACAATGATATCACCAGCAATTATTATTTTATCTGAGTGCTCGCCTACTTGGTCTATGCTCCAGGAAAGCTTAGTCCTAAAAATGCTATCGGAATTTGGTGGGCGATATAGACAGCTAAGAAAATATTTAAAGGTATGGTTGTCTATTTCTACCCATAAACATTCAACGTCAGCGGGTTCAAATTCGGGACGTCTAGTAGCACGTATTTGATCAGAAAGGTAAATCATTACACCACCACCAAAACAATTTTTATCTTTACGCAATATTTGACTGAAACCGTCTAAAATAATGTTATCGTTACTAACACTGGGATCTAAGTGGGTTTCGGTGAAACATAGTATATCAAAGTCGTGAATAAAGTAGTTTAACTGACCTAACTTGTGTCTGATACTGCGGATATTGAGATGTAGAATATTCAGAATATTTACAATAGAAGGACCCGGATTAAGTTCAATATCTCCGCACAGCAGTAAAAGGATAAACATAAAAAATTTGAAAAAATTAATATACACAGAAATTTGCATTATGCTTAACAATAGGTGGCTAAACGAGTTACATAGATAATAAAAAAGAAACAGAAAACTTGCAAGTGGGGAATTCAGAAATAAATAAATTTTTGAAAATAAACTTTTAATTGTTAAACGGAATAGGGAGATTACAAAATCAAAATGCATTCCAGTTGAAATTCCAAAGAATGAAAATAATTTCCGATTAGAAGACTAACATAGTACGCCCAACGTTAAAAATATTCAAAACACTTCGCTTTTACCGATATCAAAGTAAAAAATAATCGAGTTCATAATTATTTTGAAGCGTAGACGGGTTTTAAACCCTTCCCTTCGACTGAGCAAAAAATCAAACTAATGAAAAATGAAAATATCTAAATAAAGTAGAAATTTATTGAACAGAGCCAGAAAGGCAGTGCGGAAGTGAACTCTGATCAATGGGAGGCGGTATTTTCCACTGTAAAGCTATATTTAGCAACTTACTGATAACATATAAAGTACATACATGTTGGTTTAGCAGGAGCAGGAGATTTACCTATGAGAATTTTACGAACTGGCAGGACTTTTAAATAAAGCGTTATTTATATCTAAATGGGGTGGTTAAAATATCAGTTTTAAATAGGCTCTGAATGACGTCAAGAGCCTCATATAAGTTTCGATTTAATTTCCTTGAACCGTTTCTTAAAATGGCGGATGGATTGGAGGAAAAAGATGATACGTACAGCAGTGAAAATGAGGAGAATATAGGGGGACAACTGTTCTGGAAACTGTTTATTCAAGACATCAAAGCATTTAAGAATCTGTTCTTAAATTTACCACAACCGTTTGATTTGGATTTTGAAATTAACTGTGAGAGAGACGAAAACTGCTTAGTGCTTTTATCATGCACAAAACCAGTAGAGTTTCTAAAGATAATAGCGGAGAACGGAGCAGATTTGTTCGTCGCGACTCCTTCGAAGAAAAACGCTTTGCACATCGCCTGTGAATACGGACGACTTGATGTTGTAAAATTTCTTTGTGAAAATATTGACCAAACCCCATTTTTCCTCTCGGAAACTATTGATGGGCACGGTGTTCTACATTTTGCATTACGTGCGGAGCAGAATCGAGAAGAAATCATAAAGCATCTACAACTGAAAGGGAAATTAGACGTTAATCAAATACTTTCAAGCGGATCCACAGAGTTAATAGAAACAATATTACAACGAGATTTTGAGTCAGCCAAGGTTCTCTGCGATCATGGAGCTGATCCAAATGTTGGAATATCTGGTTCATATAGGGCCATTCATATTGCATGCCAACAGCCAGAAAATGCTAAAATGATACAATTGCTACTAGATCACGGGGCTGACAAAGACGAATTATGGCGCCATGGGCAACGCCCCATCCATTTGGCGATCAAGCATAGACTTGTAGAAAATGTCTCAATTTTGTTGAATTCTGGATCACAATTTGAAGGGCGAATTAAACTACACAACAAGATATATAGAAAAATGTCCTGCATTTGTTTGATGGCATGGAAATGTCCAACTCTCGTTCCATTCCTTTTGCAGAGGGGGGCAAACCCTAATGATATCCATATCCCAACTGGATCCTCTGTTTTGGGGTTTGTACTTGAAAACAACGGCGGTAAGGAATTGGTAGATACAATCATCAAGTCCGGTGCAAATCCCACTGCTAGTCATCGTGGAAAATCTCTGGTTAGATACCTTCAAAATTTGGGTAAATATGTTTATGTATATAATCTAATTCAGATTACAATTACATTTAATACATCTGACAAAATATGTAGTCAACCTGGATCCCTTAATTGACTATTGTGTTTTTGATAAGAAAATAAAAATATATTTATGTTATAAAAGATCATGAATATATGCATTCTTAATAAATCCAGCGTGTGTATGTCACACACTCTTTTAAAAAATGTGTGTTTCAAAGAGATCGGCGACGCCGTGAACATCTTATGTTGTTAATAACGCTTACGAAAAGAATGTTTATTTTATTGCAAGAAATTGCAGTGAATAAGAAGTGTTGACTGCATTTGACTGTATGAATACTGCGCGATAACGCGGTATGTGATTTGTCTGAACGGTCTGGTGTGATCATGATAAGACCGACGACATCCAAAAATAAACATTCAGTGCTTATATTCTTATTCCTTTTTATGTTTATTTGTAAAAGATATGTGTGTATCGTCGCTTAAAAGTCAATATATACGCTTTTAGTCAGGGTTATGAAACATAGATGGAACAGCTATTTTAACAAGTCATATAGTTTGCCTTTGTGCAACTAAAAATATATAATTGCCAGAACCTTAGTCGAAGAAATTTTTTTTATTAACGAATAGGTATGATTTAACGATTCTTTTTCATTAAGTAAATATCACATTGTTTGGAAGTTTAAGTTTCATTCAATCTTACAATGATATATTCAAAACGCGTGATGGCATATAAACTTGTGCTCATGCGCTATAACAAGGCTATAAGTGTGTTCACACAATCGCAGATTTCCAATGCAAACATAAGGGGAAATACACACCGTCATTAAATGTAAACATAATATTGACCCGATTACATCACCTCTTTTAATTTATTGCGCAGTTGTTATCAATGTTCGATATTTAAATGACACGTCTGATGTATGCTACGGAAGCGTATTAGTTCCACATTGACACAGTTATTTCCAAACACTTTAATCTTTAAGATATTACACAGTAATCTGTAAAATTTACACATCGGTCGCAAAATTAATACATTAATCTGTTAAATACATGTATATGCCACAAAATGTAAAAATACGTAAAATTAAATACAATAATCGACAAGATTCACTTACATGTATTAGTCTTGTAAATTTACACTTTTATCTGTTAAATTCAAAAACACGCCCGCGCACCCACACAATCATATTCACACTTTACTCTGAAGTTATATACTACATACTAAAAAGTTTTGGGGCGATTAATATTTCTCAATTCATTGAAATTTCATTGACTTGTGATCTTAACTTAAGTATAGCCAACCATTCTCCGAATGTTCTCTTACATTAACCATATAGTATTTAATTTTATTACCCCCCCCCCCGAAAACTATTAATTTATAATGTATTTCCTGAAGGAAATGTATCATAGCAAACATTCTTCCTTGCGATATCATCCACGCCGGTAAAAGTTCGCATAATGACTATTAATTAATTTGTAAATTTAATTAATGTGCTTGTACTTTTAATTCAATCTTATGATTAAAATGAGAATTTTTTTCATTTGAAATTTATTTTAAAAACTTGTATTATAAGGACTATGATATACACCAGGGGATCTATTCACAAAAAATCGTACGTTTAATCGTAGACGTAAGTTTGACGTACGATTTTTTCGTAGGATTTTAGCTATTCACAAAATGTCGTACGTGTGACGTTGCGTCAAAAAACAGTCGTAAGTTTACGTCTACTATTGGGTTGACGTAAGTCTATAATTGATATGTTTATAGTTGAGTTATGGCAGTTCTACCTTCTTTTTGTCATAAGCAAAATTAAGAAAAGAAACTCCTATTTGATAACGCGCTATGGTTTGCCATGAAAAAACAGTGCCGGAGATCCCTTTGTATCCCGTATTGCAAAATATGTTTATGGTGGTTGAAATTTATATTTCTTATTACGGGCCGCCGGAAGGCGGTCCGTTATTTGATACACATTTAAATATTGTTACTGCGTTTCTGCGGGATAGTCCTTTTTTAATAGAATTAATACTATGCTTATTTTTATGAATTAAAAGTAAATTTGCATGTAGAAATATTTATTATGCCTTTTAGAAAATATCACATATTTTTTGTTTTACTCGTAAATGAAAAGTAGGTCATACTTAGTATATTGTCGTATTTTATCGAGACTATAATCTATTCGGAAAATTTCGGAGTTTTTCATTCTTTTCAAAACAATGCATTATGATCGGCAGGCTCGGAAAAGGCCCGAGAAGTTGCGATTGCAGGATCGGTATGCGGGACATACTAAAGACCTGAAATACTAAAGACCTGAATGTTATTAAATTTTATATAAATGATATATTTGAATTTCTATGTGCCGTGTCAAATAAAATGACTTTGCGTGTGTATTTATTATATTTCCATGTAAAATGTGGTAGAAAATATCGTGAAATGACATTTATTTTTATATCAATTATTTACGCAAGAATTTGACAGAAATGAAAATATGAATTGAGTGGAAAATTTGATTTATCCATTTTTATTTTATTATGAGGTCCCTGGAAATCATATATTAAACTAATGCATTAAGTTTTCATTCAATACTATGCAACAACAAAAAACCCAAAATGGTTAACCGTTTGAAATTTATAATCTCCAAGAGAAAAATGATGAGTTGAACTTTGTATTAGAGTAATGTACAAATCATGCAGTGTGTTCTCCATTACTTCATACTATGGCAATGATCATACAATTTCCGTTGGAAATGCTTACAGTAACGAAATCGATTCTTTATGATAATAGTAAAATGTTAAACTTCAAAACAAGTTGCTGAAAGTATATTAAAATTTACCATAAAATTTAGTACAACCAACTCTTATTTTCTTCTTTGTGGTGTGTTTTTATGTAAACAATCAATGATTCATACAACAATTATATTTTTTGCGGCCCATTTGACGCTTGCGTCAATATGATTTCTTGTTTCTTATTTGAAGCTCAATTATAATCATTCAAGTATATAATCCAAAACCTTACACATATTGGAAAAGATATATGTTACTCGACAGCAATGTCGGTGTAACGACTAAAAGTGACCCCCATAGAATATTGACCGGGGGTCATTTTTCTACGTAGAAAAATGACCCACTTCGTTGTAGAATACTTGGATTACATCATAGGAATTATGGCCTGTGGGTTATTATTCTCCGTAAGAGTTGTCGAAAAATGATCGTGTAGAATATCGACTATATATTATTATTATTGTCTTTAGGGTGGATGCAGGGGTGGTGCTGGTGCTGGGCTGGGGGATTGCCTGTTTGATACTAAATGTTCGAATAACCACCTTGAGTACGCATTTCCGATCACCTGTTATTGCTTATCATCGTTATCTTAGTCATTTAATTTTTCAAATTAAAAAATGAAAGATATAGTCATGTCAAGTTAATTAAAGTACATTGATTTTAATATGTTTTCCTCACATTAAATCAAGGCAACAGAAGAAAAAGACGTACCTTAGAGAAATAGATAGTTAAAACAGGTACAAATGTAGGAGAAAAAAAATTAAAAGGTTGGGGGGGGGGGAATGACATATGTTTACATTGTCAAACCATGACTGAAAAGGTATGATATCATTCTGAATGAATATAAAACACGCCCTTATGGTATGCAGAAAAAAAACAGAAAAAAATTGGTAGGGATCCGAGGGATAATTATATTTGCCAAGGAGGGGGGGGGGGGGGCTCTAGGCCTATTATCGGTCAATTTGGTGAGAGAATTTAAAAAGTTTGAATTCCCCCACTCCTTAAATCCACGATTGCATGCATCATCCCATTTTGATTTTTCTAAGAACAATTATTTTTTTGTTACAACAGGTTTACTAAGAAGAATATGTTAGACAAATACAATGCTTGATATAATATAATAATACAGTCAATATAAACGTCACAAATTCCAAAATGTCGAATTTAGAATTGAACAAATTTTTAAAGAAACAAAATATTTTAAAGATGATTCTCTGTGAGTTCGAAATCGATCTCTATTGTAATCAAAATTAAAATGTACTTGCAAACTTCAGTATATAACAGTGATATCAAATCGCAAAGTAACAATGACACTAAAAAGGCTTTACGTGTAGCACTGACTTTGACTCCTATTGAATACAACCGCGGTACTTACATGTATAAAGGACATCTGAATCTAGCAATTAATATCGGCATATTCTGAATTAACATTAAACTTTCCTTTGATTTAGCAAAAACATGTAAGTGTTCCAGGCATTTACACTCAATCTAGAATATCTAGAAAAAAAACCAGCGGTTATTTTATTAATATTCTTGAAAAAGTGAACTCTTAACTGAGTGTTAATAAAGTATATCATATATTGAGGTATGTTTGCTGATAGTTAAAAAATGAAGTCATCGTCAACATGTTGCATACAGAAAGTCTGGAAGGGAAGTCCTTTTATACAATTTATTTGAGGCAAAGTGTATGATCTGTCAGGTAAAAAGCATTCGGTCTAATACATGTATAATGTTTAATAATTTAAACAATATTTATTATGTGAAATATTACATGTAAATAGCATAATATAATGTCATTCGTGAATCACTGCAAAATTGCATCCTCCAATAACTTGTTTCAGCGATGCGTTAATCGTTACCTTTTGATTAGAGTAAAGTTTCTTGCACGTGTTGTTTGTATATTTAGAAAACAAGTTTTCTCCTATGTGGGGAAATTTGATATAAGAATTTGAACAAAGCAAACCAGTTTGCGACCTTTCGTGTTTGTTGGAATACACTAATTGGTCTCTGCAATTATTTTTTTTCTCAAGTAGAAACTTTTTGATGTTTTTCAGCGAGGTCAAAATTTGATGGGGCCAGTTTTCAACGTGTGGGGGTCGTAGATCTACAGGTCTGGAATGATTTTCTACTGTAGAAAAAGTACCCTACTTGTCATAGAATACTGACTCTGGGTCAGTCTTCTCCGTTGAAATTTGACCCCCGGGTCAGTATTCTACAGGGTCACTTTTCGTCGTTACACCGGGTATATCGAATCAGTATTAGTCAAAACTACGAAAATTATTTGATACTATAGGCGTTTTCTTTTATTCCTACAAATGCATTAAATCAGTTAAACAGTAGTCATATGAATACACACTATTTAGATATCAATATGTAATGTAATCAGCATACTACATTTCATGCATGGATCGGGGGGGGGGGGGGGTCCGTCTGGTCCCCCTAAAAAATTATTTATATAAGGTAGACCCAGCCTTTAAGAAAATTGTGTGTAACATTTTTTTTTCTTTGAAACAACTTTTAAACTGATTAAAAAGACCGAAATATTTATACCTTTTAATTTCCTATTGTGAGCTTCTGCTCACAACAAGGTCTAAATACTCAACTGCCAAATATTAATACTTGAAGCATGATCTCAAAAATCCATCATGTTAGGTCATATTTTTAATAAAAATCTAATGATAGTCATGAACTTAATAACATCTTATTGACTTTTCTACAGAAAAAATATTAAAGACATACTACATCTATTCTTCAAACGACCTTTAAAAAATTCACAATATCGAAAGGAAAATTATCAATGGACACGCCGACGTGGGTAATAACACTAAGTAACATTATTATCGCAGAAACAGACAAAATAAACCGGCATATTTAGAATGTAACATTCCACAATGCCCACTGCGCATGAGCAATGTCGGTAACTAAGAACTTAGATGCACTTACGACTGTAACAGACGTACGGCAACGTTGTTATCTTACGACAACTTTTGTGAATAGCACCATAAACGTAAACGTACGTTTGACGTAAGTTTAAGGTGTAATCGTAGACGTACGATTTTTTGTGAATAGATCCCCAGGACATTATACCCGTATATTATTTTTAAAGGAAGACCAGGCTAAGTATATTTGAAAAATATTAAAGCTCAATTGCGGAAATATTTTGAGATTGAGAATTTAAGGATAAGCATTCCGCTATAATGGTGTGTTCTTTTATTCAAATTGTCACTTATACACGTACACAGTGATATTCCTTTTCACTTTTAACGAACATAGTACCACTAAAATTATATGGCACTAGATGGTATCCCGCGCAAGTACGGAAATTACCACTTTACACATTTATATGATATAATGTTTAAGACCAATTCTATGTAAGAATCAATGATTTATAAAAGGGTCTGGCCACGCAAAGTCACAAAATTTCCTTATATTTCATACATGGACACACCTAGGTGTAAAACGCAAAAAACCACTAAAAATTGGTTGCTGAGGGTAACTGTTGCCATGGTAATCGAGGGTGAAGATGGGAAAATAGCAAAACTTACCTACTTTGTAGCCATATTAGAAGGTTTTGCCCACTAATGTAAAATATCAAAGACATAAAACAGCATTTATCCTAATTTCAATTATTTAAATATGTAAGAGAATTGATGGAGAAACCAATACTTTTAAAATGTTACCATGGAAACCGTAACGAATTTTTGAAATCAGTTTTCTGCGGTTTTTAATAAGCCCAAATGGGAAACTGTTAAATTTTTAAATCTTTATCAATGCCCATGCAATATATATGTTATCATAAAAATTGACATATGTTGCTATGGCAACAAGGCCAAAAATTAAGAAAAACTGAGAAATTGAAGATTATTTTGATATGCTTTCATTCCTGATTTTAGAATATATTTGCAATTGTTTTAGTTGGAACTTGTAAAAATATATTTAAATTTTCATTATACACCACAAAAACCTTTGTTATGCAACAGAGAAGTGTTGTTGCTATGGAAAAATAAGTTGCGTAAAAATCACACAAAAATTCTTACTTTTTGAAAAGCCCATAGCAACGGCGGTTATTTTTAGAAAATTTCAGATTTTTTTCAAGTGTCATTAAAGTTAAGGACATAATTAATTTTTTCTCACCATTTAATTTGATGTATTTATTAATTATAAGTGAATAATATCCATTTAAAGATGCCTAAAATTATTATAATTTTCCTTATTTTTAAGCTTGTTACCATAGCAACGGTTCTCAATTTTCATATTTTAATTTTTTATTGCACAATCATTATAGTGGTTACCAAAAAATCCAAGATTTGCACTTTTTATTCAAATTAGATGAAGAAAACATATTTTAAAATTTCTATTTAGTAACCATGGAAACACCCTAAAATATGCGTTTCTCCATGAATTATTTTCTTTCTTTTGAAAAATGACAACTATTTTTGATAATATATTCTACCCTGGAAACCCCAAGTTCTGCACATTACTCACAATATGTTCGTAAATAAGCATTAAAATGCCATTTTTACATCTTTACCCTCGGTTAACATGGCAACGGGATCACATAGCAACAAACAAATGGTGTTAGGCTTTCTTACTCACTAAAGTCTATCAAATTGTCAAGTATGAAGAAAATCCGTGACTATGCGTGGCCACCGAATTTTGATTCTTACATAGAATTGGTCTTAATATGTTGAACCAGATTTTTTTTCTTCTGTAAATACTGTTTCCGGATTTTTTAAAACATTTTTTGTAATTGTTTTTCTAAACACATATTTTTAAAATTGAAATCAAAAAGCAACTGGGTGAATATTTAGAAAAACGTGCAGGAAAGAAAACCTTAACTGAAATTGATTATATTTAACTGTATCTGGCTACAGGATCATAAAGCAATTATAGACTTAGGTCAAAAGTTGTATACGGTCTTAATGTCTCTTGATGGGAAACAGTGACCAAGTTCAAATGCTATTAAAAGTGTCTTGATATAAATTTATGAATTGCAAAGAACTGGGTACGGTAAGCAGCAAAATCGGCCCTGTTTTCAAAGTTAATGAAATTTTGAGTGAAATATTTTGAGAATTAACCGGTTTCAAAACAGTTCGATTTTTGAAAATATCTTTTACGGTTTCCATATAATAGTTATCTAAACATAACATTGTTTATATCTATTCAGTTAACCAAAAACGTCATGACGTCATGAAATGTATTGACAACGTTCTTCAAATAATAATTATAGAAAGGATGTTCTGGTATATAATGTAAATAAAAACATATTTAATCCATTATTTCTTTGCCTTTTGCAGTAAGGAATTAATTATGTTTTATGTTATATAAATTTATACATCATCATCATAATAGTTTGTATTCTCTCACCAGAGGTCGTGTTACGCAACTTTCGCTTGCACCTCTGACAACGCCCAATTTACAAGATTAATGTACAAATTGAGACGATGGGCAAAATGTATTTAAAATCAATGTAGTTTTTTTTTAAATCTAAAATCAATTTGAATGTCTAATGCATGTGAACATCTTTCTTTCAAAGTTACTGTAAGAGCTTTTTAGCCGAGGTAAAAATTAAAACTGCATGGTTACATTACCTAGTTTGACGGATTTTTGAAAAATTGAAAGGGCAGGTTTTGCCCTCTCCAGATTGATCGCTGGTTTTATAGAAATCAGCAGCAGTGTCAACTCCTATAATCTTATAAACTTGCCCACAATGCTTGTCCTCTCTTTAAGATGATTAGACAAGAGAATGAAAACAGCAATAACACGTGCCTGTCATCCTTGTTTTGAGCATGTGACATACTATTTCTCCAGTAATAGCTTTCCAAAAATCTTGCTCGGCTAAACAAAATAATTCAAGGGCTACCGTATCTTATGACATGAATTTTAATTTTCGCTGTTGTTCATAAATTCATAAACGGAAGTAGAAAATTCAGTCTTTTTCTTCGATAAAGCTTATGGTGTTCCGATAGGGCCACTTTGACCTTTACAATTTCGGGCGAAGATGCGAGGTTGCGAAGGCGAAGGTACGAAGACGAAGGAGCGAAAGTGCGAAGATGCGACGGCGAAGCGCGTAGATGCGAAGGCGAAAGTGCGAAGTTGCGAGGGCAAAGGAGCGATACTACTATCACTCTTTCGCCCTCGCAACTTCGCATTCTCGCCTTCGCACTTTTGCCCTCGCCTTTTTATGTTTTTGGAGCTATCTATCGTTTAAAGATATCTATATATATATCTATATAAAATAACATCTTTGGCAGAAGAATAACTTTTGAGAATTTATTTTCAACACCCCGCGCAGATCAATATTTTCATTATTTCTAGTGGGGAGGGGGGATCCGAGGGATAATTGTACTATTGTACTAGTCGGGGGCCGGGGGGGGGGTCCGAGGCATATTTTTGGTAATTTAACTATGTGAAATCAATAAAACTAAATTTTCCAGGGGTGGAGGGGGGGGGGGAGGTGTCCGACACTCTCTCTATTACTGTGTGAAATTAATTTCCCGTGGGGGAAAGGGGGGGGGGGGGGTCCGGGCCCCTCTCCAGCTCATCCGTGCATGAAAAAGGAATGTCGCATAATTAAATTAAAATGGTAATGTGTTTGAACCACGATGTTGGTTTAAGGTAAACAGACAGCTGATAAGTGACGGAGTCTGGAAGTGTGTGTGTACACATTATTGCGGACATTACATTTTATGAGGAGTATATAATGATTAGACATAGTGAGCACCGGTAAACATATATGTCACATAACACAGTAAAATATTAATAAACTTTCATAGTAAGCACGATGGCCTATAGCGCATGGGTATCAATAACATCTGAGATTAATCGGCAAACCTCGGGCGAGTACGGTGCCTGCAACAAATTCGATTTCATTGGACTCGACCGATACCTCATGCTGAATGCAATAAAAAAAAAAGACGAAGGCGAAGGTGAAGAAGCCAAAATGCGAAGTTGCATGGGCGAAAGAGCGATAGTAGTATCGCTCCTTCGCCTTCGCACTTTCGCCTTCGCAACTTCACACTCTCGCATCTTAGCCCTCAAGGCGAAAGTCGAAGTGGCCCCATCGGAACACCATAATAGCTGGAGCATGTACTTGTATATTATTTGAAATTAATTTATTTCATTATTTCAAATTATTTTGAAGTGTACATGTATCAAATAATTGCATGTAAGCTTGAAAGATAAAGCAGTTAAATTTTATTTGTTATATTAAGATGGAAAATCAAAGGCCTTTTGGTCAACGATACGAAAGTAATAGAAACAGTTTTTGTTATTCAAATAATTATAAAGCTGCATGTGTTCACACGGTGTGCTCTGGGGTACTCTCATGATCCCGTCCACTAATCGGCACGCAAACATTATGAATTCATGTGAAGTTATCGCGCGAAGACCTGCTTTTAAATTACCTAACACTCAAAGGATTAGATCTCCAATGTTTTGAATAAATCCATTGGGAGGGGGTCAAATGATTTATTTTTTTACATTTGTTTTGTAACAACTATATATATTATACTTTAGATTGAATTTTTAGAAGAAATTTATCGAAGAAACACTATGCACACTTGACTACTAATTGATTAATGTACATTTAGTAAGACACGCGAGTTATATCTTTTCAAGATGAATGGAATCGATCAATTGGTCAAAAATCGGGACACCCCCCTGTTCGGCGATTTAATTCCTCCAGTAAATATTCCAGCGACATGAATATATATTTGACAATGTTTTATCTGAACTGATTATTTTTTGTTAATAACCCAACACCAATTATTATCAAAATTCTACCGTAATAGATAGTTTAGATCGATCAAGAAATAATTAACGCAAGACATCCGTGAACGATGTAAAAAAAGTATTTAATGTATTTTTTAAAATTAAAGTTGTCATTTATAAAGCTTAACACAGCTAGATCTATCATTAGTTTTGAATTCCTACATTCTTACGCAAAATGTTGTATTTTTTTAAATACTGTAGAATATGTACGCGACTAACCCCTAGACACATGTCCCGTTACAGAGACTAATGATATCCATGTACTAGTGAATATACTGGGCGCTTAAAATGCATGCATATAGGAATATGATCACTATTATATTTTTCTTGTGAAAATATTTTTGTTTAAGTTTGATTTAATTACTTCAACAGGTTCGGCAAACATTCAGTGTCTGATTTCTAATAACTTTGTACCAAATATCTAAATCTACACAAATATAATGTTTTGAATCTGACATCTGATTTGATAATAAAACTGTTTTGAAATTTTAAATGTATCTGTATAAACTTCTCTCTCTCTCTCTCTCTCTCTCTCTCTCTCAGATAATTTATGACGTCATTTGTTTACACTTGTTACGTCATTTATGTAGAGTACAACGACACACAGATAACTTTATATTCATTAAATAGCAAATTATAAGAAATGTTGAGGTTTTTAAAAATAACATTTCTTCTTAAATCCATTCTGAAATCAATATTGTATATTTGTTTTTACTACACAACAATGTTCACCATTTTATCTGCAATACACGGTATGTAATTGTGAGTAATTCAAATACGCTGTGTCTAAGGACTAATAAACTAATAAAAATACTCCACTTTTTCCATGGAACGGTTTTATTTTTCTTTAATTAAAGTCAATTGTCAACAAAAGTCTTTTTTTACAGTTAAGTATTTATTTAGGCATTGTCATATTAAAGAAACTCATCTTACGTCTTAGCTAACCAATGAAAACATTCATTTTTTGTGCATCTTGAAAATAGAAAAAAATAAAAAACGAAAGTGGCCGCAGTCTTGTACATATTTTTTTCCGTTTCTATGTTAATAAGCAGTCTAAAATTGTGCTATTCTGAAATATTGGTGTATGTACTCGAATGCGGCCTTATAGAAATATCAGATCAAACATTACAAAAACCCATATATTTTACAAAATCCGTAAACAAGGTCCGGTTTCGGAGTTTACAATTACCAAACGCACGTGAATTTTAGCAAACGAAAGTTACTTTCATGCATGGGGTGTCCTACATGAATTTTTCCGGCGAACATTTTAAAGATATCATGTGTTTGATTTTTCACATTTCGACAGGGCCGATATGTTATACTTATCGTACCCAGTTCTTTCAATCGTCATATTATGAATAACAATAATTTTATGAATGACGGAAATTTTGACTTAAGTCTGAAATTGCTCCATGATCCTGAGGCCAGGTCTTAATTCTTATGCTTAAAATGAATAATAAGATAGACAAAACAGTTTTGAAAAGATTTTTACTGGTAAATTGAACCTATGTAAACAAAAACAAGGCACGAGCCTTGTTTACATGACGAAGAATTGTAAGCCCTGTATCTTGTTTAAAACTCAACGACTGGCACCCAAATTTCATTTGATCACTAGAGATGCATTCTTTAAGCATTGCAAATGATAAAAACAGAAAAATAAAATTTGACCAAAATCGTGCCCATGCCCCTTTAAATGTTGTTACCTGTTGAGTTGAATTTTTTGGATAGTCATTTTTTATCCCAAAATTGCAAAATTTTCGCTTATTTGACATATGTATAGTTTTATTACTTTATTCTGTAAAATATTCTGCCATATCATTGAATGGTTCATAAAAATGTTATGGACCAGTACCGACTAATAAACACTTAATATCTAAACGGACATGTATCTATGCCGTTTTAAGCGTGTTTTAGCGACATAAACTTTGTCATTGGGATGATCTGTATTTACAAACAAAACAAAAAAACCACTGTGATGAATGCGCAACGTTATTCATTGGCATTTATTTAATTAAATATTCTGGTTTTTTATGTAAGGGGAAATGGAAATGTTCTTATGATCATTTATAAACTATCCATGTAAGTGTAAATCTGTGCATCACCGCTGGAATAGTAAACGAGATAAACAGCGTGGAAGAAAAAAGTTGAAAAAAGCTGAAAGCTCAAGTGAGCTATTCTGATCACATTTTTTCCGTTGTCCGCCTCTCCGTCCGTCTGTCCGTCCGTCTGTAAACCTTTTACATTTTAAACTTCTTCTCTAAAACCACTTGGCAAATTTCAACCAAATTTGGCACAAAGCATCCTTATTGGAAGGCGAATATAAATTGCAGAAATGAAAGAACGATCTTTATTCAAAGCGGAGAAAAACTCGAAACTGTAGAAAAAGGGGGTGCATTTTAAGCTCACCTGAGCTGATCACCTTTTGTCCGTCGTCCGTCCGTCCGTCTGTAAACTTTTCACATTTTAAACTTCTTCTCTAAAACCACTGGGCCAATTTCAACCAAATTTGGCACAAAGCATCCCTATAGAAAGGTGATTATAAATTGCAGAAATGAAAGACTGATCTTTATTTAAAACGGAAAAAACCTCGAAACTGTAGAAAAGGGGGTGCATTTAAAAAAATCTTCTTCTCAATTCAAACGTATTTTTGCATAAATAATCCTTACGGAAAGGAAAATATAGATTGCAAAAATTATTGGCGAATTCTGTTTCAAATTTCGTAATTTACGAAAATAAAAATAAAGAGATAATCGCGGTCAATCAGTTTATAATTTCGGGTTCGGTATTCTATATCGAAAACGAAAGTTCTTTGTATGAAACAGCAATGTTTGAATGTTGACGCATGACAAACAGGTCAAACTGACAAAGATGAATTTGCTTGTTGTGTAATAGTTTGCGTGCGAAGGGATACTTGAAATATGCTAAATATATTTGTGCCGATTTCGTGAAGTGAATTGAGGTTAAATCTTTCAATGCGTTGACATTTTCACTCGTGACCGTGGTTTTACGTTGTTTTGAATTTCGTTTATGCTGTTTAAGTTTAGGGGAAATATCGCCTGTATTTTGGAATTTTTATGTATCGAATCAAATATAGACTTCGGTAAATCAGACAGTTAATTGTTAACCAGCGCAAAATGAGCAAAATCCGATGCACTAAAAACATATTATATTATAAATACTATACTTTCTATTGGTAATTCGGTACGATCTCTACGTAATGGTTGATTATTAATGCAACGTGTTTTGTTAAGATGCTCTGAATTTTCATCTACACGGAGATTGTTTTTGCTGCAAGAAATATATAAGTATATATATTATTATGAAAAAAAAATTGTGCTCTTTCTTTGTTTTAGTGCATGTTTCTTTTGTTTTAATTGTTTACAATTTTCTCTTTACTAACCATATTCAGCTGTGTCAAGTTTTGCTCACAGAACTGAGGCCATGCCTTTGTTCATTCTGAATAGAAAAATATAAATACCAAGTTTAAAAATCTTAAGTTGAATGTAATTAACTCTTGTGAACGAAAAATTGACTCAAACCAAGCAAAATTGTGAGGTCTGTATCTTGCTTATAATTCTACGATTGACGCTGAAATTTTGATTTATCAATAGAAATGTCTCATTAAATGTTAAATACTTGTACAGAAAAATTAAAAGGATGATAAGCTGTAACAACTTTTTGGGGCCCATCCGTATACGATGAATCTACACCAACTTTGTAAGTCTTTCAGACACAATTAAATAAAAACGACCTCTTTAAAACAGTTTAAAACATTACTGTTACGGGGATTAATGTATTATCGCTATTCTTAAGAAAAAAATACAGCGCAAAATCATTTTGATTTGTAGCCATTTGTTAACTTTGATTTTGAAAAAAGATGAAAATAAAGGGTGGGCCTTAGTAAAAGAGACCGATATGCCTGTCAATACATTGCAGTCTGAAGCCCATTGAGAAGGGTAGGGGGCTAGACCTTATAAGAAATCTTGACAAGCAAAAAAAACCGAACAAAAAAAAGATTTTAAGTACGGCTATGTCTAACTTTGCAAAAAAAAAAAAGGGGGGGGGGGGCACCCCTCCCCCTCCACCCAGTTCCAACGCCTATACATTGATTATATCAATTATGTATTAGCTCTTTAACATATCACATGACAACATTTATATTTTTCATTCGAGTGTATTCATCGATCAAATGAGTAAGGTTATAAAACGTCGCACGAGTTCATGCCTAGTAAACAACAATCGTTTATAATGCGGAAGACCAATCAAATTTTTGAATGTTCTTAATTTGAGCGCCTTGAGGTACAATTTTCTTCTTTCACATATAGGAGTTTTTTTTTTTAATAAAATACAATAACTAGCTAGTACAATGAAGTTGAAGATGAATATATATGTACCTATAATTATGCATATTCTTATATATAATTTGATCGTTTTATAAAGTTAGGGGGCAGAACTAAAATAAAAGGAATTGGAAGTTATCAGTGTACCCCTAAAAATTGTATTTCATAAGGGTACAATGTCAAAGATTAAATGTAGGAAAATAAGTGTAAAATTTGGATACAGTTTATTTTATGGTAATCTTTTTTTGTTTTTTGTTTTGTTTACCGAGGGGTCATATGGCACAATATCCTTTGAACACCCATTTAAAGCTACTGTTGCTCAGGTGAGCGATGTGGCCCCATGGGCCTTTTGTTAAAAATCTTCTCAAGAACTACTGAGTCAAACACAACGTAATTTTGGGAAGGAAAATATAATTTGCAAAAATTAAGGGCTAATTCTGTTTCAAATTTGAGTAATTTACGAAAATAATAATAAGACGGAGAGAATGGGAGTCAATCAGTTTAACTTCGGGCTCGATATTTGATATATCGAAAACCAGTTTAGAGGTAGAAGCAGCCATCTTGAAGTTGAACGGAGATGAATTTAATTTGGTTGTTGTGTAACAGTTTACGTGCGAAGGGAATATTTGATACATCCAAAATATATTTGTGCCGTGTATGTGAAGTAAATTAAGGTTAAATATTTCAATGCGTTGACATTTTCATTTATGACGGTGGGTTTAGTTTGTTTTGATTTTCGTTTAGAATATTTAGTTTCTTTTTATTTTATTGTGAGAGGAACCATCGTCTTTATTTTAGAATTTAATATTTTCACGTGTAGACCGGTAAATCAGACCGCTGATTGTTTACATATACCTTCGCTAAATCTGATGCACTGACAACATATTACAGAATACTAAAGAGCTCTATTCATTATGTTGGTACATGTAATTCGATACGATCTCTACGTAATGGATGATTAATGCAACATGTTTTATTAGATGCTCAGCAATTTCAATCTAAATGGAGATTATTCTCGCTGCTGCTAGAAATATATATATATATATATATATATATATATATATATATATATATATATATATATATATATATATATATATATATATATATTTTTATATATATGAAAAATAAATTGAGGTTTTTTTTTCCTTTGTTTTAGTGCATTTTTCTCTTGTTTTAATTGTTTACAAATTTCTATTTACAAACATGTACTAACCTGGGAGTCAAGCTTCGGGTTTTAAGCAAGATACAGAGCTTTCGCACAATGCTACTGTATGTTTGTACACAAATTAGTTCGTTTATATTTTAAATGCAGCTATGCTGAATATGAAATATCAAGTTTAAAAATCTTAAGTGGAATGTAATAAACTCATGTGAACAAAAACATGACACAAACCAAGCTACATGTATGTATCTTGCTTATAATTCTACGATTAACGCTGACATTTTGGTTGATCAGTAGAAATGTCTTGCTAAAAGGATGATATGCTGTAACTACTTTCGATGTCCCTTCTTCAACAATGAATTGCATAAAATCTACACAAATGTTTGATAGTTTTTCGAACACAAGTAAATGAAAACGACGTCTTTTAAACAGTTTCCATAGTCTTGACACATTATTATTTTGAGGATAAAAGCATTATCGTTGTTCTTAAAAAAATACTGTAATGGAAAATCATCTTTGTTTGTGGACATTTGTCGTTTTTCAATAAAGCTGAAAATAATTGGTACAATAGAGCGACATGCCTGCCAATACATTAATTTGAATTATAGCTCTTTAACTTGTGACAACATTTTTCAGTTAAGTTTACTCATCAGTCAAGTGAGTTTGGATATGACACGTCATACGAAATGAATTCATGCCTGGTAAACGACAATCGTTTATAATGGAGAAGGCCAATTAAATATTTTAATGTTTTTAATTTGAGAAATTTAGCGCAATCTTTCTGGTGCATTGAGGTATATTTTTTTTCTTTCACATATAGGATTTTAAAAAATAAAATGCAATAACTAGTAAGTAGTGGAGGGAGAAATGTACCTTTATGCTCTTATGTATTTTACTCGTTTTATAAAGTGATGGGGGGGGGGGCTGCGCTAAAATAAAGGGAACTGGAAGTTAACCGTGAACACCAACTGAAAATTTAGTTATTTACTAGACTTTGACATATTGCACATGATATCGCGATCGGACATTCACGAAACAGACACATCGTATTGTTGACATTTACATAACCAAGCTTTAAGCAGCTGTTAAGCACGGTGTGTCTGTTTCGTGATCTTAGAGTTGTCTCTTGTATTTTCTTTGATGAATTCGAAAAGGATAGATAGCAAATTTTCAATGGAAATTTACACGTATTTGCATTATCGTTCCTGAGTTTATCCATGCAAATGTGATATTGTGGAAACGTAAACTTAGCTTCCCGTGATTTAGTGTGAATGTAATGCGCATGCGCAAGATTGTAAAACCCAAAAAATCATATTCATTTTTGGTTAGTCAACCGAGGGGCCACATTGCACAGCCGCATGGCACAGTCCATATAAAGCCAGTGTTGCTCAGGTGAGCGATGTGGCCCATTGGGCCTCTTGATTTTTTTAATTTGTTTTCCCATATCTGCTTTCTCAGAATAGAAAATCTTTTTTCAATATTAGACATTTGAAATGTTATAAGTTTCATATGATGATACATTATAACTAAGTATAGAGTTTGCTAAAATCTTAGTTACGTTTTCCCAAGTTATAATTCGTTTACCTCTGTAAACGAACTATAAAGAGGGGAATACATTTTCCATCCAAAAATACACCTGCCTTAAAGATCGATCACGTACTGTTTCTGTACAATTTGGTAATATTTGAAAAAAAATCCACAAGAAAGGGGAGAGGGGTATAGATATTGCCCCATAAAAATTTGATCAATGTGATTGGTTTTTTGTAATTTTTTAAAAAGTTCTGTTTTGTGAAATCATATTTGAAAAGCGATTTTTTTATTAATCCATCAAATAAAACATTGGTATGTGGAACCTTAAATGACAAAAAATGATTCCGCTAAAAAAAACACTTTACAGTCTACATTTTTCTGTTTTTATTTTTCATTTTTTGGTAAAACGCTTACTTGTTCTAATACCGCAGTATTTGCTGTTAAAAGGTTTATGTATTTGTTTATATTTATCTCAATTTTATAATCGCATCTTTTCTGATTGTAATTTTAGATCAAACTTTGGTTTTCATAGACCATGGAGTTTCGTTGGATTCAATCGAGAACGCAATTGGATCTTTGTTGAGGTTAGCTATATCAGAGAGGTGTGTTGAAAATGAAGAATTGATGGAGAAAAATATCAAATATCTTCTTTCAAATGGGGCAAAACTTCATTACACTCAGCCCTTCAAGGAGTCTGAACTAATTATGGCCATAAAGCGTAGGTTTTTCAGCATCGCCGACATTTTCATTACAGCAGGAGCAAATTTAAAACATTTAGGTGAAAACGGAAACAGCGTTCTACATGTAATATGCAAAGGTAGGTAAAGTTTTCAATGTGTATCATACAATAAAATTATTCAATTGAAATTGAAGAAGATTATAGTACAAGCAAATCATTTATTCAACAGAAAATCAGAGGTGGTCGAAAGAAGAAAAAGACAATATCTGTCGACACATTATTGAAAAAATACGAGAAGCAGGTGCAGATTTTAATACACGAAATGAAGATGGAATGACACCATTATTATGCCATCTGTTTTCATCATCAACACCTGATGAGTTAATCTTGGAACGTCTTATTTCCAATGGAGCCGACATGTATGCTGTGTACCCTTCGACCAAGAAGTCTATTTTACTTTATGTTATTGAAAACTGTTCAATTGAAGTTCTTGACGCTGTGTTAAGAGCAAAATACAATGTCAACAAGCCCGAAAGCAACGGCGAAGCACCCATATTCTCCTGTCTGCCACTAGGTATTAAAATTAATAAACTTTAGTCAAAATGTTATATCCAGCTACCCAGCAGATCTATCTTAAAATTTCAGAGAGGATTTTTTACTCTGTACTGTTACTTAGTTTAAGGATAAAAGCCATATATTCAGCTTTGAAGTTTTAATATTTTTGATATTTTAATTCTTAAGTCTGTACAGCGGAATGCAGATTATTTTATAGAATTGAAAGAAATGGAGGCAAGAAAAGAGAATCTAGTTAGGTAGTTATTGCTGTCTGGCATTCATGATTGTTTTGCTATATTTCATTTCAGATACAACAAGGAAAAAGCAGTCATTAAAAAAACTTTTGGAAGCGGGTGCATCTCTGAACGCTCGAGATTCTTCAGGAGAGTCTTTGATTGAACATGTACTCCTTTTGAAACAAAGTCGTATGCGTTATATGAATTTCTTTGGTGGCATCACTGAAGTCAAAGAAAACTTGTCCTTACTTGTAAAGCATGGTGCAGATGTCAATATTGTTGGGAAAAATGGAAACACACTTCTCCTTATAGCAATGAATGAAGAATTGTTTCAAGTGGCAGATCATTTAATAGATTTAGGAGCAAATGTGAACTACATGGGACCTAACAATGTGACTACATTTGAATGTTGTTTTGCTGCTGTACAGGAGGAACTAGAAAAAAACAGATATGATGAAAGTAAGAATTAACAATCAAATGAATGTTAATCTGTTTATTAAGATTTAATGAATAGGTAAAATGAACGTTTTAAAATATATTTGATCCATTCAATATCTTTGCATCAATTCTAATATTTTAAAGTTACAGAAATATATCAACCATGTGTATCCACGATGTTCAAAATTATTAATGCTGGATTCTGTCTTGACAAAGTTCTTCCAAACGGATTGTTTCCTCTTGAGATGATATGCCGCTATCAGCGTACAGATACTTTGATTTTGAAGATCTTGCAAAGAGTGGAAAAAACATACATATGCTCAAAAAAGGGACAGGAAGTCCTATATTCCCTGTTGGAGAGACATCCATCGCTTATTAATGTTTTCATTGAAATAAGTGCACCCGTTGTCTCAATGGAAAATCGTGATCGATTAGCATTTGATGAATTCACTGGTAAATGGCACTGGTTTCATAAAAACGGACACTGTTTTAATATTTTTGAAGTATTTTCTGATTAATTAGAAATAATCAGACATTAATGTTTTGACACAGAAAAAAAAATTGACAATTTTTTGTGTCACAATTTTGGTTGTTTTTTTTTTGGGGGGGGGGGGTAGAAAAAAACACCCCTAACATATTAAAACAGCACTTCCTCAGTTACATGTAATATTTTACAGAACGCTCATTTAAAATACTCATACTAGTATCACATTTTGCTGAATTAATATTATATAAATAGTGCCCGTTTGGGAGGGTAACAGTTGAAATTGACACCCCGAGAAAACCATTGTCAACCGACGCGAAGCGGAGGTTGACAATGGTTTTCGAGGGGTGTCAATTTCAACTGTTATCCTCCCAAACAGGCACTATTTATTTTGTTATACTGAATGTCTTAATTTTTAAGAAAATTTTACTGCTTTTATATAGGAATAACTTGAATTCTACAGCAAACCGTACGCGCATAATTTTCGCGCATTTAACAATTTTTAATGTTACCCGTTGCAAAGTGCGTTGCTAACGCTGAGGGTAATAGAACGGATTATGAACTGCGTCTTAGCCAATCAGATTTCAGTAATTAACATGAAAGTATAACAATTATAAATATCTAAGGGTTCAATCAATAATTAATCATTAGGAGGCATACTCATGAAACTTTCCTTCGATAAAACATTATAGAGTTCGTAAGATATGACATAAGAAAATTGTTAGTTACATCCCAAAATGAACTTTAGATTTTGCTAGACGGTATCCAAAATTTGTGAAAAAAATAATTTGTTAAATTAATCAGCTCCCAGACACGCATGTAGCGACGGGGAACGGGGTACCACTAATCGCCAATTTGTTTTTTTTCTAACATCCAATACATAGAAAAAAAAACGCTTACCAGTTACTTCACGGTATGTACAAAAGAAGAGTAAACAATTATTGTTCCTTCACCATCGAAGTAACGAATTTGAGGAGTGACGAAGATACTTATCTTAAAATGGCTGTAGAAATAAGACTAGTGTTTTATTCCACCGCATCACAGCAGACTTAGGATTCCATGTAAGCATGACTTTTCAAACTTACGATGGTCTTAGGACAAGACTCATGCTGCACAAAATTTAGGACAACGTTTTGGCTTTTTTATATCATCTGAGTCACTCATTTGGTCGTCGTCCGTCGTTCGTTCACAATGTTACATTTTTAATTCTTCTTAAAAACTGCATTACCAATTGTAAAATTTTTTTGCCAAATATGCAAAAATGGCCAAATATTCAAAAATCTCCCATTTCTTCTCAACTCCTAAACATGTAAGGAAAAATTGATAGCATGGTTATGCTGTCCAGGAAGCCCTCTACCAAAATTGTGAAATTCACGGCCCCTTGGGTTAGAGGTTCAGGCTCTAGTGTGAAGACAATATGGCTATATAGTAAATCATGTCTTAAATTTTAGAAAATCTTCTTCTCTATTCCCATATAAGTTAATTTGTTAAAAACTAAATGCATAGTTATGATGTCTGCTAAATTTTCTACCTAGATTGTGAAATTTATGACCTCTGGTACAGGGGTTTAGGCCCTAGGGCGGGGCCAATAGAGCCATATATTGAAAATGTATTAAATCTTAGAAAATCTTCTTTTTTAATCCCATACACGTGGGAACAAATTAAATGGATGGTTATAATGTCCACAAACTCCTCCATCTAAATTTTGAAACTCACGGCCCCTGGGTAAGGGGTACAGGGAGGTGGGGGGCAATATGACCATATAGCGTTAATGTATATTATGTTTAAAAATCTTTTTTCTCTACTCTCACGCATTTGTAAGAAAAACTGACTTCATAATTATGTTTACCAGGAAGTCCTCTACTAAAATTTTAAATTTCATTTATTTTCCCTTAAGTATGGGTTTTGACTCTTGGGCAGGGCCAGAATGGATGCATAGTGTTGAATTTGTTGATGAAAATAATGTTGGAAATATTTCTTCTCTACTCACTAACACCTTTCAAAAATTGAATATTATTTTGTTGACCAGGAAGCCCTCTGTCAAAATTATTAATTTCATGTACCCTGAGGTAGGGTTCTGACTCTAGGGGCCAAAATAGTCATATAGTGTTTATGCATTTAATGTTTCAAAAAATCTTCTTCTTTTCATCTACTGATACTGAATAAAAAACGGAATGTAAAGAAAGAAAATAAAGCCGTCTATCAAAATTTTGAATTTCGTGTCTCCCAATGTAGGGATTTGAGTCTAGGGCGGGGCCAAACACTTAAAAAGTGTTTAATGTATGGGGTTTTAATGCAGGTTGTGGTCAGAATGGTCATTTAGTGTTAATGTATATAATGTTTAAAAAATGTCTACTTACACAGAATAAAAATTGGCTTGACAATTAGAAAAAAAAACATTATGGATGGGGCATGTATATTTGTAAACAATTAGTAAATTCACATGTTTAGAAAATGAAGAGGCAACAGTTAATCAGTTATCCTCCTTTGCTTCTTCATAATAGAGTTATCTTCCTTTACTTGTTTATTTTTAGTAATTAATCACTGAATATCATGTAATTAAGAAGTTGTATGATCAAAAAAATTATGAAAGATTTTTTTTATCATTTGAAACAAAAACAATTTTTGAACTTTCTAAATAAACAAAGACTTGTAAATAATAAAGTTATAATTGGTTACCCAAAATCACTGATGAGCAGTTCGTGTAAAATGATATTGGTATAAATGCCAGATGATGATAAAGTGTTAATGAAGGTTCAATATTCAAAAGCTGGAACGAGAAGTGAGTAACTCATGATGGCTTTTAAAGATGTACATTTCATTGTCCCTTGTAAAAGATTTCATGCAGGGAGGGGATCGCTAAACAATATTATAATTATTTTTTACTCCTGAATGAAACTAAATTAAATGCATATTGAGACTCCTCGACAAGTTTGTGTATTGGCTGTGATACTAAGGTCACTTTTAAGGCATATTAACCTCTCGTTTAAATTAAGGAAAGGTTCGAGAAACCGACACGTGGCTAAGACGCATCTTAAGACGTACTTATGAATTAGACGCATCACAGTCGCAAGATAGCTTTGTGAACATGTTTGCATAAAAATCTCCGAAAAGTTATCCTAAAATAGAGGAACCTCTTTATCTTGAAATGTTGAAGAACGCGGCTGAAATTAATGTCAATAGAGATTTTTTTTTACAAAAGCCCAGAAAACTCATTCGGGATTCGAAATTTAATATATCTGAATTAACTAATCAAATAATGAATATGAAAACTTGTATCCTAGCGACACCAAAGTGTTCTAAATAAAGATAATCCTAATGATCTTGGATGAATAGGTTCAAAAACCTTTAATGATTAAACTAGTGGGAAAACAATATGCTTCGCGAATCTACATGATTTTGCTTGCCTTGTAAAAATTCTCCTGATACGTTTTAACTCAGGTTATTGCATCTCGAATAAGCCTTCTCCGTTTTGTTTTTTCCATTGTAAATGATACAAAGTACTCGAATGATAACGCTGAAAAATCTAGTGAAATATTGTAGGATTAATAAAATTTAATCATGCTTCGTATTAATTGAACTTTGAATACAGTCAGAATTTTCCTTTATGAATCTGCGTAAGAAATCTGTTTTCGTTATTGTCATTTTATCATTGAGTTAAATACATTGCAGGTGAAAATTACCATTTAATAAGTCATGTTTTTACTACTAGTGTATGTCTTGCATAGTTTATTAAAGCATATTGGCCTATTAGTTAAATTAAGGAAAGGTTCGAAAAACCGACACGTGGCTAGGACGCATTAAAACATCTTTTTGAATTATTCTGAGCCTGACATAAAAGAATGCCTGTAGTCAATTGAATAAACTTTTTGCATTTAAAAGTTTTTAAGGAGTTTTATTCCCGTAATAAGAATTTTAAAAAAAATCTTTTTCTCAAACATGTATGGTAAATTATCAAGTTTTTGGCATTTTATTGGACATTATTTTGCAAAATGTTTTGCAGCTGTAAGATGAGTTAGAATTACTTTTATGATAATTGGGCCCGTTGGTCAACAAATTGACATTCAGATCTACCTTAAATTTATAGATATGATATTTTAGTTAAACGGTTGATTAATAAAGAATAATTCCTAAAAAATTTAGCTTTGATATTAAATTTAATCATTTCTTATAACTTTATACAGAGCTTTTCTTCTGCTGAAGGTCATTAAAGTGTAAAACTGCCACGACCATTTAGCCCTCTTTATTAATATCAGTTTTACGTGATTAAAATAAAACTGTTTTATAAAAAAAAATATTAATTCTGGCATACCTATTACATACATGTATCTTAAGTTAAAAATTAAGTCATACTTTGGAATCTGGATAAATGGGCCACGGGCAACCCAGCATCTTACATTTAGGATAAGTGCAAAGTATAACAATTTGATATAAGTAGCAGCTAAGTATTACATACGTGTATCTAAACGTTTTCTCGGTTACTTAGATTGAATTTTTATATTTATTTGCATGCTATGAAACGATATTTCAAAAATGTAAAAAGTTATCTCAATGATCTTTTGCAGAATTCATTTACTTTGATGAAAGTTGCGATTGCCAAATAGATGATTCCTTTTTGAATTTCGGTAAGTTTTTCACTTTTATGGTATTTTTGAAATTCTTGTAATGTTAAGCTTTCTACTGCATATGTTTATCAGAGGGTAAAATGTTATAATCTGGTCTGTATGTCCGTGCATTCACCATTTAAAGGGGCATGGTCACGATTTTGGTCAAACTCTATTTTTATAATTAACAATGCTTTAGAAATGCATTTCTAATGATCAAATAAAATTTGAGAGTCATTCGTAGAGTTATAAGCAAGATACAGGGCTCGCCATTCTTCGTCATGTAAACAAGGCTAGTGCCCTGTTTTTGTTTACATAGGTTTAATATACAAGGAAAACATCTTTTTCCAGCTTGTTTGTCTTTTTTTTTATTCATTTGATGCACAGATAAACAGTTCCTAAAGTTTAACACATTCGTTTTAGGTTTGAAACTGAAATTTTGCTTGAAAACAAGATTCATGTGGTAACAAAGAGTAAACAAATGGTCGATTGTTTGAAGTTTTGAAAAAAAAATTCCATTAAAAATACTTGATGAGGAAAAATATGATCCACATGAATGAGCAGACAGGTTGATCTTCGTAAAATGTAAAGAAGAGTTACTTCCTATGAATAAGCCTAATACATGACATTTCACCAGAGATAGATACATGTAAACCGGAATGTTTTAGACTAACAACTTTGCTGAAAGTATTTCCACATAAATTGTCTTCCACTGTTCACTTAAACTTAAAAACTGCCTCAAAGTACTTTTGTATCATAAAACAAGCTGACAGTATTTTACTGTTACACGAATTTTTGTTTTTGAAATTCCTTATGACTTTGACTTTACTATTCCTAATTTTATATTAAGCTAATGTTAATTAATACTTTTCAAGATTCTTTTTGTAAAATTTCAAAAAAGACACATTATATTTTAAGAGCATTTATTAGTCTAATTAATTCCTGACAATTGCCTTAACTATGATCTTGACCTTACTCATCCTTATTTTGATAGACACTGTTAAAGATTTATACTCAAACTTCAAACATAGAATACAATCTTGACAGATAATTATGCTAATGCCATTGTGGCACACTTTAACGCTAATCTTTAGAGGCAGTTTTGAAAAATTCAAACATGTCATTTAAAATTACATTGATTAGTGAGATTACATATCGAAAACTTTTGTTTGTTTTCTATCTTTGGCGGTGGCATCATCGTCGTCGTCGTAAACTTTTCACATATTCATTTGTTTCTTCTCTAAAACCATATTCCAAGTTCAGTTTTTCAGGGTCGAGTTTTAACATAGAAATATATATATAAAACAATCTTTGAAAAGCATCTTCTCTAAAACCATTAGGTCGGAAAACTTTAACTTTGTTACAAGCATCCTCAGGTAGTTAAGATTCAATGTTGTTAAATTGATTATTCCTGGGGGTGTAATAGGGCCACCATGAGTTAAAAAGTTTACTTAGGAAGAAAATAGAGAATTTTTTTTTTCAAAATCCAATTAGCCAGAAAGTTTAAACTTGTATGAAAGTATACTCAGACAGTATAGATTTAAGTTTAGGTTATGTCCATATTGAGGGAGAATTTTTAAAAAAAAATCTTAAATAATCATGCTCTCAAAATCTAAAGCAGCAAAAAGAGCCTTATTTTTAACATTAGAATATTTTGAGGAAAACATTCAAAGTCTTTGAAGTCAAAATTTATTATCTACTAATTTGTCTAGATATTTCGCAATTGATATTCTTTAGACGGTCTAAAGCTTTCGTTTGCTATTGTTGCTCAGGTAAGCGATGTGGCCTTTTGTTTTTTTGATGTCTCAAACATGTCAGGTGAGATACAAAACCGAATTTTGCAATGTTCGGTGGACAATTTATATATATATATATATATATATATATATATATATATATATATATATATATATATATATATATATATATATATATATATATATATATATATAAAATTTGATCTACAATTGCAAATTTAAAAGAGAACAATTTTTAGCCGCTTAAAATATACCAGGGACACCCTTTCGATGAACCAGAGTGTAACATTATCAAAAATGCCCAGAAATTTATACGAAGGCCAAAAATTGCCGCATTAGGAAATAAAATGTTTTCATTTTTTTTTCTTCAATCTATAACGAGTTATCGACTAAGAAAATTTTGGTCGATGATCGGCGTGGCCGAGCGATAATCGAGTACTCGAGTATTCGTTGACATCCCTAATATATATGTTTATATACTGTAGACGTATTTTTTTCCACGGGGTCATAATTCCGCGGAATCACAATATCAATTTAATCCGCGGGTAAAAATTTACGCGGATTCTTTGAATGAAAAAAAAAATCATTTGAATAATTATTATAGAATTTAGTTCTGAGCGATTTTCATTACCGAGAATTTTTCCAACTTTGGACTTAAATTGTAAGAACTGTTCACACTGTGAACAGTAATTATCGGTTGTGCACTAATCGGTAGTCATTAGTTAGCCGTCAAGATGTTACGACGCTGGCTGAAATCGTCTTGTGAAACAACACATGATGAATATTTACCAATTTATGGGTTCACATGTTGTTTAAATTATGAGTTGATCAGTTTTATCAATTAAAAGTCAGAGCACAAAGGGATCTAAAAATTGCAGTAAAAACACGGGTCTTAGTTTGTAGTTAATTGGGTCATTGAAAGACATACCCGCTTGGGGCTATTTGTCGTCTGACACGTGCCGTTATCTCAAGCTGAGAGAAAGTTTAAATTTCATGCAAGTAAATTTACAGAAAATTCAAATCTTTAGGAGATTAAATTATTAATTATGTGAATTCTCAATAAAAATTTGTTTCAAATTGACAGTTTGCATAGATAAAAACGATATACATTGGGTTCACGTATATGCAAGTGCTATATAATGTAGTAACTTCCGATTATCCTTATTCATGTAATGCAATTTCAAAATTTCATTCCAAAATGCACTTTAAGTACACTGTGAAAAAATTCCGCGGAAAATTTGTGCCCGCGTTCATAGCGTAAATTAATACCACGCGGACAAAAGTACGTCTACAGTATACATGTAAAACGTCTGATGATTTAAGAAATGAAAGCGCTCACGTTTTGCAATAAGAGTGCCTTTATATAAATAAATAAATATATATATATATATATATATATATATATATATATATATATATATATATAGTGTGTGTGTGTGTGTGTGTGTGTGTGTGTGTGTGTGTGTGTGTGTGTGTGTGTGTGTGTGTGTGTGTAACAGACATCTTTACACAGTTTTGTGGTTCAACACCTCACTTCACATGCACAAACCAACCGACATGAAAAATGCAGTACCTGCTTCGACTTTACAAATGACGAGAGGCTTTTATTTACCACAAAGTCTAATTTGCGATTATGTGACAGAGGTGAAAGTTCTTTAAGAGGTGCCTTGGAGATATTTCTTTAGATATTCTTGTACAACGTTCGCTTTATTTCGGGCTGCTGTACTTTTAAAGAAGCTAGTTTTTGCATTTTTTGTTACAGAGATTATATGTTTCTATTTACATAGTAAAATGGGTTATATTTTCAGATATGCATGGTTTCAAATCCTCTTGGTTACTTACATTTCGTTCGAAAATGGCAAAAAGAAAGGCAATGCCGACTCTCTGTCCGTTTAGAGGTCCATATCAAGTTAGTCTGGAAAACACGCACTGTCAATTCGCTAAAATATTTGAAGAACTGCCACAATGCAAGGTACATTCATTTTTAAAGCTATTAATTACAAATATATTCACGAAATATAATAAACATGTACAAATATTGACTGGGGTTGAAGGCAACATTGATCATATTGGCTCCCATGAGTCGAAATATTGGCCTTCGCATCGCGTCAGGCAATATATTCAACCCTAGGGTGATGATATAACCAATGTTCCCCGAAAACACAGTGAACATTCTTTTGTTATATGAAGAAGAAAATCAAATATCAAGCAAGGATTGTTGTAATTTTCTTAGCTAAACAAAGAGTTCACAAATTTAATTCTGGGCAAAGTACCTTTGCAAAATATTCTCGACATTAAATGATAACTCGCGATATTCGCCACACGTAGGAATTAAGCTACAGATGTTCTACATAAATTTACTTCCCAATAATTCGCAATCCCTATATCCATTATAATAGCAAACCGCCGCATTGAGCGACCGTTGTTTACTTGCCTTGACTGACTGTTTATTTAGACGTCACTTTGTTTTGGAGTCGCGAAGATAAATGTACTTTCTCTGTGCTTTGAAATAAGTTTTGAGATATGCGTTGCTTTTTCATATTTAAATTGCACTTAAATTACATATGAAATTGACTGCCGTTACGAGAAACGGATCCATAAGGTCAAAATTTCAAACTCATTTTTTGTCAATTCCGATTAGACAACTCTTTCTGAAGAGAAATATTCAAAGATTTCCAAGATCTTGTCTGTTTTTAACATCTTATGACAATGTTATCAAGACATGTTAACACTACTTTGACGTAGCTCGACAAAAATGTCGCGGAGGGCACAGGGAATTTCACTATATATATCACATAAACTCTTTTCCCCGGATTGTTTTATGTGATTGATATGAGAAGGATAAAGTCAATTCAGCTGTTTGAAATTTGAGTTATTATGTTATAAGGGGGGGGGGGGGCATGACCTTTAAAAAAATTCTGGAAAAATTAATGGCAGTGTATTTAATTTTAATTTAATAGTAATTTTAAAAAAGACTAAGGATTGTTCATACTTTGTCTTGCTTTATATCTTTAATATACATGATTTTTCCCTATGTTGTGAGGATGATGTGTAACTTTCTATAGTATTTTTTAAGATAGGTGCCCTTTGTCGCTCTAATAATTTTAGAATCATACAGTACATGACACAACTTTATAATTTTTATGTTATTTCCTAATCAAAAAGTAATATAAAACCTTACCATTTGGTGTAATCTTCGGTTTCCGATGGCATGTTGAATATTTTCAAACTTCCGCGCAGTTTAAATTGGAAGGTTATTGTCGGGAATTTTCTATAAACATTGAAAGTAGAATACAAAGGATGTGTCTAAAATCGACTACTTCTGGCCGAGATTAGCAAAATGACAGAGAAATGTCGAAAAGCGCGAGTATGTGGTGAAATGCTATATATATATATATATATATATATATATATATATATATATATATATATATATATATATATATATATATATATATAATCCAAAATGAGCGAAAGGTGAAATAATCAAAAAAGAAAAAGAAAAGAACAGTTCCAAAGTTTCTATTCACTAGCGCTTTCTGGATTTACAAAATAATATTTCGTAAATCCTAAAAGCGCTAGTGAATAGAAACTTTGGAACTGTTCATTTTCTTTTTCTTTTTTGATTATATATATATATATGTAGATAAATAAAGCCTTGGTACAGCAAAAAATACTTAAATAAATAAAACAGAATGCGACAGTCCAAATTAAATAAATTGTTTACTGTTAGCGCTTTCAGCCATGTCGGCTCTTCAGACAGTTATACAAAAAAATATATATATATACCATTTCACAGATATATATTTCATATATATATATAAAAATATATATATATATATAAATATATATATATATATATATATATATATATATATATATATATATATATATATATATATATATATATATATATAAGCTTAGGAAAGGTTTAACAAATTTCTTAAAACAAATATATTATAATTGGAACTTCGGCAACAATCTTTGTCTCTATATATCCAGATATTAGTTTTATGTTAGATTTTTTATCTTTAAGTTACTTTTGAAAAAAAAATTGTAATATTGAATTACAGAATTTGTTGTTTAAATTTATTTAAATGTTTTGTTTCATCAATATCCTGATGCAATCTGATAAATAATTGCAAGTTTTAAATACCAAATGTTCAAATATGCTGTAAAGCTAGCAAGTTGTTGAAGCAATGTCAATAAAGAAATAAAAAGCAGTTTATTTATTTAACCCTTGATGTTTTTCATCGCAAATTACAGCTCTTAGACTCGTACAATGGTGTACAATTAGAGTTTCAGGATGAAAAATCAATGTTTGATGCTCTGGATATGAACGAGCTGGTAAGGAAAGATATTGAGATAGTTTTCAAAACTAAATTGATAATACAAGAAGATATGAATTATGTATATATTTGTTACTTATTTCTAGGTGCTGAAAAACAGCAAAGTATATGTAAAGTACCTTGACAAGAAGTGTAATGGTTTGTAATGTTTTGGTTTGTAGAAAAAAGTCAATATTTACATATTAAATGAATGTGTATTTCAACAATATACTTTATACTAATCATACATTTGTAGCTCTTTAAATCATATGCGTTTAACCAAAGCGCAACCTGGAATCAAATGGGGGAAGCGAAATAAGTGCATAAAATATTTCCAAAATAATACAATTCTTTATGAGTTAATTAAATGTCATTGCAGCAAGCTCAGTCCCCTTAGATAATCACTATCCCTATTATCGACTTCCTTGCAGAGCCAATTCTTTATCTGATGGATCTATAATGTTTTTGTAAAAATATATTTTCACAAATTAGCAAGTATTATAAGATCTTCATTATTTTATTATCACAAAAAATCATTCACATTTTTCAGAAAAACTAAACGATTGTTTGGTTGACTACTAATTACTTTAAAGCTTGAAAAATAAGTCAATAATTATAAATCCATCAAATGGTAGATCAAACAACCTCATTTACTACACTATTTTTTATGGTTGCCTTCATAGAAGAAGTGGAGAACAATTATTGTCCAACGGCATACAAAAGGTATTGTATATATTCTTACTATCACATTCAATTTAATCGGTAATTTGATAGATTCTGATTCTCTCTCTCTCTCTCTCTCTCTCTCTCTCTCTCTCTCTCTCTCTCTCTCTCTCTCTCTCTCTCTCTCTCTCTCTCTCTCTACATATATATACCTGATATTTGATTTTTTTCTAGGATGTTTTACCACGGGCCTCTTTCAACTGAAAGTCGGGGTAAATAGTTTTTGACCTAATATATTCTATAGTTGAACTATTTTTCTAATGTCAATGTGATTTATGAATATGTAAATTCCATGACAAATACTTGATTAAAATAGTGGGTCAGTGTGCTTATTCTCTAAGTTTGCAAGGCACATTTTATTTTATTACTTCTTGTTCGGGCCAATTACATATGTAAATACTTTTATTTTAATTTTTAACGTATAACAGTGCCAACAAAGTGTGTTTTAAGAATAACAATAACTGATGCGTGATCAAGAAGAAAAATCCCAGGGTGTCCAATGCATGTGAAATTATTGTCTTTTATTTTGAGGCTATAAAATGAGGTTGTCCACTGATATGTTATCAAAGATGTAAATTAACCTTTGTTGTAATGTAAGGTTCATATTTAGAAAAAATGAAAACCAGTTCTTTTATATGATGGTTGTTAGAAAAGTTTGCAAAGTGATTTACGGCAAAATTACTGTGTACTTTGTAGGATGACGATGTTTTAATAAATGACTACCAATTGAAAATAAGTATGCAAAAAGTCATATGATTATGAAGTTGTTTTCAAAGAATACAGCGATTTTTATTTTTTGCATGAATTGGATATACAGAGCACCATTTCATATTCTACGACGTCAGGTGACGCCAGGCTACTGAAAGGCAATTTAAGCCTGTCACTCTTTTTAAAAGTAAACACTTTTAGTTCGCACACTTTTCATGTCATTAACCCATTTATAAAACGCATGTTCACACCATTATTTGTCAAATTTTTGTAAAATGTCTTTTCAGTCATATTGTAGATCATTTAGGTCCGAAAAAATCAAGTTTCGACTTTAGATAAGGGAATAAAGCGAAATCCATAGATGCAAGATCGGGCTGTATTGGGGGGGGGGGGGTGTGCTGCAAGAACTAAAGATATCAGTATTTCCATTTTAAACCTTTAATTTCAATGGTGGTTCCAACTGAAAACCTTTGTCATATAAAAATAGCAGAACCTAAGAACCTGTCGGAGATTTTTCTGCGTGCAAACAAAATTTAATGATGGCCCGGTGCTCCAGGGTGTCAATTTACGTTAACGTTTTTCACTCATTAGCTCACCTGAGCTGAAAGCTCAAGTGAGCTATTCTGATCACATTTTGTCCGTCATCCCTCTGTCCGTCCGTCTGTCCGTCTGTCTGTCCGTCTGTAAACTTTTTACATTTTAAACTTCTTCTTTAAAACTGCTTGACTAATTTCAACCAAATTTTGGCACAAAGCATTCTTATGGAAAGGCAAATACAAATTGCAGAAATGAAAGACAGATCTTCATTCAAAGCGGAGAAAACATCGAAACTGTAGAAAAAGGGGGGTGCGTTTTTAAAAATCTTCTTCTCAAGACCTACTAAGTCAAATTCAATGTAATTTAGCATAAGTAAGCCATATGGAAAGGAAAATATAAATTGCAAAAATTATTGGCTAATTCTGTTTCAAATCTGAGTTATTACAAAAATAATAAGAAAGAAAAGGCGTGTTTCAAGCAATTTATAGCATCCATGAGTTTTGGTAAAATGGGTTGGCATGACCGGGCCAGGGCAAAACAAAAGATTGACACTTATTAATCTGCCAATCTCATTAAAATTTCAAGATATTTACTGACCAGTATATTTGTATTCACTGTAAATATTGCTGCAAAATAATGCGTAATTGGAATTGACGATTGCCGATCTGCCCCGGCTTTCATTTTGCCCCGGCCCGGGTTTGCTTACCCATTTTACCAAGACTCGTATTCATAATTTTAAAACGAGGTTCTTTGTTTAAAGCAGCCATGACACTATATGATAAACGGGTCGATCTGACAATGATGAATTTATTTGTTGTGCAACAGTTCGTGTACAAAGGGAATCTTTGAAACATGCAAAATACATTGGTGCCGATTTTGTGACGTAAATTGAGGCTAAATATTTCAATGCGTTGACAGTTTTCACATATGACGGTGGTGTTAGCTTGTTGTGACTTTCGTTTCGTTTTCATTTATGCTTTGCGTTAACCTGGGAACTGTCGCTTGTATTTCCTTTTACGTATCAACTCAAACAGAGACTTCCGTAAATCAAACAGTTTACTGTTTACCTGCGCAAATTAAGCAACATCTGATGTATAAAGAAAGAACTAAAATGCAATTCATTCAGGCTATCGGTAATTCGGTATCATCTTTTGCGTAATGGTAGAATAATGCAATATGTTTTGTTGAGATGCTCGGCATTTTCTCGAGTTTATTCAGTTTAAATAGAGTTTAATATCGCTGACGGAAATATGTAGGTTTATACATGTATATGATTCATTTTGAAAAATAAATTGTGTTCTTTATTTGTTATAGTGCATGTTTCTTGAGTTTAATTGTTTACAATTTCTATTTACTCACCATATTTGAGTGTTAAGCTTCGAATTATAAGCAAGATACAGAGATTTGATCACAATTCTGTTTGTACACAGATCTGAGGCCATTCATTTTTTTCCATTTTAAATGCCGAATAGGAAATACCAAGTTAAAAATCTTAAGCTGAATGTAATAAACGCATATATATTAGGTAACTTGTAACTTTTAGGGTGTTCTTTAGTTAGTTGAATTAAGATTGTAAATGATTTTTCTAAATTACCTTTTTTTCTCAGTTTTATATTTTTATATGAATATGGACCATTTAAATATGCTTAAAATTGTGAGCATTTTCCTTATGTTTAGCCTTATACCATTGCAACGGTTCTCAATTTCAATATAATTCTGTTATTGAACAGCCATAATGATAGGTAAATAAAATCCGTGATAAACATTCTTATTTTGAAATCTGTAAAAAAAAAAATCATTTTAGCTCAGCTAAACTAAACGTTCAAATGAGCTTTACGAATGACCTGTTGTAGGTATGTATGCCAGTCTGTCTGTCAGTAAACTTTTTACATTTTTGACTGGTTCTCTAAAACCTTTGGACCAAACAACTTGGTACATTCTTATATGGGAAGGGGATCTAAATTGTTTTCATACAAGAGAATTATAAAAGATAAAAGATAAAAGAATCATAAAAGGGAGATTTTACTAACAGTGAAAATAAGATGTATGTCTAAAAAAGATTTCTCAAGAGCCGCTGCACCAGAAATGCCAATATTTACATCAAAGCTTGTTTACATAGAGAAAATTCTAAATTGTTACTCCCGAACTATTACTTGTCAGTGATCCGAAGTGATGTTTAAAGTTTAACACAGAAATATATTGGGAAAATGTTTAAAATTCTTCATCCCAATAACTAAAATGCTAATTTGTGATTTTTAAGATTTTAAATTGTTAAAATCGTGATCCCCCGAACAACAATAGGGTCATAAAAGTGGTTCAAAGTTTAACATAGAATTATAAAAGGAAAATGTTGAAAAAAAATTTCCAAGAACCAATATACTTTTATTTTTGATTTTACTATACTAGCAACCTGAAATAGTGTAGATTCAAAATTTTTAAAACACTGACCCTCGGATCAATACTGGGGCCCATAGAAAGGGCTCAAAGATTAACATAGAAATACATAGGAATTCCTTTTTTAAAAATCTTCTCAAAAACTACATCGCTACAATTATTCATATTACAAGCAATCTTCACGAGATAGTGTATATTCTAAATAATTTTTAAAACCGTGACCCCAGACCATATCGATGGTCCCGAAAGAGGCTCAAAATCTATTAGGGAAACATAAAGGAAATATGTTTCAAACCGTCTTTCAAAGAACTAATTTGTTTCAATCTATTAAATTATCATTTAGGCATCCTCAAGGAGTGTAGATTCAAAATTGTTAAAAGTATCATCCCCAGGCCAATACTGCAGCCCCAAGAGGAATTTCAAGTTTAACATAAAACTAAAAAATTCTTTTAAAGGACTACAGTGTTTCAATTTGTGAAATTATTTTTCAAACATCCTCAAAAAGTGTAGATTCTAAATTGTTAAAATCATTTTATCTCCAGGCTAATGCCCCCAGAGGGGTTCAAATTTCACCATATAATCATGTCGGGAAATGTTTACAAATCTTATTTTCAATAACTACAATGCTACATTGATTGAGATTAGTATACAAGCATCTTAAGATGGTGTGGATTTAACATAAGTATTATGCAAATATCTGTTTTCTCAATCAATAAAATGCTTCGTGTATTTTTTAAGATGGAGGCTTCATTATATTATTATATACTCTCATATCAAGGTCATAGTGACATTCTTTCAATGTTCATCATTGTTTAGAGAGCATATTACAATTTTTGTCTTCAATACGTTGTGGGCTGTTATAATATCAGAGTTAGTTATTGCATTTTAGGTCTTAAGGTACGATTTTAAAAGAAGGAGGCTTCTTTTTATGTATTGATAATTGTTTTGTCAATTCTTTAAAATGTGAGAGTTTTAAAATATTTTTAAAGAATTTCCTATTTTGAATAATTTTTCAAAAATAAGATACGTTCTGTTGTTCAGGTAATCGATGTGGCCCTTGTGCCTCCTGATTTAAACTGTTTTGTAACTTTGATAAATATACTTCTCTCCGCAATCACAATTGTATATAAAGTTTTTTTGTAACTAAAATTTTTAACAAAATTTGTTTTACCCTGAACACCTCAAATTGTTTCCATTTCCCATAGCTGGCCCTCAAATAAGCTTTATAAATGCGGTTTTTTTTAGCGCATGTCATCATGACATTAATAAAGAACACATTACAAACAATAATTGACAATAATTAAATAATAGTCCTTTTACTTTGCTAAGTCTATTAAAGTGTAAAGATGAAGTGTGAAAAAAGTGTAAAAAAAAAAAACATAAGAAAAAAACAATTAAACAAACAAACCAAACAAAAAAAAAACAAAATAGCCAAAAAAAAAACTCTGTGACATTGCCTGGCCACTGGATTTGATATTTTGTAGAAAATTGAACGTGAAATAAAATTTTACCCAAGAAGGCTTGGTGGTTACAACCATTATAATAGCCTTAAAAAAAGGCGTTGGATAAAGATATAATATAATATTTAAATTTAAACGTAAAATGTTACAATCTTTTCTGTACTTAATATAGTTTAAAGTAAAACAGCATATTTGAAATGTTAATGATATATATATATATATATATATATATATATATATATATATATATATATATATATATATATATATATATAAAGTTCAATTTTAAGCAAGAAGGTATACTAGTATTTTTATATGGTATTTTAATGGTATTTAGGTAACCAGCAGCTACCTTCAAACGTCATGCATGAATGTTGTGAGGCAGTTAAAAATTTGATAGCATTTGAACGCATTCCACTGAATAAAATGCTGTCTTGGGGACTTTATCCAATATGTGTCGCAGTGAAGCTCAGAAGTCCACTGCTTGTTAAATTCATGTTAGATCAAGGAGCCGATCCAAACATTATGGAATCTTGGGATGAAACACCATTATCATTGGCAACAATTCATGGAAATCAAGAGATAATTCAGCTTTTGATAAGTGCAAAAGCAAATGTCAACCATTTTGGAACTATATTAAGTATGTAATTTTAAAAATAGAGTTATGGTAAATTCCAACCAACGTCACACTCAACGTAAATATTAATTGTATAAGTGAAATACAATAAGAATAATTTGAATCAGTAAAAACAAAATCTTGGATAAATAATTATTCTTTACTTTTTTTCAAATATAGGTACATTCGACTCTCCACGACAGTCACTACTTAGCAGAAGTCTAAAATACTGGCATTTGGTAGAAAATAAAACCGTTTCAAATTTGGAGGAAAAAACGACCATGTTTGAAACTGTCAGTCTCCTTGTGGAAAACGGAGCATCTGTGAATGGAGATACGGATAATGTAGATTCGTGTTTAATAGAAGCCGTACGATTACAGGACTTGAGTATTGTAAAGTATTTGCTCAATAGTGGGGCAAATGTCAACCACAAAGGAATACAGGCCATGACTGCGCTACATGTCATATTTATGCAACACTCTAAAAGTTGTACATGTAAGGTTTAGATATGTTGGACAATATTTATATTTTAATGGGTAGTCATTGATAATAATGTAAACTTTGGGTACCGCGAATTTTCGATGATCTTAATTTTGGAAAATACTTTCTTCAATATCATATTAACCGAGAGTATTAAACATTTATACAGATTTTTCTATCTAGAAACGTTGGTTTTTATCCTAAAAGCTACGAGTGTTTTGCTAGATAATAAGAAAGTAACATTAGTATAAATGGGCATGGAAGATCGAAAAAAAATCTAAGTAATATATCAATAATACTTTATGTAGCCAATACGTAAAGTAGAGTTATATGTTTTAAATAAATAATCTAGCACATGACGTTCACTAATCCTTATGAAAACTATTATTTCATTCAGGAACATATAAATTCATAGGGAATCATTATCTTTATTTTATAGATGAAACTATGGTGGATGTTCTATTGGCGAGAGGTGCATCCGTCAACATCAAATCCGAGAATGGAGAAACTCCTGTACACGTTGCCCTTAGACGGGAATTGTTCTCTGACGTCCCAAAATTGATTACTTTAGATTTTGATCCAAACATAACGGATAATAAAGGAGTATCGTATTTAATGCTGGCCGCACGATTTGGAGCAGAAAAGTTAGTTGAAGCATTTCTCGATATTGGAGTAGACTGTTCTCTACTGGACACAAAAGGAAACAGTGCTCTTCATTATGCATGTATGTGAAAGTTGGTTTTACAAGTTCATTCAAATATTTTGAAAATTACTTTTAATGAAACGGAGATCCTTTGCTAACAAGCTTTACTGTTTCAGTTATTTGCCAAGATAATGACAAAACAATACACAGTCGTCTAATTTAGTTATATTAATTATAATATGTTGCAAATTAAATTCAAAAACAAAACGATTTTTTAAAGCAGGAACTATAAACAATATTCTGGAAAAAACGTCATCAAATTCATACTATGTTTTAGGCTTTCAAAAGTGTGAGTTCTCCATATTGGACATGCTTTTAGAACATGGCTGCCAAATTAACTCGCAGAACATTGAAGGGATTACACCACTTTTCTTAGTTTTATCACAATTTAAATCCGACGAGACAGAGAGATGTGATGCACTTCCTATGAATTCCTCAGATCTTAATTATATGGAATGCTGCCATACACCAGTTGCAAGTGATGATGAAGATGACTGTTACCTTTCAAACCCAAGATCATTTACAATGAATTGGGAATCTGATGATAGAGAAGACCCAGGTTAGTTTGTCAAGAATACCAGAGATGAATTACATTTAGTTTGCATACAAATAATTATAAACATAGTGCCGGTGTCGTATAATTTAAGATCCGTCCCGTAAATTGGTCTGACCGGACCTTTAATGTAAATATTTAAGATCCAACCCGTAGCCAATTTCTTTTTAAGTAATTATTCTTTTTTCTCTTGTACATGTATCTAAAAGATGTCAGTTTACATAATCCAAGACTAAAAGAAAAAAATGTCTCCTTTGCAATGTTCTACTTAGCTAAGATTAAAATTCCTAAAGTAAATGTACCTGTATTTTGAGATGGTCCCTAAAAAAACCAGATGGTCAAATTTCTTGAAACATCACAAATAAATTGGAGTTTAATTACATATGGTTAAAAAATAAAGAGTTTTGCCATTTTAGTGTTTTGGCAAAAAAGACCAAAATCGGTCCTCTTAAAAGAGCTCTCAATTTTTTTGCTAAAGAAAGTCAACCAAATTAAATACAAGAAACAAAAACTGATATCAAAATTTAAGTGGAAGTAATCTGAGAGGTAGACAATACATTTTATATCCTAGCTTTGCTATACCCTACTGTACGTGGTAGAGTTTTATCTATGAAATATAGCTTATTACCTTGTGAACGTCATATGTGAAACATTTCCCCAGAAGTTAAATAAAGAATGTTGCCTACTGCAAATGTATACTTACGTCAAAACTTGCAAGAAATAAATTATAATTAGCGTCATTAGAACTATCGCAAACCATTTGTCTCTTTCGACAAATATGTCTAAAACATGCACAGGGCGAAAAACCATCTTTAAGCAAGTCCTTAAAGGTGGCTTAAAGGTGACTTAAAGGAGCTTAAAGGCTATACAACCTTTAAGCCGCCTTTAAGTCACCTTTAAGCAAGTGCTTATAGGTCCTTAATGTCCAAACTTCTTTAAGCCACCTTTAAGCCACCTTTAAGCCATCTTTAAGCATCTTTAAGTGGCATTTACGCTCTCTTTACACTGCCTTTACACTGTCTTTAAGTGGCCTTTAAGTCAATATTGATCAAGCTGAACAATAAAAACATATATTAAATGCAAAAGCTCTTTTATAGAGATGGGAGGGGGTCATCCGAGTGATAATATAATTTCCAAGGAAGGGGGGGGGGGTGTGTGTTCCAGGCGGTTTTAATCGTCGCTCCATTAAACACAGATCGCTATCATCAGCACCGCTTCGATGGACACAGATTGCCGTTATAAAATTCTTTATAATTTTTTGGGGGTTTCAAAATTATTGTAGGGATGAGCGCAGTCTCTGTATCTTAATATGTGCATAAAACTAATTAAAGTATGTTTGTTTCCTATTATAAATTAATCGGTGAAAAAAATATCTCTCTCTCTCTCTCTCTCTCTCTCTCTCTCTCTCTCTCTCTCTCTCTCTGTTCCTCCGGTTATTAAACAAAATAAAGATAATGAACCAAAAATGCATGATTTAATTTGATAATCGGTTTAAGGTTTGTATTTTTTTTTTCAATTTTCATTATTTCTAATTCTAGATCTGCTAGATACATGTTAAAGATGAAAAGACTCTCAACTGCCTTTGTTATATCGGACAGGATATTACTGCTTTGTTTGTCTAGACATAGTTTTGTTCGTTTGTGTATATCTAATTAGAGTCTATTGTTTGTCCAACTTAAGAAAACCCCTGGAACTAACACAGAATATACAAGATATACACAACAGTTGTGTCGTGTGCCCAGGTGCATGTTTGTGTATATCTAATTAAAGTCTATTGTTTGTCCAACTTAAGAAAACCCCTGGAACTAACACAGAATATACAAGATATACACAACAGGTGTGTCGTGTGCCCAGGTGCACGTCAGGTTTTCTAAAGGCGTTGAATCTTAGTATGTACGAGTATACGATAAGTCTAGTGAATAAAAGTTAATTTACATTTGTAATTCATTTTCAAAGTATTATTTCCTAGCTCTGGGTTTCAAAGATGTTACGTCTACAAATTAACGATACATGTATGTAAGAGTAAAATCTTGAGGCTAATTAATTAATGTACCGGTGGTCATAAATAGGGGTTAATTATTTAAATATATGTATAAGGGTAAATATGTCAAATATACCCGGCCTGGCACATCATACAATTGTATATACAAGTCACTTGCAATTGCCACATGCAGTAAATACGTCACCGGTAATTGGTAATTTTGTTTGTTATAGAATTGATAGTTTAAAAATCATGTACATACAATTACATGTAAATATTTAAACATATTGGAACGGCGCCGCGATCATGAAAACCGGGAAATTGCGGGAAATTGAACAAATACCCTAATAGTATCAATGCATTTCATAAAAGAAATGATTTCATTTTCTTTCTTACTTTTATAGCTATAAATTAGATGAACGTATATCTACTCGGTTTAAATTTATTAACTAAGAAAGCCTACAATAGTGAACCTAACGGTTTCCATTTAGGTATAATATATTTCTGTTCACTGAAGACCAAGTTCCGTATTTCATTCTAAATACACGCATGCATGTAATTTATAAATTAGATATAATTGATTGTTACAAACTGAATGGTTTGTCGAAATCTTTTCAAGTAAACACATTCAATACAGTGATTCAATATCCACTGATATATATGATATAAAAACGCTCATATATATGTAAGTTGCCGTGGCGCAGAGGATGTGTGGAGATGTTAGTAAACTAAGGGTCCCGGGTTCAATTCTCGCCGTGGCCGGGTTTTTTTTGTGGTTTTTTTTTCATTTTTCTTTCTAGAACGAAAACCGTTTTAATACCTTTTCTTTCATAAAGTTAATACATTTTGTTGGAAATTAAGCACAATATTGAAATAAAATTTTTTTAATGGCTTAAAGGTGGCTTAAAGGTAGCTTAAAGGTGGCTTAAAGGTGGCTTAAAGAAGTTTGGACATTAAGGACCTATAAGTTGTCCTTAAAGGTGGCTTAAAGGTGGCTTAAAGATAGTCTTTAAGCTGCCTTTAAGCCATCTTTACGCTTTCTTTAAGCCATCTTTAAGCAACACATATAGCTTAAAGGTAGCTTAAAGGTGGCTTAAAGATCGTCTTTAAGCTACCTTTAAGCATCTTTAAGCTATCTTTAAGGAGAACTTAAAGATGGTCATTCATCCTGTGATGTGGATTAATTGAATAAATAAGACTAAAAAGTATACTGTTTGTGACTTCAAGTTTTACATTACATGATAAATCTTCTCAGATACATATATATGGAAAAGTTGATGTCTTAATTATATTTGTTTTGCCTCGGACTAGAATGTGTCGACGTCATTGGATGAAATACGTCACGTGATTGCCTTATAAATTTCTTTACACGACGAGCGTCAAACTTTATACGGCAACATGGCGGACGTAACGTTATTTGAGCTGATTTTTTACACAGACGTTCAACCATAGCTTTAATTTTTAAGCCCTAAATATCTAAAGTGACCCCCATTTTCCTGTGACTTTATATTACGATCCTAAAATGGCATCCAAGTTTGCACAGACGACTGACGAGGAAGGTAAAAAATTAGAGAACTTAGCTACATGTATGAATTTAATTGTTATAAATTATATTATTTTTTAACTCACCTAAGCTTTTCCGATCACATTTTGTCTGTCGTCCGTCTGTCCATAAACTTTTCACATTTTCAACATCTTCTCAAGAACCAATAAGCCAGGAAAGCTGAAACTTGTGTGGAAGCATCCTTAGGTAGTGTAGATTCAAAGTTGTGAAAATCATGATCCCCAGAGGTAGGGTGGGGCCACAATGGGGGGGGGGGGGTCGACGTTTTATATTGAGTCAATCTTTAAAAATCTTCTTCTCAAACATTAATCAGGCTTGAAAGCTGAAACTTGTGTGGAAGCATCCTCAGATAGTGTAGACTCAAATTTGTGAAAATCATGACCCCCAGGGTAAGATGGGGCCAAAATGGGGGGTCGAAGTTTTCATAGGGATATATAGAGTAAATCTTTATAAATCTTCTTCTCAGAGACTTTCAGTCAGGAAAGCTGAAACTTTTGTTTAAGTATCCTCGGGTAGTGTAGATTCAAAGTTGTGAAAATCATGACCCCCGGGGGTAGGGTTGGCCACAATGTGGGGGGGGGTATCGAAGTTTTACATAGGAATATATAGAATAAATCTTTAAAAATGTTCTTCTCAGAAACTAATCAGCCAGGAAAGCTGAAACTTGTGTGGTAGTCTCCTCAGGTAATGTAGATTCAAAGTTGTGAAAATCACAAACCTCATGAGTAGGATGGGGTCACAATTAGGGGGGGGGGGGTGTCAAAGTTTTACATAGGAATATGTAGAGTAAATCTTTAAAAATCTTCTTCTCAGAAATTAATCAGCCGGATGATTCTTTATAATTGTTAAGACTTTGGCCCCAGGACAATTCTTCGGCCTCACAAGAAGGTTCAGAGTTTGATGTAGGTTTATATCCCATATATAAACAAGTTAATGATCTTTTAAAAACTGCAATACTCAACATGTGATATAACTATAAAATCATCCTGTTAGAAAGCGGACTAATGATTATAAACATAAGAATATCCAGGGGGTGGGGGATGGATTTTATCTAACAGGATCTACATGTATTATTGCACATTGTCCAGATTGTTTGTATTATGACTCCATTAAACTGATTTTATCATACCTATTATTCCTCAGGTAAGCGATCTGGCATATGGGCCTCTTGTCGTTATTTACATGTCAAACTTTAGGTCCTCGACAAAACAAAACACTAATGAGGTTCGTTACTGACTGTTTACAGAAATTTGTATCCACAGAAGGCGAGGCCATCCGCCTTGCCTTCTATGGACTTAACCGACCCCACAAATATCTGTAAACAGTCAGTAACAAACCACCTTGTCTTCTATGGACTTTACCGACCGCACAAATTTCTGTAAACAGTCAGTAACAAACCGCCGAACCTTCTATGGACTTTAGCGACCCCACAAATGTCTGTAAACAGTCAGTAACAAACCTAACTAGACCTGTTTTTGTCTTCAACAAAAAGTAAGAGCTTTTCGACATCCCCTTATTTAATGGCAGAAAAAAATCATGTCTAATTTTTCCCCCAAATTTTTCAACGCCTTAGTATAAGCATTTTCTAAATAAGAACTCACAAAGTAATGCAATGTCAAAAGAAAGATAACCCCAGAACTCTATAAGAAGATATACTTTTAATTTTGTAAAGAATATTTTCAGAAAATTCTATAAGAGTAAACATTTATTTCTCGGACCCAAGACTTAATATGCTAAGATTATTATCTCTATACTTTTTTAAGCAAACTGGGATAACTTTTATTAAATAATTTTTCAAATTTTACAAAAGTAGTGATCTTTAGACCCTTAAAATCCTTATAAGGAGTCAACAAGTGGCCCCTCGGACCATAATTTTCCAACGATACTCTCCATTATAAACTATAAACGTTAACCGAAAAGATTTTTAAAATCGGATGAAAAATAAAAAGTTACATCTAAAGGGCTGTTTTGAATATTGACCCTTCAAGATCCCTTATTTTCCGGATTTTTATTTTCAGAACATTTTCCAGTCTGTGCATAAGGTCCCATTATATGAACATGAAATACAAAGATATTTGCTTAAAAACTGTTTGAGAAAACGTGACACGCGTGAATTTAGTTTAACATTAGAACTCCCATAGACAATTTTTATCAACTAATAAAACCGGACCTTCTCAATAGTTTTTAACGAAACCTAAAACATAAAATGATTAGGACAATTTCAACATTTCCCATGCCTCATTTTAAAAATTGATCGTCTATTATAATTTATAATATTATAGTATAATGTGTGTATAATATGAGAGATCGTAAACTCAGAATTAAAAAAAACCATTGAAATAATTGCTTTTCATCGCGTGTTTGACAAATGCATGGACACCCAAATGCATTATAGATCCAGAACTCTAATCGTCAATGTCAATTTTAAACTGTTAAAAATAAAACACCTGTTATGAAAACGCAGAATAATCTTTGTTCTGGTTGAAATACTGAATAGAACAGCAAAATGAGTCAAATGAAATGAGTATAATTTCATTTGTTAAATTGTATAGGGAATATTGTAAGCCTACTGTCGTACGGATTCAATTGAGGGTCAGCTCAAACTTAGTGATCACAAGTACAGTATTTCTTTCTCAAGCGGTTTTTTTTAAGCGTGATCGTATAGTTACAACAATTAAAAGCAGCCCAAATCAAGAGTCTCAGAAACTCTATAAGCGGAATCTATCTGCTCAACATCATTTTACATGGGTATATATAACATTTTACATATGATGGACAGTTTTGACTAGTTCGGCCCATTTACGACAATCATGAGTGAACATTCAGTGTTCAAAATTAAGATTAATAGTTTATTCCTAAATAAAGTAACAAAACCGTCAAAACTGCCAATCAAAGAGTCTGGGTCTCAGAGTCCCACACCTAGTATGAGGCATCACTTACTCATAATACGTTCATTCATACATGGCATACATGGCATAAAAGGTTACAAAGATTAATATACAGAATACACAATACATGACTCAATATAGAGTACCAGAGCTATCGCTGCAGACACAGAATCGCCAAATATGACACTTGTTTTTAAACTCTCAATTTGGATATTATTATGCCCGTATTATTCACCTGGTTTCATAACATCATTTAGGAATACTACGCATTGCTACAAGAGTCACAGAGTTCATTCTGTTAATTATCATTAACACCATTCAGTGCGCAGTACCTAAGTATACATAAATATCATAGTGACCATTATGTAATACTAGCAATTCAAGGTCATAGCATGGCTATCTGTTTACATACGTCCCCCAAACAAAAGAAATATCCGGAAAGGAGATTTCTCATGCCTGGCGCCCGGAATAGGAAAGCGTCCTTGACCCACCCTTGATCAGACGAACTTCATAGTGACACACCAGTCAGAACATCTATGTAAAGAGATAGTAACAAGTGACATGTTTCCACCTCCGGCTTGGAACATCATTCGTCTACAAAAACAAATCTATAACCAGGATGTTTACATGTACATAAAATCATATAGCTTGATTATATCGCATTACATTCATGAAAACAATAATGAATAAAGTATGACAATAATAACCAAGATGAAATATCCATAGTTGAATATAATCGTAATTCATCATCAAAGTAATACTAAGTATGGTTAAGCTCAATGTCACATATATATACAAAGTCAAGGCATGCTTGAAAGTTCACAAAATATCTTTTCCTTCTAAGGGGTGAGGTTAGTTTCATAAGTTCGGAGTCCATCGGTTTCTTCTTGAAGTTCTCCAGAGTGAATCACCAAATACAAGATTTATATTAGCACAAGATAACGCACATTTCTACTTTTACACAATTCACATTTTTAATTTTCACTAAATTTCACAATTCTTTTATAACGAATACACAACTTCTTCACGGCTGCAGCTTAATTATTCATCCATCATCGGCACCCGTGGATAGAGGGTCGGCGCGGATGGCGAGGCGACTTCTCGCGGAGCGTCTCCTGCGTTCCTCTGTTGCGTAGACATCTCGGCCTTCTCTTCCAGGTATTTACGTGCCAGCTCTGGGTCCGGTCTATAGTATTTGGTCCATGGAGATTCTTCATTCTTCTCCTCTCCAAGTAATTGTTGTGCTAGTTTGTTCGAAATTGTCCCGTGTTACTGGTCAATTTGCGAGTTTCGAGTCTTCCGCTCCGTCGGTATTTCTCTTGGATCTTAATGTCTTTCGGGATTGGTTCAAGTTCAATAATGTCACTAGAGGTCCATTTCTCTGGATTCACACAACAAAATACAGTGTCTTTGGAAAAACCTTTCTTATCTCCGTCACTACCCCTTTTTCGACAACCTGTCCAGCAACCACCACAGCATATGCCACCACACTTTTTAATAGTTTTAAGTTTCTTAATACAAAGTCCTATCGTTATTGTAACTGCCAAAGTTAAACACACATAAAACCAGGGGCTTTCCACCACAGATGAGAATTTCATGGGTTGCAAATTAGTTAATGGCAATTCCGCCATTAGTGCATTCATAGGGAAAATTTTAATATCTTTTAGTCTTAAGACATTAAACCATGAAACCCTGATCAACCGTGTCCCATACTCACGATGTTGATCGCAAAATTTGATTGTTTTTACTGATAATTTTAAATCACTTATAAAAATCAGTCTTATAGTTTCTTACTGTTTTATGTGTTTCGAGTATATGTTAAACTCTCTTTAACTCCGCATATACATACAAAAAACCGAGGCGCTGAGTCCGCGTTTGCTAGTCGGCGTATCTAATATATGTTTTGATGTCACAGGGGGTCATCCTGTCATACCATTTTAAAAGCGTGCAATATATACAAAGCTAAGCTTATTCAATATTATTTACATCTACAATATACAATAATATAACTTATTAAGCTTATTATTTTGGCTAATTCCTTCATAATAGCCAACACATACTCTTGTTTGTTATTTTCTCTACAGGGCTTAGGGATTGATTTACGCGGTTTAGGGATTGGTTTGAAGCCTAGACCTACTTTAGGGACTATTTCATCTATTTCCATATTTTCATCTAAGGGTACATTTTGGTTTTCTAAGGGTATTTCATAGTCTTGACCACTATTTTCATCACATTGTTCTGACTCATGGGTCTCATCTGATTCTGAATCTACGGTCTGATCATTCTCGTTTTTATACTGCTGATCATCCATGATCTTCTTAGCTCTTATACGTCTTTGAAGTTCTGCTAGGGGAATATCCTCTTCGTCTGAAGATCCTTCTCTTTCCCATTGTTTGGACTGTATAGCTCTTTCCAATGGTTCTGGTTGCATGTCTTCATTTTCTGACGACGATTCATCTTCTGGTGGCACCACATAGTTAGTTTTTCTTAGAGTTCTTCCACCATCTTCAGTAGTTGATGAAAGGGGCCAGTGCGAAATGTCTGCCAGTTTTAATTGTCTTGCATGGCATTTGGTGGTTAATCCAGTCAATTGGTCTCTCACCACGGAACTAACTGGTCCTTTTTGTTCAATGATTCGATAATATGGTAGCCACTTTTTATCTAACTTATTTTGTCTTCTGTTGTTCTTAAGGTTTTCTTATCAGCCTGAGCTTTCTGTTTCTTCTTGGCTTCCTACATATTAAGATGTACTAGCAGGAAAGCTTTATGTTGTTCTTGGAGGGCGATCTTGTGTTGATCTTCTCCCGCATATCTCCTTCGAGGTTTCATCAACGTATCAAGAGGTAATACGACATCTCTGTTGTACATAAGGTAATATGGAGAAAACTTTAACGAATCGTTAGGATGGAAACGAATGGCTGCCAACGTCTAATTGAGATGAATATCCCAAGTTTGAGCGTTGTCTGTTATTTTCTTAGCCATCACGTCATGAAGATTTCTATGAAATCTCTCTACTTTACCATTACCTTGAGGGCTGTAATAAGACGTTTTGATATGGTTGATGTTCAATTCTTTTAAGGATTCTTCCACCTTCTTGTTCACATTTTCTGTTCCGTTGTCTGTGAGGATTTGAAGAGGACAGTCATATCTTGGATATATTTCTTCTTAGATAAGATGTACTATGTTGTCAGCTGACTTATCAGGAACGGGAAAAGCTTCTGGCCAACCAGAGTAAATGTCAAAAAAAGAAACGATGTACTTGTTTCCCGACAAGGATGTTGGATATGGTCCTGATAGATCAAGTCCTACTTTAGCCATTGGAAAAGGTGGTATATCTGTCTCTTGAAGTGGAGGTTGATTTTTATTATTGCTCCTCGTTTGGCATACTACACATCCTTCTATATAAGAGTATAACCTTTTGTACAAATTTGGTATGTAGTACTTTTGTCTAATTACGTCATATGTTTTGTCCACTCCCATATGTCCAAGTCCGTCATGATACTGCTGCACTACTAAAAGTTCTAACTCACGTGGTACATACAGGCGAAGTCTTGGGCCTTCTGAGTCTCCATCTGAAAGATAGTACATTAAACCATCAATTTCCAGAAACTTCTTTTCTTCGGTTGCCGTTGCTGTTCCTTTATTTAACCGATTCTTCAGTTTCTTGATCTGCTCATCGTGTTGTTGACTTTCTTTGATGTTGATTCCTTTTGGTAGATCAATAAAGGGTTTAACCAATTCGTCGTGTTGCTCAACTTCACATCTGGCCAATCTCTTAGGCAAAAAGGCATTGGAGTTAAGTACGTTCACTTCAAAGAAATTGTCCTTAACATCTGGTTCATCATGCTCTGATTATTCTTCCTCTTCCCACTCGAGGTTGACTGTCGGTACTCTGGATAAGAGATCTGCACAGCAGTTAAATCTTCCTTCTATGTACTCTACCTTACAGTTATATCCTGCAATTCTTAACGCCCATAGTTGAATTTTCTTATTTTGCATTGGAGATTCTAAGATATACTTGAGCGGCTTATGGTCTGTTCTAATAGTAAACTGAGTATCGTGTAAATAATGGTCTTACTTCTGAATGGCGTAATGGATTGCAAATGCCTCCTTTTCTATAGTTGACCACTTTTCTTGAGTTTTACTCAGCTTGTGGGATAAGTAATATATTGGCTTATCTTCTCCCTCCTCTATCTTTTGAGTAAGGTACGCTCCAATACAATTGTCGCTGGCATCGGTGTACAGGATGTACGGCTTATTAGTATCTGGATATGCTAGTAAAGGCACTACCGTTAAACTTTCTTTAATAAAGTCAAACGCTTTTTGGCAACATGGTGTCCATTTAAACCTTGCATATTTTCTGGTTAAGTCAATCAATGGTTCTGTAATCTTAGAGAAGTTCGGTATAAATCTCCTGTAATAACTACACGTACCTATAAAGCCACGAACTTCTCGGACTGTAGTGGGCGCTGGTAACTTTCTTATAGCGTCGACTTTCTTTGGGTCAGGGGTAACGCCATGTTCATAAATGATGAAACCAAGATATTCAGTTTGTTCCTTGAAGAAACTACATTTCTTTAGCTTCATTTTAAGTCCATGCTTTCTTAGGCGGTTGAAAACGTCTTGAATATGACGAAGATGATCTTCCGGTGTCTCTGAGAATATAAGAATGTCATCCAGGTATGCGATAGCAATCTCTTCTTGTCCTTGAAGAACTATGTTCATCAGCTCCTGAAAAACTGCCGGTGGATTACTCAACCCAAATGGCATCCGGTTGAATTGGAATAGTCCTTTGTGACATGCAAAGGCCGTTTTTCTTTACTTGAATCTTCTATTTTCACTTGCCAATATCCACTCTTTAAGTCTAGTGCAGTGAAATATTTTGCCTTACCTAGTAAACATAGGATGTCATCAATCAACGGTAGCGGGAATGATACTGGTTTCACTATCTTATTCAAGCTTCTAAAGTCAACGCACATCCGGTCTGATCCGTCCTTTTTCTTCACCACTACTAAGGGAAAAGACCAAGGCGATTGTGATCTCTCAATAATCTTTGCGTCCATCATTTCCAGTATGGCCTTGTCAATTATCTGTCTTTTATTTAAGGGTACACGATAGGGTCTGTTCTTTATTCTTAACTCCAGTTTCTATCTTCATTTTAACAGTATCGGTCACTCCAAGATCACTGTCTTTCTTTGCAAATAAATCATTGTTTTTACTCACAAGTCTTTTAATTGAGTGTTCAAATCTTTTAGGTACATCAATTTCTTCTTTTGTGTCTTGAGTAGTCTGTACTTCTGAGATTTCCTTCTGCTTTAATGCGGTAACACGTCCTACTATGTATCCTCTTGGAATTTTATAATTTTTGTTAGTTTGGTTAACGAAGATCATTGGAACTTTCTTATCTTTTCGAACTATACAAATGGCGTCTTTTAAATATAGTCCTGGGTCTTCCATAATGCAGTTATTGTCTATGCTGTTCAACCAAGTCATTTTTTTCCAGAGGAAAATTGTTATTTATTTTTCCGTAACATACAGTCACTGTGTTTGGTCTCATAATAAGTTTCTTAGGTGTTCCTACAATAGTTGAGATGTGTAAATCTTCTTTAAGTTCCGCGTATACTTTGCCATCAATACGCATGAGTCCAAGATCAAAGTATAAACGAACATTGTTTTTCTTGAGCGAATCACGACCGAGAATCATGTTTCGATGGAGTCCCTTTGTCACATAAAGTTTGTGGTCTAAAGTTAATCCTGAAATCTTAAAGGAAATATTTACATACCCTATCGCAATTAAAGAATTGCAATTTGCTGCTTGTAAAGAGGGGATATCATTATTTAACAACCTGGGGCGGGGGAATAGAATTTCATACATTTTCTTACTAATTAGAGATACGGCTGCACCTGTATCTACCAAAGCTCTAAATTTATTTTTACCTACTTTTAATAAAAAGCTACTGGGGTTGTTAGTAAAATTAATTTCATATGTAGGTCTTTGTTTAAAGTTCTTTCTTCGGGCTTCAACGAAGGAAGAACGTCTTAGTTTTCCTGTTTTTGTTTGTCAAAATAAGAGCGCGATTTGAAATTTTGAGACGATCCCCTATTTACTTGGTCGCTAGATTCATATGTTCGGCCTTGACGATTTGATGGTCTGCCCCGATTTTGCTGCGCTCTTTGATACATATGCGAGCCCCAACAATCTGCACGCACATGACCTACTTTACCACAATTCCAACATTCCACAGGCGAACGGGGTTTCTGCTCTATATTATGGATGGGTTTGTTTTGACTGGGTCGTTTATTTATTTGAGGACGGGACCTGACTTGGGGTTTATTTTGAGTACAAAATCGAGCCCTATGACCCTTCTGTTTGCATTTAAAACACCTACTATTACGCGCATGGTCAATTTCCATTGGTTCTATGTGCCTTGTTTCTACTAAGTAAGATAATCTGCTTTATCCTTTAATAAGGGAAGAGTAGTATCAAAATTTAAAAGAGTTCGTCTGTTGTCATTACTTTGTACAATTTCTGTCATAGTTGACCGTCTTATCGCTAGCATTTGTCTCAGATTTTGTTCTCGCATTGCTATTTGAATTGCGGATTTTAAATCTTTTAGGTTTTCATTCTGAGGTAGTCGAATGTCAACCCGTCACAAAAGATATCTACTAACTGTTGTTGTATCAAAGGATATTTTAGTCTGTCATTACTGTAGGCGTCTTCCGCGATTTGCAATAGTCTCTCGGCGAAAAACTGAACACTTTCATTTAAATTTTGTCGAGTCTTACGCATTACTGCTAACGCGTGTACGGGATCTGTTATTTCTGCAAATCTATTTTTAAGGGATCCCTTAAGATCGTTCCAAGATGGGATTTCTTCAGACGCATCTGTTTCATCTAAATACCTTTTCATATAATCCCCAACTGAACCCTTACTCAGTATGTATGCAAGCATGGGGATCTCATGACCTTGTTTCCCAGACATAACACTGTACTTTTCAACTTCCTTTATCCACTGTTTAAATTTTTGAGCATCTCCCTCAAAAGGAGTTATCACAGAAGATAGGGGCACTGAGAGTGCGGCTGTTATAGCTTTAACTTGACCAATGAAAAAATCTTTATCATCATCCTGATCTGGGACTCGATGTCGAGGTTAACGAGTTTCATACGGCCTAGCATCATGATATGTTTCAAAAGTATTTTGTTTAATCTGCTCTTTTTCTGAGGATTTTTGACCTGTTTCTTGCCCTTTATTTTCCTTGTTCTGACCCAACCCCGCGAATTAAGGACTTCCGTTTCCAACGGAAGACCTTATTGTTTTCGTTCGGTTTCTTTTTCCCTATTATTATTAAGGTCTTCCGTTTCCAACGGAAGACCTTATTGTTTTCGTTCGGTTTCTTTTTCCCTATTATTATTATTTTTCTTTTTTTTTTCTTACAAATTTTGTGCACGCGATTTCTCAGAAACGCCTTGACCGATAAAACTTACAGATATAATAGATAGTGATCGGAACCTTATAGGTTTTTTATAATATTGATGACGTCACTTCCGTTTTTGAGATATTGACGTTTTAGCGATTTTTAGAGGGATGGCTTGATCCTCTAACTTCTCCTAAACTATAAAAGATATGGAGTTCAAACTTTCAGGGATAGTAGACAAAAGATTGTAGATTTGCAATTTTATTTTCATTTTGATCTGGCTTGAAAGGCGTTCAAGCTCGCCTGGACCCTAAAATTGAGTTTAAAAAAATGTCGTATTTTTTCTGGTTTTCTTTGTTTATCTCTTTTCTGAAAAATATTTTGTTAAAACATGTAATGTAAAAAAGGTTTATATTAACCGGACCATTCATTCGATATCAAGAAAAAGGGGCTGGCCCTTCAAATAAGGGGACCAAAGGGCTCTAAAGTCTTTAATCTGTAGCCCTTTACTGAGAGATATTTTGTGAAAGGTTATAGAAGCAAATGTGTTTATCTTACAGTTATGTATCTAGACAGTGTAATGATTTTATCATGTGTCACGTGATTAAGGGTTTTTAGGGGCCAAAAGTCAAAAATTTTGATCATCCATATCTCAGAAAGGAAAAATATTTTGAAATGTAGTACTGAAGAAAAGTTGTTCAAAATGATGTTCTCAAGAAAATGCAACCTTCAAAATTTCGTTAAACAGCCCCTATAAGGAGATTAGGGATCGGCCCCTAAAACCTTCATTCTCATATATCTTCAGAACGGTAACGAATTTCTAAACACTTGCTGAACAAAATTTGTTTAGAACTAAATGACCGTTCATCTGATATCAAGAAAAAGGGGCTGGCCCCTCAAATTAGGGGACCAAAGGGCTCTAAAGTCTTTAATCTGTAGCCCTTTACTGAGAGATATTTTGTGAAATGTTATAGAAGCAAATATGTTTATTTCACAGTAATGTATCCAAGTAATGTAATGATTTTGTCATGTATTACGTAATTAAGGGGTTTTTAGGGGCCAAAAGTCCAAAATTTCGATCACCCATATCTCAGAAAGGAAAAATATTTTGTAATGCAATACTGAAGAAAAGTTGTTCAAACTAATGGTCTTAACATTATGCAACCTTAAAAATTTTGTTAAACGGCCCCTATAAGGAGATTAGGGATCGGCCCCTAAAACCTTTTTTCTCATATATCTCCAGAATGGTAACGAATTTCTAAACACTTGTTGAACAAAATTTGTTTAGAATTAAATGACCTTTCATTTAATATCAAGAAACAGGGGCTGGCCCATCAAATTAGGGGACCAAAGGGCTCTAAAGTCTTTAATCTGTAGCCCTTTACTGAGATATATTCTGTGAAAGGTTATAGAAGCAAATATGTTATCTAACAGTTATGTATCCAGGCAATGTAATGATTTTGTCATGTATTACGTAATTAAGGGGTTTTAGGGTACAAATACAGATACAATCTTCGAATTTTCGCTAAACGGCTCCTATAAGGAGATAAGGGATCGGCCCCTTAAACCTTCTTCCTCATATATCTCCAGAACGGTAACGAATTTTTAAACACTTGTTGACAAAATGTTTTCAGAAATAAATGTCCTTTCATTTGATTTCAAGAAAAAGGGGCTGGCCCCTTAAATTAAGGGATCAAAGGGCTCTAAAAATTTTCATCTATAGCCATTTAATGAGAGCCATTTTGTGAAAGGTTATTAATGCTAGATTACGTATAATACGTTTAAAAATTCTAACAATATAATGATTTTCTCTTGTGTTACCCAATTTGGGTTTTTAGGGACCAGATGTAAACAAAATTAATCTTTTCAATCTTAATTGGAGGAAATGCAAGCATTAAAAAAAGGGATGTAATAAAACTTATAAAAAGCGATGCAATAAAGCATTAGTACTTCACTCCTTTTTCCATATCATGTTTTGTTGTCGAAAATCAAAATCGATGATGTCATATTTTCTTCTAAAAATCGGACGGAAGACCTCCTCGTTGCTCGCAACGAGATCGTGTCTAGTTATTTTTCTTCTTTTTTTCTTACAAATTTTGTGCACGCGATTTCTCAGAAACGGCTCGACCGATTTCCGTGAAACTTTCAGATCTGATAGATAATGATCTAAACCTTTTAGGTTTTTTATTTTATTGATAACGTCACTTCCGTTTTTGAGAAATTGACGTTTTAGCGGTTTTTAGAGGGGTCGCTTGTTCCTCTACGTTCTTCTAAACTATAAAAGATATCGAGTTCAAACTTTCAGGGATAGTAGACAAAAGATTGTAGATTTGTAATTTCATTTTCAGTTTGATCTGTATTGAAAGGCGCCGAAGCTCGCCTGGACCCGAAAATTGAGATGGAAAAAACGTCGTAATTTTTTCTTGTTTTCTTTAATTATCTCTTTTCTGAAAAATATTTTGTTAAGACATGTAATGTAAAAAAGTTTCTATTTACATGACTTTTTTTGAAATCAAGAAAAAGGGGCTGGCCCCTCAAATAAGGGGACCAAAGGACTCTAAAGTCTTTAATCTGTAGCACTTTACTGAGAGATATTTTGTGAAATGTTATAGAAGCAAATATGTTTATCTTACAGTTATGTATCCAAGCAATGTAATGATTTTGTAATGTATTTCGTAATTAAGGGTTTTTAGGGGCCAAAAGTCCAAAATTTCGATCACACATATCTAAGAAAGGAAAAACTATTTTGTAATGCAATATAGAAGAAAAGTTGTTCAAATTAATATTCTTAACAAAATGCAACCTTAAAAATTTTGTTAAACGGCTCCTAAAAGGAGATAAGGGATCGGCCCCTAAAACTTTCTTTCTCATATATCTCCAGAACGGTAACGAATTTCTAAACACTTGTTGAACAAAATTTGTTAAGAATAAAATAACCTTTCATTTGATATCAAGAAAAAAGGGGCTGACCCTTAAAATTAGGGGACCAAAGGGCTCTAAAGTCTTTAATCTGTAGCCCTTTACTGAGAGATATTTTGTGAAATGTTATAGAAGCAAATGTGTTTATCCTTCAGTTATGTATTCAAGTAATGTAATGATTTTGTCATGTATTACGTAATTAAGGGTTTTTAGGGGCCAAAAGTCCAAAATTTCGATCACCCATATCTCAGAAAGGAAAAATATTTTGTAATGCAATACTGAATAAAAGTTGTTCAAATTAATGGTCTTAACAATATGCATCCTTAAAAATTTTGTTAAACGGCCCCTATAAGGAGATTAGGGATCGGCCCCTAAAACCTTTTTTCTCATATATCTCCAGAATGGTAACGAATTTCTAAACACTTTTTGAACAAAATTTGTTTAGAATTAAATGACCTTTCATTTAATATCAAGAAACAGGGGCTGGCCCCTCAAATAAGGGGACCAAAGGACTCTAAAGTCTTTAATCTGTAGCCCTTTACTGAGAGATATTTTGTGAAATGTTATAGAAGCAAATATGTTTATCTTACAGTTATGTATCCAAACAATGTAATGATTTTGTAATGTATTACGTAATTAAGGGTTTTTAGGGGCCAAAAGTCCAAAATTTTGATCACACATATCTAAGAAAGGAAAAACTATTTTGTAATGCAATATAGAAGAAAAGTTGTTCAAATTAATATCTTAACATTATGCAACCTTAAAAATTTTGTTAAACGGCTCCTAAAAGGAGATAAGGGATCGGCCCCTAAAACTTTCTTTCTCATATATCTCCAGAACGGTAACGAATTTCTAAACATTTGTTGAACAAAATTTGTTAAGAATAAAATAACCTTTCATTTGATATCAAGAAAAAAGGGGCTGACCCCTAAAATTAGGGGACCAAAGGGCTCTAAAGTCTTTAATCTGTAGTCCTTTACTGAGAGATATTTTGTGAAATGTTATAGAAGCAAATATGTTTATCTCACAGTTATGTATCCAGGCAATGTAATGATTTTGTAATGTATTACGTAATTAAGGGGTTTTAGGGGCCAAAAATCCAAAATTTCGATCACCCATATCTCAGAAAGGAAAAATATTTTGTAATGCAATACTGAAGAAAAGTTGTTCAAACTAATGGTCTTAACAAAATGCATCCTTAAAAATTTTGTTAAACGGCCCCTATAAGGAGATTAGGGATCGGCCCCTAAAACCTTTTTTCTCATATATCTCCAGAATGGTAACGAATTTCTAAACACTTTTTGAACAAAATTTGTTTAGAATTAAATGACCTTTCATTTAATATCAAGAAACAGGGGCTGGCCCTTCAAATTAGGGGACCAAAGGGCTCTAAAGTCTTTAATCTGTAGCCCTTTACTGAGATATATTCTGTGAAAGGTTATAGAAGCAAATATGTTTATCTCACAGTTATGTATCCAGGCAATGTAATGATTTTGTCATGTATTACGTAATTAAGGGGTTTTAGGGGCCAAAAGTCCAAAATTTCGATCACCCATATCTCAGAAAGGAAAAATTTTTGAAATGCAGTACTGAAGAAAAGTTGTTCAAAAAGATGTTTTTAACCAGATACAATCTTCGAATTTTCGCTAAACGGCCCCTATAAGGAGATAAGGGATCGGCCCCTTAAACCTTCTTTCTCATATATCTCCAGAACGGTAACGAATTTTTAAACACTTGTTGACAAAATGTTTTCAGAAATAAATGTCCTTTCATTTGATTTCAAGAAAAAGGGGCTGGCCCCTTAAATTAAGGGATCAAAGGGCTCTAAAAATTTTCATCTATAGCCATTAAATGAGAGCCATTTTGTGAAAGGTTATTGATGCTAGATTACGTATAATACGTTTAAATATTCTAACAATATAATGATTTTCTCTTGTGTTACCCAATATGGGTTTTTAGTCTTTTCAATCTTAATTGGAGGAAATGCAAGCAATTAATAAAGGGATGTAATAAAACTTATAAAAAGCGATGCAATAAAGCATTAGTACTTCACTCCTTTTTCCATATCATGTTTTGTTGTCGAAAATCAAAATCGATGATGTCATATTTTCTTCTAAAAATCGGACGGAAGACCTCCTCGTTGCTCGCAACGAGATCGTGTCTAGTTATTTTTCTTTTTTTTTTCTTACAAATTTTGTGCACGCGATTTCTCAGAAACGGCTAGACCGATTTCCGTGAAACTTTCAGATCTGATAGATAATGATCTAAACCTTTTAGGTTTTTTATTTTATTGATAAGGTCACTTCCGTTTTTGAGAAATTGACATTTTAGCGGTTTTTAGAGGGGTCGCTTGTTCCTCTACGTTCTTCTAAACTATAAAAGATATCGAGTTCAAACTTTCAGGGATAGTAGACAGGGTCGGCCCCTAAAACGACCCTCTCAAGATATCTCGAGAACGGTACAAAGTTTGTAAACACTTGTTGAAAAAAAGTGTTAAAATTGATTAGAGCTTTCATTTGAAATCATGAAAAAGGGGCCGGCCCTTCAAATAAGGGGCTGAGGGGGCTCTAAAGTCTTTTAATGATAACTTTTTACCGTGAAATATTTTGTGATACGTTATAGAGGCATTTATGTTCATTCTAACGCTATTTGTACCTATACATGGCAATCATTTACTCCTATGTTACGTAATTAGGGATTTTAAGGGACCAGAAGTCGAAAACTTTGATGCTCAATATTTCAAAATAGAGGAAAATTTTGAAAAGCAATATTGAACGAAAGATGTTCAAAATATTGAGCTTAACAATCTGCAACCATAATTTCTTTGTTATGCGGTCCCTTAAAGGAGTTACAGGGTCGGCCCCTAAAACGACCCTCTCAAGATATCTCGAGAACGGTACACAATTTGTAAAAAACTTGTTAAACAAAATGTGTTTGAATTGACAAGAACATTCTTATGAAATCAACAAAAAGGGGCTGGCCCTTGAAATAAGGCGCTGAGGGGGCTCTAAAGTCTTTTAATGATAACTTTTTACTGTGAAATATTTTGTGTGATACGTTATAGAGCCAATTATGTTCATTCTAAGGTTATTTACCTATACATGGTAATCATTTCCTCCTATGTTATGTAATTAGGGATTTTGGGCCAGAAGTCCAACACTTTGCTCTTCAATATCTCGAAATAGAGGAAAATTCTGGAAAGCAGTATTTAACAAAAGATGCTCAAAATAATGTGCTTAACAATGTACAACCATATATTGTTTGTTATCTGGACCCTAAAAGGAGTTTTAGGACCGGATATCAAAACGATTTTTCCCAGATATCTCAAAAACGGTAACCAATTTTTGAACACTTATTAGCGGTACACAAAAATACCTTTTAACTAAACTGAATGAAAAGGAGCTGATCCCTCAAAAATAAGGGACACCAATGGGATAGATATTCTTTCACCCATTACACTCATAGATTCCGCCTTCTTTCCGGATAAGTTTCGTAGACGAAGATCAAGAATAAGGTCATTCCTTATTCTAAAAATCGGACGGAAGACCTCCTCGTTGCTCGCAACGAGATCGTGTCTAGTTATTTTTCTTTTTTTTCCAACCAGTTTTGTGTACGCGATTTCTCTAAAACTACTCGACCGATTTACATGAAACTTTCAGGTCTGATAGATAATGATCTGAACCTTTTTGGAATTTTTTTTTAATGATGACGTCACTTCCAGTTTTGAGTTATTTACAATTTAACGATTTTCAGAGGGTCGGCTTGTCTAGGGGTAAACTCCTAAACGATTTAAGATATTGAGTTCAATTTTTAGGGATTGTAGACAAAAGGTTGTAGATCTGACATGTGGTATATATATTTTTCTGTTACCAAAAGCGCCGAAGCTCGCCGAGCTCGAAAAGTACAGTTAAAAAGGCTTCGTGATTTTTCGTGGTTTTCTTTCAATATCTCTTTCCCTGATTGTATTTTGTTATAACATGTACAACAAAAAATCTTAATAAAGTCAAGAGATTTTATGTGACATCAAAAAAAAGGGGCTGGCCCTTCAAAAAAGGGGCTGAGGGGGCTCTAAAGTCTTTTAATGATAACTTTTCACTGTGAAATATTTTGTGTTACGTTATAGAAGCAATTATGTTCATTCTAACGTTATCCACCTACACATGGCAATCATTTACTCCTATGTTACGTAATTAGGGATTTTAAGGGGCCATAAGTCCAAAACTTTGATGCTCAATATCTCAAAATAGAGGAAAATTTTGATAAGCAATATTGAACGAAAGATGCTCAAAATATTGAGCTTAAGGTATCCCACTCCTCAATGTTGTTGTATCAAGATTTTCTTGAGAAGTATATCATTGAAATCTGTAGACAAAACAAACTTAAAAAATACAAAGATAATGGGGGATCAGTATCCATCCCTCTGAGTTATGGCCCATTTAATTTGACATTTTTGCACCTAAAATGCAATTTCATCCTGATTAGGATTTGTTGTCAGTATTTTTGATTAAGCAAACTTATTTCTTCAAATATTGTTTTTAATTGTGCACAATGGTCACACTGAATAGAGGGATTACGAAAAAAATTTGTACAAAGTTGCATAAATTTTTTGTGTGACCTTTTTACACTTAAAATAGACAATTTCTATAATATTACAATTTGATTTGAAATAAAAACTTCTTGAATATCAAGAATTTTCTAAGATTAATCCAGTTTGCCTAAATATGTATTCAGTATCATTTTGACATAATATAACATGGGGGTCAGTGATGTCAAATTTTAGAAATAGTGCTTCAAAGGTAAAATTCACGCAAAATTTGGCTTAAAAAAATTCAGACATGTTCTATATTAATGCATGATTTTATGCTAGACGCCTATCACATTCTCAAGATTTGATTTTGTACATGTCGAACAGAACCTATAAAATATGTTACAAACCTATCAAATGTTAAAAATGATAATAACGAATAAAGTATAATAAAAAGAAAAGTATATTGAAAATTCATAAAATTGCTTGTTTCTGTCATTTTCGTCTAAAAAACCTTCGCACGAAAAAATAGTTCCCCAAAAAACTTGTTTGTTTCTTGAATTCAAATGGATTTTCTTAATGAATGTTGTGTAATTATGAAATAATAATTTATCTGTGATGATTAAATAAATAAAATCATATTCATTTTAAATATAATGATCACCTGCGCATTGAAATCAAAACATGAGGAGTGAGGTACCTTAACAAAACCAACCATAATTTCTTTGTTATGCGGTCCTTTAAGGGAGTTACAGGATCGGCCCCTAAAACGACCCTCTCAAGATATCTCGAGAACGGTACAAAATTTGTAAACACTTGTTGAACAAAATGTTTTTGAATTGACAAAAGCTTTCATTTGAAATCATGAAAAAGGGGCTTGCCCTTCAAATAAAGGGCTGAGAGGGATCTAATTCTTTTAATGATAACTTTTTAATGTGAAATATTTTGTGATACGTTATAGAAGCAATTATATTCATTCTAACGTTATTCGCCTGCACATGGCAATCATTTACTCCTCCGTTACATAATTAGGGATTTTAAGGGGCCAGAAGTCTAAAACTTTGATGCTCAATATCTCAAAATGGAGGTAAATTTTGAAAAACAATGTTGAACAAAAGATGCTCAAAATATTAGGCTTAACAATCTGCAACCATAATTTCTTTGTTTTGCGGTCCCTAAAAGGAGTAACAGGGTTGGCCCCTAAACCAACCCTCTCAAGATATCTCGAGAACGGTACAGAATTTCTAAACACTTGTTGGACAAAATGTGTTTGAATTGACAAGAACATTCTTATTGCATCAAGAAAAAGGGGCTGGTCTTTCAAATAAGGGGCTGATGGGGCTCTAAAGTCTTTTAATGATAACTTTTTTCTGTGAATAAGTTTGTGATACGTTATAGAGGCAATTATGTTCATACTAAGGTTATTTACCTATACATGGCAATCGTTTACTCCACTGTTACGTAATTAGGGATTTTAAGGGGCCAGAAGTCCAACACTTTGATCCTCAATATCTCGAAATAGAGGAAAATTCTGGAAAGCAGTATTTAAAAAAAGATGCTCAAAATAATGTGCTTAATAATGTACAACCATATATTGTTTGTTATCTGGACCCTAAAAGGTGTTTTAGGACCGGATATGAAAACGAGTTTTCCCAGATATCTCAAAAACGGTAACCAATTTCTAAACACCTACTAGCGGTACACAAAAATACCCTTAAACTAAAATGAATAAAAAGGAGCTGATCCCTCAAATAAGGGACACCAAAGGGATATATAGATAGTGTTTCACCCATTACTCTTAGATCACGCCTCCTTTTCAGGATACGTTTCGTTAACGAACATCAAGAGTAAGGTCATATTCCATATTCTAAAAATCGGACGGAAGACCTCCTCGTTGCTCGCAACGAGATCGTGTCTAGTTATTTTTCTTTTTTTCTTACAAGTTTTGTGCGCGCGATTTCTCAAAAACGGCCTGGCCGATTTTCATGAAACTTTCAGATCTGTTAGATAGTAATCTAAAGTTTATAGATTTTTGTTTATTTTGATGACGTCACTTCCGTTGTTGAGAAATCGACGTTTTAGCGATTTTTAGAGGGGTTGCTTGTCCGTGGAACTTTTCCTAAACGATTAAAGATATGGAGTTCAAACTTTCAGGGATAGTAGACAAAAGATTGCAGATTTGTAATTTTATTTTCATTTGGATTTGGTTTGAAAATCGCCGGAGCTCGCCTGGATCCGAAAATTGAAATTAAAAAAACGTTGTAATTTACACTGGTTTTCTTTGTTTATCTCTTTTCTGAAAAATATTTTGTTAAGACATGTTATGTAAAAAAGTTTTTATTCACAAGACCTTTTATTTGATATCAAGAAAAAGGGGCAGGCCCCTCAAATTAGAGGACCAAGGGGCTCTAAAGTCTTTCATCTGTAGCCCATTACTGAGAGATATTTTGTGAAATGTTATAGAAGCAAACATGTTTATCTTACAGTTATGTATCTAAACAATGTAATGATTTTATCATGTGTTACGTAATTAGCGGTTTTAAGGGGCCAAAAGTCCAAAATTTCGATCCCCGATATCTCGGAAAGGGAAAAGATTTTGAAATGCAGTATAGAATAAAAGATGCTCAAAATGATGTACTAAGTAATATGCAACTTTTAAAATTTCGTTAAACGGCCCCTAAACGGAGATAAGGGATCAGCCCCTAAAACCTTCTTTCTCATTTATCTCAATAACGGTAAAATATAACTAATCACTTATTGAAAAAAAATGTGTTTAGAATTAAATGACCGTTCATTTGATATCAAGAAAAATGGTTCTGGCCCCTAAAATAAGGGGATAAAAGGGCTTTAAAGTCTTATATCTGTAGCCCTTTACTAAGAGATATTTTGTGAAATGTTATAGAAGCAAATACGTTTATCTCACAGCTATATATCCTAGCAATGTAATGATTTTATCATGTGTTACGTAATTAGGGGTTTTTAGGGGCCAAAAGTTCAAAATTTCGATCCCCGATATCTCAGAAAGGGAAAAGATTTTGATATGGAGTATAGAATAAAAGATGCTCAAAGTGATTTACTTAATAATATGCAACTATCAAAATTTCGTTAAACGGCCCCTAAAAGGAGATAAGGGATCAGCCCCTAAAAACGTTTTTCTTATATATCCCAAGAACGGTAACAAATTTCTAAACACTTATTGAACAAAATGTGTTTAGAATTAAATAACCTTTCATTTGATATCCAGAAAAAGGGTTTACCCCTCAAATAAGGGGACCAAAAGGCTCCTAAGTCTTTCATTTGTAGCCCTTTACTGAGAGATATTTTGTGGAATGTTATAGAAGCAAAATAAAACGTTTATATATCCTTACAATGCCATTATTTTCTCATTCGTTTACCTTATAAGGGTTTTTTTGGGACTAGAGGTAAAAAAGTTTAATCTTATTTATCTCGATTAGAAAAAATGCAAATGTTTTAAAAAGCTACGTAAGAGAACTTATAAAAAAGCGATATAGAAAAGCGTAAGTACTCATCTCCTAACTCCAAATCATGTTTTGTTATCGAAAATCAAAGTCAAGGATGTCATATCACCTTCTAAATATCGAACGGAAGACCGCCTCTTTGCTCGCAACGAGATCGTGTCTAGTTGTTTTTCTAATTGCTCCATTTGATTTTTAAATTCTTTTTTATCGAACCCATCACCTGTCGTCATATTGGGTGCTTAGACAAAGTTGTTTACTTCGAGATAGCTATAAGAGACATGTAGAAATGGTTCTTGCCTTATTCTGTATTGAACTTCGCTCAGTCCTGGTCACTGGCACCAAGAAAGCTCATGTAAGCCTACTGTCTTACGGATCCAATTCAGGTTCAGCTCAAACTTAGTGATCACAAGTACAGTATTTCTTTCTCAAGCGGTTTTATTAAGCGTGATCGTATAGTTACAACGATTAAAAGCAGCCCAAATCAAGAGTCTCAGAATCTCTATAAGCGGAATCTATCTGCTCAACATCATTTTTCATGGGTATATATAACATTTTACATATGATGGACAGTTTTGACTAGTTCGGCCCATTTACGACAATCATGAGTGAACATTCAGTGTTCAAAATTAAGATTAAGAGTTTATTCCTAAATAAAGTGACAAAACCGTCAAAACTGCCAATCAAAGAGTCTGGATGCAGGATTTGAGTCTCCGAGTCCTGGGTCTCAGAGTCCCACACCTAGTATGAGGCATCACTTACTCATAATACGTTCATTCATACATGGCATAAAAGGTTACAAAGGTTAATATATAGAATACACAATACATGACTCAATATAGAGTACCAGAGCTATCGTTGCAGACACAGAATCGCCAAATATGACACTTGTTTTTAAACACTCAATTTGGATATTATTATGCCCGTATTATTCACCTGGTTTCATAACATCATTTAGGAATACTATGCATTGCTACAAGAGTCTGACAGAGTTCATTCTGTTAATTATCATTAACACCATTCAGTGCGCAGTACCTAAGTATACATAAATATCATAGTGACCATTATGTAATACTAGCAATTCAAGGTCATAACATGGCTATCTATTAACAATATACCCTTTTTTAAAGGCCGAGGTTTTTAACCGGTCGGTTTACATCAGGTAAGTTCAGGTGGGGGTGGAGCCTATATCGATAAAAGTGTGAAGCCCGAGGGAAACACCCTCGCTTGTGTATACATGTCTATATAAACGGGGTATTAAAGTGCTCTGAACAGAGTTTATCCGATGATCTAGAAAAAATATTGTATTTTTATATGTACTTATAAAAAAATTGGTGATCGTTTAAAGGATTTTAAAAGTATGAATAACCGCGTGCGACATGGGCAAAATCTTTAGTTTGCTTGAACAAGTTTCTTACGAGATTTACTTAGAATTTATTGCAATGTTTTATGCATTATACGACCATTCCACCATACTCAAATACTAACGCAACATTTATGCAACATACTCTTGTATAACATCTCAGATCAGCTGTTAAAATGCACAATAATTCTACCAGCTGCGCATGTACCAGAGTTGTCTGTACTTGTTTCTCTTCCGGTTTCGGCTCGTGAAATTTTTTAAAGAAATGTGATACCTAACGATATAAATCTTGCACGCAATATTTAATTTAATTATTTAATCTCAATTATTCACAAACATCTTTATTAATAAAAGAACGTTTACATCGATGATCGGCGCCATTTATTTTGACAGACAATAGATGATCAGCGCGTTTGTTGTGATACATAAACCAAGTACGAGTAAATTTTTAATTCATATTTTTGAATCTTCAAGAGAATTTAATTTCTGCCGACAGTAGTTTCTTTTGTTCATGGTGCTAATAGACATGGCGATTTATAGTCACGGTATGCATCAAAAGACAAAAGTTAATTGCACGATCGTTGCGAGCGCTAGACATGGTATACATATGCAGAGTATACAAATGTCAATCATTTTCTAACACTCAATCTGGGGCCTCAATTTTATTTGATTGACAGGGGTACACTGACCAGGTAAATTTGAAGGAGGAGCATATTTTCTCGGTCTTTAACAGAAACGATGTAATGACTCTAGATCTATTTATTTTTATTCCATGCATGAATTTTAGCACTATATTAATTCATCAGTTTCTTTAAGGTTCACCTTAAATGATATGAATTTTTAATTTTTTACCTTTTGGGAATTTGTAAGAAAGATTAATTTTCTCTTTAATTTTGTCTCTATATATTTTGCATTTTGTACTTGGAATAACTTGTCTCTTACAAATATTAAAAAAAAAGAAAGTATAAGAAATGTTATGAAGTTTGTGAAGTCTGAATATATGTCGATGATCTGGTTTGTTGTGGGGGAATATCAAAGATAACGTTTTCCTAGTTCTTTAAAATTTACATATTGTATGACACTATATTATTGTTGTAAGATTAAATATTGTCTGATGAAAGCAAAGGAAATATGTAACGATCATTTCAGTCTTTGTTTTGGGTCATGCCAGCTACCAACATGGTAGTCTTTCGATTAATGTCTCGTTTGCTGTAGTATAGAATTTTTGGTTAAAAAATATGTTTGATTTTTTGTTAGAAACTCTAGTGTATTATCCAATGAGTTGTGTTTTCTTTTCCTGAAACGCGTAGAAACCACACAACAAGCTGGATAAAATCATTTACCGTCGGATGTATTTATTTTTATTTCATTTTACGCATTTTCTGATAGCTTTTAACTGCATAAGACCCTTACATCATTTCAACATAAATAATAAGCAGCCTGATAATCAGCACTCCTCCATATGACTTTGAAGGTATATGAAATATTTTTTTGTTTTCAGATTTAAAGATGGAACAAATAGTAGATTATATACTAAAGAAAGGTGCAGACGTCAATGTTATAACGAAAAAAGGATTGTCACCTCTCGCAGTTTTGGTAGGAGGAAGAAAGGGAGAAATCACATTGAAAATATTATCAAAACTACTGAGCTGCAACGCTGATCCAAATATAGGAGATAATCCCCCGCTTTGTTTTGCAACTGCCACATTGAATATTCCCTTAATAACAAAACTGTTAGAAGCTGGTGCTGATGTGAACAAACTTAACAGAAATGGTGAATCATCCATATGTTGCTGTATAAAAACATTGCAACTTGGTAAGATTAAAACTTTAATATAGGAAATATTATTTTACAATTCATTATATATATATATATATATATATATATATATATATATATATATATATATATATATATATATATATATATATATATTCTATCATAAAAAAAATGACAATAACAAACCGTGAACCATCTCAAAAATCCATTTAACGAAATACAAATTCAAAGCAGAGCAACACGGACCTTAAAATAGATAGAGGTAGGATCAGGTGCCTAGGTGAAGATTCAAAGTTGTAAAGTTCATGACTCCTGCTGGGTAGGGCGGGTCCACAATGGGGGGGGGGGGCTGTTGGAATGTTTATATAGGAATATATAAAGTCAATCTTTAAAATTCTTCTCACAAACCAATCTGCCAGGAAAGCTGAAACTTATGTGGAAGAATCCCCAGGTAGTGTAGATTCACAGTTGTGAAAATCATGACCCCCGGGGGTAGGGCGGGCCCACATTGGGGGGAGGGTGGTGTAATTTTTTTCATAAGAATATATAGAATAAATCTTTAAAAATCTTCTTGTCTGAAAAAAATCAGCCAAGAAAGCTGAAACTTATGTGGAAGCATCCTCAGATAGTTTAGATTCAAAGTTGTGAAAATCATGACTCCCAGGGGTAGGACGGGCCCACAATGGGTTGGGGACGATTTTTACAAAGGAAGATATAGAGTAAATTTTTAAAATCTTCTTCTCATGAATCATTTGGCCAGGAAAACTGAAACTTATGTGGAAGCATCCTCAGGAAGTGTAGATTCAAAGTTGTGAAAATCATGACTCCCGGGAGTAGGATGGGGGCACAATGGGTAGGGGGTCGAATTTGTACGTAAGAGTATATAGTGAACAGTCTGTTAAAATCTTCTTCTCAGAAACCAATCAGCCAGGAAAGATGATACTTGTGTAGAAGCATTGTCAGGTTGTGAAGATTCGAGTTTGTTAAAATCATGATCCCCGGGGGTAGGATGGGGTCACAACAGGGGGACAAATTTTTACGTAGGAATATATAAAGAAAAATCTTGAAATCTTTTTTAGAAAACCATTTGCCTAGAAAAGCTGTAACTTAGAGATTGGGGATCTAGTTGTCAAAGGAAAACATTTTCTATTATTCAAAAACTGAAATGTTATTATGTATGGTTTTACTTATATGCAAGCACTTTGACATATTGCTGATTCGTTTAAATTGTTTAGACTTTAGCCCCTGGACGGTTCTTGGGCCTCACAAGGGGTTTAGAGTGTGATGTAGGCTTATATCCCGTTTATGAACAATTGTTTAGGATCTTTTTATGAACTACAGTGCTCAACATGTGATATGACTATAAAATCATCTAGGACTAGAACACAAACACAAGAATATCTGGGGGGTGGGGTGGAATTTTATTTATACAGGATCTACATGTAATATACCACATTGTCCACATATTTTTTATTATGACTCCATTAAGCTGAGCCTCTTATTGCTCAGGTAAGCGATGTGGCCCATGGGCCTCTTGTTACATAATTTTTTGCAAATGACCGATGACGAGGTAAGTTAATTTACGTGATCAATGACGTCACAAAGCCTGGACTTTAATTTATTTTTGGAAATGGTTGTATAAAAGCTCGTAAGTTTTAAATGGTATTGATTTTTTGTAATTTTTTGGATTTTTAAAAGTTCCTTTGAATTCTTAAGTATCCCAATCTGATTTACACCGCTTCTTGAATAAACTGTTGCACAGTACTAATAGTTAAAGTTTGTTTTTTAATGCTGTTACTGCTGTTAATTATTACAAAAATAAAAAGATTTAATCGTCCAAAATAAGATTTCTGTATGTACTTATCATACAAAAGTATTTTGAAAAAATGGGGAGAGGTAGTTAAATGTAATCCCTCCTTCCTTCTGAAGCAACGTCCTCGTTGTATGCGTACATCATTTATTCTTATAGATTGGATTTCTAATATACAGTAGAGTTGTCTACACATTCTATTTATGATTAAAAAAATTAACAATATTTGACTACTATTGAACCTGTCAGTGGTGCACATGTAAACTTTAAACGCGAGAGCATGCATATTTAATTGTTTATTTAAAAGTTAGTTGTCCAATCCAAGGTATCTGCCCGATGCATGATGAAATTGTGCTGCACTTACCGTCATGGTCTTTTTAGTCAGTCCGCGTTCTTGGTTACCTCATTCTGGAAAGTTCTTTCCATCAAAACTATATAGTCAGTATAAAGGTATTTTTTTATACCAACGAAAACTTTTTTGTCAACGATGCAGATTTTTTTATTGGATAAAATAGCTTTATTGGACTTTAAATTTAGCGTAGCGCTTGGATTCCACCATAGGTTTTCCGAGTTTAAAAAGAGGAAAATCGAATGATGCCGATGGATAGTGTCGGTGACTATTCACATGTTCGGATAGCACGAAAACTCCCACGGTTAGATAGAAAAGCATGGTAATTCGTTGAAATTAAACACACGAAATATTCAAAGAAATATAATAAAAACAATATTCATTAAGGTAATAAATGAAATAGATGTATACGTTTGATCAAAATATTTTGTATACCTAAATATTTGTTCCACAGATGATTTGAAAATACTAGCAACTGTGAACAAACTGATTGAAAATGGTGCAGCTATCAATTCACAGAATGGGATAGACTCGCCCCTCCACATTGCTGTTTCTAAGAGATTACAGAAGACGACTGAGTTGTTAGTGAAGAAAGGGGCAAATGTCAATCACGTAGGAAGAGGAAATGCTACGCCAATACTTTCGTACACGTGTCCGGAAAAATGTAAAAGCAACAAATATAATGAATATTGCAATTTTACTAAGCTAAAATAAATTTTAACTAAAACAAAATGTAAACTTTCAATTTTGAAATAGCGGGGAAAAGGGGTTAGGTGGTTTTATTTCTTCAAATTTATTCATGTGAACAAGTAGGGATTAGTCTTTTTCGAATTGTCTTCTAGACATGCATTTCACTAGAAAGATTTTGCTCTTACTAATGCCGATATGAATCAGAATACTTTATCCGAAAAAAATCTGCTGTTTTTCTACATTTTGTGACCTTTAGTCATATTTTTTAAAAAGTGGGTTTTTGAATTTCTTGATTCTTCTTACTTGTACAAAATTTTCATACATGAATTTAATTCAAATTTCTAATCTTATAAAGAGATACATTGCATTGCGTTTTTATACTTCATTATTTCATAACAGTTCAACTATATTTAAGAATCATTAAGCAGTCTGTGTCAATTCAGTTTGATGCATTCAGATAAATGAAAAATATTTAGGATAAATATAATTTAAAAAAATAAAAAAAAATATTTTGAAATATTCGTATACATTCAATTTGTTCGTGATATTTTTTCACGAAAGCTGGTCAAGACTCATATGCATAATGGCATATTAGTTTACTTATCTCTGATTCGCTAATCTTTTACCGGCCAATGTCATCTCAGCATACATGTATTTCAAGATGCATTTTAGGAGCGAAAAAGAAAAAAAATCCTTTGTATAAAAAACTCGTTTAAATTCGACTTCTATTACATGTTTACTCGAGCTTTTTTAATTAAAGGTATGAAGGTGAGAATGTCTTTGATCTCTCAAAAGTACATATATGCAAACCTTTTCCTCTTGTGAACTGCAAAAATGCGCATGAGAGAGAGAGAGAGAGAGAGAGAGAGAGAGAGATTTTCACAAAAAGCGTAAATGACTACGTCAAGAAAATGAATATACTGGATCCGAAATATGTTTCGATTATGTAGCAATATCAAAAGAAATTAATAATAGGATAAATTCACTGATATTATCATCCACAAATGTATTTCATGATGATATAATATGAAAAATTGTAGATTACATCGGATTTCCTAACATGGCTGATCAACTCTTTTGGAATCATCCATCTTCAGATAATGTATTAACTATTCTTCTGTCTAACAATTCAAATCCAAACGTGGAGAATGAGGAAGGTGATAGTCCACTAAATATTGCATTAGCAGAAAATGCAAGTGTCATAGAAGTACAGTGTTTGATAAGAGCTGGTGCAGATCCTCATCACAGAGGAAAAGATGGTTTAAATGCCTATCAACAAGCAATATCAAAAGGTAATAATACTGTTCATGTGTGTGTGTGTGTGTGTATGTGTGTGTGGGTGGGTGGGGGGGGGGGGCTATCAAAAAGTCCTGAGCAGTCAAAATATGCATTAACTTCAAATATCGAAATATCATTTTCCAATATAGCACTTCCTGTCCCAAATCCCAAACCAAAAATTTAGTGTTTGTTTTATGTTTTCATACAAAACACATATATACAAATTAATACCATATTTTGTATTTATTTGCATGAATAGTTCCTCTCTTGCTATACATGTGTATTACTGTTATGTTATCTTATCTTAGTGTTATCTCATTTCTGATCCATCAATAAACACTAGGAATAAAAGAACCTCTAATTCGAAATCACGTATTTTTAAAACTTCATCAAAAATTGAATTATAATTTCCACACACATATTTATTTTTATTGATATTCTGATAGCAATTGCAATCAAAATGTTTATAATGAAAATATTAGATTGTTAAACCAAATTGATTAACCTAAAACAGCGACGCATGATACTGTTTGTACATTTTGAAAAGAAATTTGCCCTTAATTAAAATTCATTTTGATAATACGAAGTGATACATCATGTTGCTGAATGACTGTATAGAAGTGTTGCAATATGTATATATTGAAAGAATTATTTCTATTGTTTTAGAGTTAAAAAAAAATATCACACTAATTGATCTTTATTCAACTACTCAACTATATCAAACATATTATGAACTACAATGCAATGTCATGAAAGATCATATTCTACAGTTCATTATACTTTTTAGCTAAAAATATTTCGTTTTTGATTATCAATAATCATTAAGTGAACAAAAATATTAAAATCGTCATATCATCAAAAATTATTAAAAATTTATTCATTTCTTTTTGGACGGAGGAGCCAAACAAAGTATAGCAATCGCAAAGCATTTTTCAAACGAACTAATGCATTAACTCAAACACATTGTAGCTCTTTTTTCTAAACAGTGTTGTTAATTAGGGTCTTCCGTCTTCAGCGGAAGGCCCTACTTTTATTTTATTGTTTCTTTTCACTTTTCTTATTATATTTCTTTCTTTTCCTTACAAATTTTGAGCAGGCGATTTCTCAGAAATGGCTCATTTGATTTCCTTCAAACTTTCAGTGGTTATGTCTCGCTATCTGAACATTGTACCGCCGAGAAAATTTTTTACTTCCGGTCGAAGTTATCGTCCGTTTACGATTTTAAAAAGTCAATTTTGTCTGTCAGGTTACTAAAAAACGAGAAAATATATAGGGCTGAAAATTTCAGAGATGACATTTACCGTTTTTCTGGTGCACCTTGGTCAAAAAAAATGTCTGTCGTCACTTCCAGTCGTCAGCGGAAGGAAATTTGAAAATTTGAATTTTTCGACTTTTTTCATATATATATATATATATATATATATATATATATATATATATATATATATATATATATTTATATATATATATATATATATATATATATATATATATATATATATATATATATATATATTGATTTAACATTTGATAGTGACCTTTTTATTGATTCAGAATATGTAATTTGTTTTAAAATCGATTAACGCGTTCACTATATATTAGGCATCAAAGTCCTGAAGCGAGAGTCCGATTACCACAGTCGTTATAGTCGTGGACATGTGCACGGGCGACCCGGGTTCAAGCCCCGGCTGCCTAAAATAAAATTCCCTAATTTTTTGCGTAGATTTACAATTTTGTCTTAAAAGTGAAGGATTTCATCTTATTTACTCAACAATCGGACGGAAGACCCACTCGTTGCTCGCAACGAGATCGTGTCTAGTTGATTGTATCTTTCCTACCCAGGAAAACAGATTAACAAAATATTATGATAACTCAGAGCTTACTTTTCTATTATTTTTAGCCTTTCGAATCCCCTTTGAAGTTATGCATTTATTAAATATACACAAAAGTACCCAGATCAATATAGCTAGTGAACCATATCAAGCACATTTTCGATTAACACTTTCCATAGTGTAAAAAAGCTTTGCCTAGCCCACATTTTCGGAGAAAAGTACTACCCAGGCCCGTTTTCTTTATGGTAAAGTAGTAGCAGGTAGGGTGGGTGGTTCAATGCTTTGATTTAATCTGAATATGTTTTTATTGTACAAAAATACAATTGGGGTTGAGCACATGTTCAATAGCTTAGACCGTCATCTAACTCTGATAAGCGAATGCTTTTTTTTCAAAATAAAAATTAAACTATTCTCATTTTTTAAGCAAATGGTTTAAAGTGCTCGTATGCCAATTGCAAAAAATGACCTTAAGTTTCTTTAGAGATTTTTTTAATCCCAAACAGGAAATGTTCTATAGACGTACAAAAAGCAGACCGTACCCCGTCTTTCATTAGCGTGGATTTCAAATTAGCAGAAAAACAAGCTTTAACAAAGAAAGAAACAAACAAGCATCAATGTTGCCTTGAAAAGAAAAAAAAAGGGGTTTTAACATAAATTGAAATATATGCAGTTTGCAGTTTTTAAGAAAATGTTATTGTCATTGATTGTATTGATCCTATATATATATATATATATATATATATATATATATATATATATATATATATATATATATATATATATATATATATATATATATATATATTATGCGAAGGATCAACACAATCGAAGACAATAACATTTTCTTAAAATCAATCTAAATGTATTTGAATAATTTAAGTTAGTCCTTTTATTTTAACTTCAGATTTGTCGTATCTGGACGTATTGTACCAGGAATGTAAGATGATTCAAATAACGAACGATGACTTTTGTATGTTTTGGGAGAAAGCTATCGAGTGGAGTAACAAAGAGCACATACACAAACAAATGGAGAGTTATAAAGCTTTTGTACGGGTGTCATTCAAGATATTCAATTGCAAGGAAGGGTGTGACGTGAATATAACCGATGAGAAAGGAAATACCCCACTCATTATTTACAGCATATTGAACGAAAGTTCTGTTATAAAATGTTTACTAGACAATGGAGCAAATGTTAATCACGTGGGCCACAAGGGATGGAATGCCCTCCATGCTTTGTTCTCAAGCTTGGGTACGATTACATGTATATTATTTCAAATTCTTATGTTAGTGAAAATGCATTATTGACGTCAAGTTTTATTTTTTTTTTATATTAATAATATTTTTTGTTGCAATACTACTTGACTTACAAATAATCGTTTAAAGCCTTTATAGCTTTTAATTTTTTGTATGTACATGTGTGTCAAGATAAGTTTATGACAACCAATTTATTACAGATGCTGATTCAAAAAATGAGGCCCTTCAACTACTTTCGAAGCACGGTGGGGACTTTTTAATTAAGGATGAAACCGGAGAATCGGTCATTGAGAAGGCACAACAGAATTATTTGCAGACGTCACATCATGAGAAGCATCAAGTTTCAAGGGAATTTCTCATTTGCTTCTTTAATACTGTTAAGCAAATAGAAAATATGGATACATTGATACTTGAAGCTGCTAACCAGGGCGATATTCCTCTTGTCAATCAATTGATTCACATTGGAGTAGACTGTAAAGTAAAATCCATTGACGGTGTTGGAGTTTTACACCTGTGCTTGAAAAAGGAATATGGTAAATGTCAAAATATTAAGATAATTAAATTATAAGGTTGTAATCAATTCATGGTTACGCAATGATACCCTTCATTCTAAAGCTAAGTTTTACAGAAATAATCTTGAACATTCAACGTGACTAGTTACACAATTGACAGATAAGGTTGGCCTCTTATTATCTACTGTATTTTTTTTATTATATGATAAAAATGAATTTTTACATCATTATTTGTGGGGTTCGAAATGACTGTCTGATTTTTATTGTAGGACCACAATATACTCTGAAACAACTTTTGGACTGTGTCATTACATATAGAGACAATGGAGGGTCATTCACAGAATTGGACCGAAATGAAAATACACTTCTTATGTTACTCTTATCTTCCCGATTTGAATTATCTTTGAACGACGAAAGGAAAAATTTGAATATGTTGTTAGATATGCTAACAACCAACAGAAAAATTGTACATAGAAAAAACTCTGCTGGGCTTACACCGATTATGAAAGCAGCGTCCATAAAAGTTTTTCAATGCATCAAAAAATTGTGGGAAAGGGGTGCAAAAATTAACGCCAAAAATGAAGAGGGAGATTCGCCTTTGCATTTTTGTTTTTCAGAAAGTGAGTGTTCATTTTTAAGATGCAAAACAAGTATAAATTATTTTTAATACTATAGACTATTTTTCCGGATATTTTATTCAAATGCCTTTAATAAGATGTTGAATAATTTATTTCAATGATATTCAAATTTTATTGACACTGTGTCTCAAAATTAAAATACTTTGATATCATATATATTTATCATAATTGTTTAAGCTTAGTGTACGTAAACCAAAGTTTTCTGATAACATGTAGTTTGTCGTCTGGCTATCGTCCATCTGGCTGTCTATCTGTTACCATTTATATTTAAACAATTTTTCTTCATCTCTACAATCAGTGCGTAAATTAAAACTAAACGTGTTACGTGAAATCTATTTTAAAAATATACCGGTATTCAATGCATGGTTAGATCCATTTTCAAGAGAAAAAATGGGTTGGGTGTTTCATAACTCTTCTCAAAATTCAAATAATCAAAATACACCAAAACTTTTACTTATTAAAAACTTTAATAGTACATGTATACACCTCAAATTCATGAACCTCTTTGGTACAAATCGGTGTTCAGAGTCATCATGCGAATTAATAAGGGAATTCGTTTAAGATCAAATTGGCGTTAAATAGGGCGAACATTTTGCGAAAACTAGCTAGTTCAACATAGGGCTTTAATTAAGCATGATCCCGTTTTGGTCAGAAAGAGGCCTAGTTTTGGATTTCAAAACCTTTAATGTGTTCTAAGAAAAAGAAAAAAAATATAAACGATGAATGATCTAGATGATATACAGAAATGCTAAATGAATTGGCGAATTCTGCCAACTTTGGGCATTATAGCACTGGTAAACCCGTGCGCATGAAGTGATGTTTTATTTTCAGATCAAAAAGAAGGCAATGTTTTAGAAATAGTGGAGTTTCTTCTCGACAAAGGCGCAGAAGCGAACTCAATAAATGGATACTACGAAACTCCTCTTTCTTTAGCGATGGACAGAATTAAGGATGATGTAGATCGTTTGGACGTTGTTAAAGTTTTACTTCGAAGTGGGGCAAACCCAAACCTGGGAAAAGGCAGAACTCTACCAATTGTGAAAGCTGTGACACATTACGATGTTTCCACTACAACTCTACTATTACAACATGGCGCTAAAACTGAATATCAACATAACAACAAAACCTATTTTGTTTTATACGATTTGTTTTGCCCAAAATACTATCATTCCATCAACAAAATTGCAACAAGTAGGTTTTTAAATCTCTCTATCTCTCTCTCTCTCTCTCTCTCTCTCTCTCTCTCTCTCTCTCTCTCTCTCTCTCTCTCGTAAATCGGTTATTCGTACTCGGTGTTCATGTTTACCTAAGACCCACCTTATACCCCTTTCCAGCAATCCCTCAACTTTATTGACCTTTTGCTAATAGTGTACTTTCAGTCCAATCCTATGCCTGCGTGTTTTAATAAGTTTAATAAGTGTTTTAATAAAACATGAGTAAATATCATTTGTAAAATTAATGACTTTTCATTACCAGAGTTTCTATATATATATATATATATATATATATATATATATATATATATATATATGGACAATTGGAAAGCAAACTTTGTTTAAAATTTAAACAACAGGCATGGAAGCATCATTTTTTAAACAATAACTATCAGTCAATATTTTAATGCTACAGCAGGGATCTATTGTTAACAGGAGATTAAATGAAACGTTCAAACTTGTAAACTAATGTTTTTGTGAAATACGGTAGATAAATTATATCTTTTCGTTATTTGAAAAAAATTCTCGACTAAGTTTCTGGCACCATATTTTAGTAGCAGAAGCGAACTAAATAACATCTAAACATGGCTGTTCCCTATTTGTTTCATATCCATGATTAGATCTCGCTGAGTATCCGCCAAGTGCTCATGACGTGATAAGAGGTTTTATCTCGCGTCAGTGGCGTGCTCTGCGCGCCGCCGACCGCGTGCACAAGTTGTTCTTCTCTTATGGTTAGGTAAAGTTAAATTTGAACAATGGAATGGGAGACAAAGAAGAATTTTTAAATTTTTAGCTAGTAATGGATAAAAAAAATGGTTTTGTTTTAATGATATAAGGTACATTATTGTAATTAAAACGTAACTAATTTATAGAACATTTGTGAAAGACAAGAATCTTAGTAGGCAGGTCTACAAAAAAGAACCGTTATTAGTTGTTATAAAACATAAAAGGACTAGCAACATCAAAATAAAACGGCATGAATTCCATCTACGTCCTTTAATAGGTCCAGGAATATTCGCAAATGCTACATTTTACATAGTCATCTACATCAAGTTTGAAGATACTATATCGCTTGACATTGTACAATAGCCATTGTTCAAGTTTGTGTAATCTGGCTGACAACATCGTAGAAGCGCGGTAAAAACGCTAATGATTGCATATGAAACGTCAAGAGAGCACGATAATCGCAGCAACAACTCTTTGGAGTTGTTTTATGAACGCAGCAAATTGAAAAACAACACGTTTAAACGCTGTGGATACGCAGTAAATGCGCGATAGAGGCGCAGTGACATCACAAACGACTCCGAGAGGTCTCTATATATGCAAGCGCAATCGACTTATCTCTGCGACTATACTGTAATTATGTTCGTTACTTTAACGCGCCACCGGAGCTTTCGTGACGCTGTCGGAGACCTTACGGCTCTGTCACGGCGACCTTACTCCGTTTCTATTGCGCGTTTATCAGAACGTAGTGCCACGGCGCGTACCTTGTGCACGCCCTAAGTTCGCGCCGTCGCATGGCGTTCTACAATGTTCTAGGCCGGATACCACCGCGATTAATGAAGATTCATGAAGATAAAGAGGCTTTTCTGCGTATACCTTGGTGTTTTACATTATCTAAGGACGCAGCGGAGTCGCCTTGAGGACTTCGTGACAGAATTTTAACACACCAAGTGCAAAGAAACTATCATACCGCACTAACGAGCGGTATTCAATTTGCTTCACAGCCTTGGTGTGTTATAAGACCGCCGACATCAAGAAACAAGCATTCAATTGTGCTTTAATGAATGGCTGGTTATCAAGATGTCCTGACTACTCAGGACTACTTGTAATAAGTAATAGATAGCCCGATATTTATAAAGCTATTGTAAACTCAACCTGGTACATATGTTTAACTTAAGCTCATTATAAGCTGCATCGAGTTTGTTTTTTAGCAAATTCTTTCACGTTTTAATTGTGCAAATGTCTTAAAAACGATAACAGTCCTTATTTATGAGAGGTTTTTTTTATTTTTCTTTCTGCTTACTTCAATAGATGGAGTGGTAAATAATTGTAAAGTTAAGAATAAAATTCAAAAAAAGTCAAAAGATTATGTTTTATGAAAACTGTTGGGTTTTATAACCATAATGATAATAATATTTTGATAATGGGGAGTTAATACATGTAGATATGACCACTGTGTACGATGCATCTTTGTCGTAAAAAAGATTTGTCTCTTAAACAAACGATTTTTCAATTCAATATTCCGTTATCTTATGTCAAAGATATCCCACTTTCGATATATATATTTATGGCTAACACTGTTCTTCCTGAAACGAGCAGCTCACCGCAGCTCGCTTTTTGTCTTGAATTGACGTACGACAACAATTGTATGTGTGAATGAAAAATGTCATTTATTAATAACAGTAAATGACGAAAAATTGTTTTTACAAAGAAAGGGGGAAATAAACAAAATATCAAACAATTTGCGCATCTACCTATGAGGTAGATATGAACACACGGATTATGATTTCCCCCATACATAATATGTCACAAAAAATTATCTTTTGTACTGACTATTCAAAACACAAACTTTTATAAAATTGGACATACCGTTTTCAAAAGGCAAAAAGATGGCGACAAATATGTAACCTCGCGGAAACAGACAATCGTAAAAATGATTGACAAAAAATATAACAAGAAACTTTAAGGCTTAAGAAATATTAAATGAAATCAAATACAAAGTTACACAAACTAATAACAGTATCGTCCTGAAAACAATGAGAACACCTGTCGGAAAAAGATGGGGAGGAGGTGGGCAAACAAAATTTCCAATGGGTAAAATCGTGTTTCTAGATCGGTGTAAGGAATCAGAATGAAATCATGCGGTTCTTTATTAGATTTCCATCGGTCAAGGCTACTATCGATGAGGCTAAGATTTTTGGGGCTCAACATGGGGCTCATATCTCACCAGTGTTCAAAAGCAATAACTAATAATACAAAAACAACAGTATCTACATAATAGATGTTGTATGGATTACTGTAGAGCAATCGGCGGTATTGTCTACACCTTCTTTAAGAATGTGAACTAAAACTGTTTATAATGTAACTTTTCTTTTTTATAGTTTCTTGAGTAGTTTAGTAGTAGCGCTAGATTTTGTTTTCTTTGTTTTTTACTCAAGTAAATTATTTCTTTTGTCCTGAAAAAGGGACTGGTTGTCCCGAAAATTTGACAATATCTATTCGTGTGGTTAGCCATTTTTAGTGCTTTATATATTCAGTTTACTGGCTTAGTATCTATATATTAGATTCGACACTTTAAAGATGCCTAGTGTTTATATATATATATATATATATATATATATATATATATATATATATATATATATATATATATATATATATATATATATATATATTGATTTGGCAGTTTTGACAATTATTTTAGATAATAGGATCAATATGTTAAAAATAAATATTGTGCTCTCTACGATGCAAAACCAATTCCAACAGTTCTATTTTTTAAATTACATTCTTATTAATTTATGCTGCTACGAAGGGCGTTCAATAAAATAAGTCACTAATCAGATTCCTTAAAATACAGGTTTCAATTGATATTTGAATTTCTTTTCACGCATAATTTGGTTAATATTCTATATATGACCGTTTATCATACCACTTTCTTCATCGAATACTCCTTTGAAAAGCTGATATATAACCTCAACTCGATACACTTCATGAAAACAGGACTGGTTAGTCACCGTCCAATAAGGCTAAAATAAGAAACTACATGAAGGTTGCACTACAGTATTAAATTTTACTATATATTCTTACCAAAATTGCACAACTTTAGATACAGATTAGAAATTCAAAACTAACCTCTGGAAAAATCCTCTTGACATCTTTTTAAACAAAGCTTCATTTACAATTTTCTAGCAAAATACACACTTGTATCCAGCAAGGCGTGAGACTTTGTTTACCTCGAAGTTACACATGTGTTCGAAAATCAAGCCCGGGCCTTTTCACCCCATCCGGAAACAACACGCATCAAAAATTCAAATGACCTCGCATTATTACAAAACTGGGATAGTTAGACCTTTTACACATTGTTTTTCATCTCACAAAAAGCAGGTCCTGTCGCGTCTGGAAACCTGCAATATAACTCATTCTTTTTATCGCAAAATCAACATTAATAAATTGGTTAATATTCATTGTGTTGTGTGACTAAAAAAATATTATGAAGATATCTACTCATTTCAGAAAGTTATGAGGGTTTTTTTAACACTACGATGTACAAGGTGGCCACCGATTTATGAAAATATGATAAAAGTTATACTATATGTATTTACACGGTGTTTTGATATTAAATGAATTTTGGTTTTTAATTGACAAGTGGTGTATGAAAATGTATAAAATGATGCAAATTAATTAATATCATGTGGATACCATAAATTATGTGAACTAAACATTTGATGACCCTGCCTCTGGGGGGTGAGGTAGAGAAAACATCATTATTTCATACAGTTTATGAAAATTGTGAGAACCTTTGTCCAAAATAGCATGATCGGGTTCTAATCTAATTTACGTGAGTGATACACCTTAGCTGTTTTCCGCTTTCATATCAATATTTCTCAGTTTTGGACATAATTTTGGAGGTAAGCATTTCTTACTGTAACACTGTTATGACACCTGAAAGCATGTGTCAAACCAGGTAAAGACTCAAAGAACTGTGTGATGTGTATGGAAACAAGTGTATGTCATTGGGACAAGTTTACATGTGGATCAGCAAATTCAAAAATGGCCAAATGGACCTTAAGGATAAACGACATTATGGAGCAACTCGTACGGCTTCAACGGATTCAAACTTTCAAAAATAACCGATATTATTTCTAATGATGGTCAATTAACCATGACCATGGTTATCTGTATTTTTAATTTATTTTTAATTACATGTACAAACCAGTCGTAAATCAATCATCAGTCGGCAAAGTGATGTACACATATTATCTATGTTTTGTATGCCTCAGAAAGAGTACGTTTGCAATAAACATGTAGAATTTTTTTAAAATAAAAAAATTTCAAATAAAAACGATATCTGAAACAGAATCAAATTACTCTTATTTAAATTTGGTACGAAATTTAGTTTTTAAAAAACCAAGTGCCAAATAATTTATATCCCAAAACTTTTAAAAGATACTTGTATAATGTTATGATATTAAATCAAAATGTATTAAAATACATGTATTGTGATACCAAAATAATATTATTAATATGCAATCTTCATTTTAGGTTTTGTTCAAATCATGGTTCTTTTAAATGAGAGGAAAAACAATATCAACAAAGCAATCAATGGTAAAAAACCCATGTTGCATTTAGCTGTTAACTCTCTATATCCACCAGAGACAAGATCAGATGTTGTTTCAGTTATGATTGATATGGGAGCTGATGTGAATGCAGTTGATGAGGAAGGGAACACATCACTTGCTAGTCTCTTGTCAGCAAACGGGTATATTGGTGAGTGTAAAAAAAGAAGTTTATTGTGTTATTATTGTTTTGTTTGTCTTATCATGTGAACGTTTTGAAAGTAAGTTTCCTTTCTAAAAATTTCATACCAGTTTTAATTGTCCTTGGGAATTCCTTTTCAGTATTTAAAGTACGAATTCCCCCAAAGTCCACTGTTTGTCTCTGAAATATTATCAGATTATCAAAACATAATGACTGAATCGTAAAATAATTCTTTTAATTAAATTGTATGTCTGTGCTAAAAAGCTTGTGTAGCTACTAGTATTACGTTTCAGTATTTCTTAATAGTTTTACATACACTTGTACTACGATATTTTTCAATATCTTAAATATCCGACAGCAATTTTCAGACTACAACTTTATTTTTAAGGGAACATATCAAAATTCTTTAAAGAATGTGTAAAAGTATTAATGAATTTTCAATAATCTGCATTAATTGACATCGATCATGATTTATGTTTAAGAAATTTATTATAATTGAAATGGTTTTAAAACTCCAACAAGTCCGTGATGAAACGTATAGTTGTGATTTGAAGTAACTTACAGATATACAACATGTGTTTGAATTATTCAGTTCTTATGAACTTTTTTATTATTCAAACTTAAATAGAAAACCCGTCATATATACGTAATATATTAATAAGACTAAGCATTGTATTCACAATGAACTTAAAAATGGACTTTTTTTCCTTTTTAATATCTTATAGATCATTGTTTAGTAAAGCGCTAAGTATAAAAAACAAATTTGTGCCCCTTATTTGAATAGGCATTCCTTTTTTTTCTAATATTAAATCAAAGCTCGCATAAATGTTAGCAACGTTGTTTTACAGGTTCCAAAAAATATTTACATGTTAAAAGATATCATAAAAGAAAATGTGAGTCAATTTTTAAACTAAGGAAACTCTAAACGCCTTGTGCGTTTTCCACACTTGAAAAATGAAGCAGAACTGACGCCATCATTGAAACTTAAGGTTGATGTGTTTAAGGCATTGTCATATCACGTAAGCATTGCATATTTCATGAAATTAAATGGGTTGAAAATTTTGAGATATGTGGCCGTAAAAAGGCAGAATTTCAAAGTAAATATACTGAAAAGTAAAAATAAAAAATAATTGATTAAAAAGGAAACTGAAAAACATGACCCTAACGGAAGACCCTAAAATCCGAAGGAAACAAGAGAGATTTTGTTGGAAACGGAAGGCCTTCATTTTATTAGCAAAAACAATAATTGCAAACTTAGGAATCTAAACATGATAATTGCTGTGATACTTAATCATGGTATCATGCCAGACAACACATCAGTAAAACTGGAAATTATTACATGTACAGTCAGGTAAATAAAATACAGGTGCTAGATTTGGTATATATTAATAGAATTTTACCTTTTCATGAATTTAAATAGGAAAATCTGCAAACATATGATTAGAACTATTCTCTTCTACAATATTTTTTTCTACAAAATCATATAGCGCACGTTTTCTTTTATATTCCCTTATCTGCATGTAAAGTGTCCAAACGTTGCTCGTTGGCTGGAAAAGAGTCGATTGAACCCATGATTGATTGAATCTCAGCCAAACAGCAACGATTAAAACATTAGTCTTTTTTATTGCACATTTCAATGCAACGCGATACATTTAAAACAACACAGCAGAAATGATGACACACACATCAAATGTACAAGCATATTTACTTGTTTTTACGGTTTTTTTATCCGATTCGAATAGTTGGATTGCGTTCAATTGTCTTTTTCATTTAAATACGTCAATAACAGTGATAACCACAATTGGAATCACTATTTTACTATCAAAACAGAGTTTTTCAAAACGAACGCCTTTTTCTATTTGAATATGCTAAAAAAATCTTCAATTTAGTAGGTGTGGTTTTTTTTTATTTTGATCACGAAATATCCAATAAATACTCTAAAATAATTTGTTATTTAGAATTGAAATGCCGCTTTCCCCTTACCGTACTTGCTTATTCATACAAACATGAAGATGTCGTTATTTGAACACATGATAACCTTTCGTTTGTTCAAATCGTTCAAAAAAACTTTCAAATGTACATGTACAAGATGACGAACCAATACGTCAAATGAAAAATGATTATCGCATTTAATCTTAAATGTCTAAATACCAAACTGAAACACTGTCAAACGTTTAAAATTCGTCATTAGAATGAAATATCACTATTTGATGACAATATAAGCAATATAAGAAATTTATTGACAATAACTATTTTTTATTGTAAAAGCGGAATTTGTATGCATTAAAATCAATGTGATGAATGGCCATCGATCACGAGTGGATACCTTTTATATTCATTTCAGATGAAAATGCAATGGACCTTTGTGTATTTCTTCTGGAAAACGGGGCAAATCCCAATCAAGGTTGCATTTTATCCAAAGTGTTAAAACACAGCTTAACCTATTCATATGACAAAGTGCACTATTTGATAGAAAAATGTCTAATATGTGGGGCAAATCTGGATGTGTATGATAATACTCCAAATTTAATGCTAGCAATAGCATCGAAGGACATAAACCTAATGAAAAAAATGATAGAAGGAGGAGCAAACGTCAATGCTCAGGATACAGAAGGAAACACCTCTTTACATTTTGCTTTATCTACAGGTAAGTACTTATTAATGGGCGGAAAAAGAATATTTCTTATTTTATTTTTTATTTTGGATTCTCATTTTATTTTTATTCTTTTGCTGTGAAAGTATTTCTTATCGTTTAAAGTGCTCACTGTAAAACACATTAACACGTTCTGTGGTCTTTTGTTATGCTGAAATCATGATAATATTTGAGTAAAAGGGATAAATTAATAAGTATATTGGTAAGTGGAAGATAAATAACTTTGAATAGAATCCAGACGTCGTGAGGGTAATTCCATTTTTGGGACCACTTCCTCCGCCCCGGCCGGGGGTTGAACTCACGACCTCTAGAATCCCCTCCCCAAGCAATGAGCGACCACCTCGCTAACCACTCAGTCATTCAGACAAGGCATATTCTCTATATATATACACTCGATATACTCATTGAAATGGTACACGTAATTGGTAAAACCTGCCAAATTATATTTTCAAATATTCCATTTTTTAATTTGCTAAAACAAGTGTGTAAACAAAGAGTAAGAAAAATTAATGCAGTTTTATTTTAAATTGGCAGATTGAAATAAGCTACTTTAAGTTATTTATGAAACGCACAAAAAAATTTAAGAAATTTTAAAAAAATATTTTGCACTGAGTCCAAAACCTAATAAAGAAATATAAATGCATGTTTATTTATATCCATTTGGTAATTATTTTTACTGCGTAGATTTTGAAGATTTTGAGTGTCAGAAAGCCATAATAACTCTGTTGCTGTCCAGTCAAATTTGTCTCAACACAAGGCACCAATGCCAGAAAACTTTGCTGACATTACTGACTGAGAAATTGGTTAACCAGAGCAAAAAAGGACATGTTACAGACGGTAACATAAATGTGGACCTGTCGCTCTTCAACTTATTGATTTGCAGTGGAATTGAATTAAATTCAGGTGGAAACCTCAGGTATACTGTCCGTCATTATAATTGTGTAATTTATAGCTTATCATTACCTTTCTTGAAAGAAATGATTTTTGTTGTGTAATCTGTGTGGTTTATAATTGAAGTATTTTGTGTTGTAACTACTAAGCCTTTCTAGTAAAATTTAATTCTCAATTGTAGAAATGAATTTTTTTTGGCTTGAAGACCCAAGTTTTAGTGATCACTTTTTGCCCAGCTTTCGTCTGCTCACCTGTCAAATTTTATATCATTTCTTTAAAACCACTTTAAAACCACTTGGCCAATTTTGAAAAAAAAAACTTAAGTTTTCATGTTTAATTAAATACATGTAAATGACCAGATCCTCTTCACAGTGGAAATAAATATGATAGCTGCAGGTTTGTAGCTCCCAGTCTGAAAAAAATTCGAATGAACCACATGGAAGCTACAGTGCCACCAATTGAAAAAAATGTATATTTATTGCGCACAAGAACGTGCGCTAGTTTTGGACTGATTAATCTTATTCATGCGCAAATTCTGTGAAAACAATGTGTACCACTATATTCGTCATGCAATTTACTACTGGTATCGTTACAAGTAGTGTCAATTCAATTTTTTCCAAATTATTACCCCCCCCCCCCCCCCGGGCGGTCACAATTGGGAGGGTTGAATTTTTACAAAGGATGAATATAGAAAATACTGTACTTATCTTCTTCTCAAAAACCGTTTAGCAAAGAAAGTTTTAAGTTGTGTGAAAGAATCCCCGGGTAGTGTCAACTCAAGTCTGTTCAAGACAAAGGGAAATGTGGAACTAAATTTTGGGTTGAATTTTTACAAAGGATGAATATAGAAAAATCTTTTACAAGTTTTCTTTTTAAATATATTTGGTCAGAAAAGCCGAAACTTGTTTAAGAGCATCATTATAGTATCAAATTAAGGTTTTTTCAAATACTGTGGAATCATTAGAATTCGTGTTGGCTCAATTTTCGTGGTTTTTGTGGGTAGTCCTCACCCACGAATTTACGTCCTCCACGAAAACAGGTTTTGAAAGTTATTAAAACTGAAAACCAACACATCCACGAAATTACATCCCCAAGAATAAGCAAATAACCAACAATCCACGAAAATTGGCCCCCATGAATTTAAATGATTCCACAGTAATGACCCCCGGGTGCAGGGTTGTGCCACAATTAGGGGAGGGGGAGTTTTTATTCAGGAAAATTTTCAAAAAATCAATAATTATACTTTTTGAAATAATAAAAAATAATTTTACTTTTTATTTTTTTTTTATTTTATTTTTAAAACGCTTCATTTGGCATTCACTTATAAAGTTAGAGAATATTTACATGTAGTTAGATTTAAGGCACACAATTTGTCTGTTGTCTGTCGTTTTTCGTTGTTAGCGTTTTCAATGTCGTAAACCTTTCTCATTATCACCTTTTTCTCTAAAACCACTAGCACAATTAAACCAAATTTGGTACAAAGCATGCCTTGGCCAAGTCGATTCAAATTTGTTAAATGAATGACCAGACCTCACTTTAAGAGGAGATATTACTTAAGGCAGTAATGACAATTTATTGACATTTTTAATAAAAAAAATTAAAATGCTTCTTCTTAAATAGTATTTGTCCAGTAAAGTTTAAAAGGTTTCTCATGCCGTGTAGCTTCGCGGATGTTTAAATCATGATCCCAGGAGGTATGCTGAGGCCAATTAGGGATTAAATTTTAACATATGAATATACTGGGAAAAATCTTTTTAAAACATTCTTAACAAAAACAATATGGCCAAAAAAAGTTGAAACTTATAGGGTAGCATCCCAAGGTTGTATAAATTAATGTTCATTCAAATCATGATTCCCGAGAGTAGAATGGGGCCGCAATTGGAGTCGAAGTTTTACAGAGGGATTTTTGAGGAAAAATTGTTTAAAATATTCTCCTCGTATACCATTTGATCAAAAATGTGAAATTATGTCGAAGCTTCGTAATATAGGTTTATGTTTGTTTTCATAATCCTCGGAGCTAAGTTTGGACCACAGTGTGGGAAAGAGGTTCAAATTTTTACATAGAAATAAAGTAATGGAAAATCCTTAAAAATCATCTTCTCAATTACAATTTGGCCAGTGAAAGCGTTCTCTGATAATGTATATTTCAGTTTGTTCAAATTATGAATCCCTCCAAAATGGGGAGATGCAAATATTTCACACAGGGTTATGGGGGGGGGGGGGTCTTTAAAAATCTACATAAAACATTTTGTCAGAAAAGTTGAATGTGGAAGCATTTTCAGGTAGTATAATATCAAGTTTTTTCGAATCAATAATCAAAAAGTATAAGTATAATAATTAGTATTTGAATAATACTTTACCAGAAGCTAGATGGTTCCAATATGTTATAATTTTCACATAGGAACATACAGAGGAAAATTATTCAAAATCTTTATCTATTTGAGGTGCAGTGTATTTTGATCATTTTGAGACCTGCATTTGAATGGTATTTGTCTGATTTTTGTGCAATACAGCCTTGTTTAATTTAAAATTGTTTGACTTGCGTTCTGTTTATTATAAGGACCTGAAATGTTGACAGAAACATCACCAGTATTCAGACTTTTATGTCCATTCAATTACAAAGTTATACTAAAAGGTCAAAGATAAAATATCAAGACGTCATTTAGTGTTTTTTATCAAACATCCCCTCTGTCAGATATACTTAAAGCTAAATAAATCTAAAACTCACGGTCAGATTTATACTTATAACTTATAAAATATATCTTAATTACGGGGGCATGATAATTATACTGCTAAATTTTGATTAAATCTGAACGATACAATTCCCTCTGAGAGACTGTTAAGTGTTCCAAATTTTCGTCCTAAAAGATGATTTACAAGTGTTATTTATATCTTATATTATATAAGAAATTGCGTAAAATTACCAGTTAGAATTTCTTTCAGTGACTGTAAGTAACAAAAAGGTTTCCTGTATAAAGAGCTGTGCAAGCATTTGTAATATCTTCAAAATTAACTTATTGACATTGCAAATTCTAACAATGACTATTTCATTTTACACTATACCGAAGGGGGATTAAAGTAGCAGATTTGAGGTGATGTGAGTAAAAATTATCAGGTCGTTTTTTTGTGTTTTTTTTTCAAATTGTACATATTGATAGAGTTTATTAAAAAAGAAAATTAAAATTTCAAAACAATTGAAATAAAGAAACATTTTTGTCTAACTGTTTTGTACTACCTCTTTGATAAAAAATAATTTATAAATATAAAAAAGCAAAATCGGCATATTTGTACTATTTGTAATATTTTCGTGTTTGATTTATTAAAGCTATTTTGTTCAGACTTATGTCAGTTTGGTAATGTTGCTTAGGTAAGTGATATGGCCTCTGAGCCTTTTGTTTTCTCCTGGGGATATAGAATTAAGATTTTTCAAGTTAACTAATAACCTCTTTGGGATAGAAAAGAGTCGCTGTTTGAATTGTGTATCAACATTAAACAGATATATATATATATATATATATATATATATATATATATATATATATATATATATATATATATATATATATATATATTTACATTCCACGTATATTTTGCATGTAAAGCTACTGCAGATATAGCACCATAACACAGAAAGGGTACTTAAAGGTTAATTGACGAGTTTAAATTGTGACGTCACAAACGTTGAACGCTAATAAATACAACGTCACAAGCGAAAATCAAAGATCACGCTTGTGGCTGTTACAGTGGCTCTTCCATTAATTTAAACTTACCCATAGGATAGTACAGTAATTTTGAGGTATAATTCGTATTTGCGTACAAGGCAAGAATGTAAAAAAAATGTAAATATAAGCATTAAATCCTTATTTTTTGAAAGATATTCAATACTTAAATATATATATATATATATATATATATATATATATATATATATATATATATATATATATATATATATATATATATATATATATTATGTATGTTCACCTACATGTAACACGGATTTTTAAATCCAGAAAGCTCTTATGTATGTTCACCTAATACGTATGATTAAATCCAGAAAGCGCTTGTGAATAGAAACGTTGGAACTGGGTTTTTTTATTATATATAGAGAATAATACATACCATTTTCCATATCACAGCCAGTATCAGCTCGTATCAGCCCGACGGCCGAAGGCTTGAGGGATGATATTGGTCGAGTGCTGATGCAGGCTGTGATATGAAATAGGGTATTTATTATTATAGTTACATGTATTGCATACTTAGTAATAAAACATTTTGAAAACATCAACTTGAACGAATTGAGTTTAAATATTATTTGAAAGTTGTATGTACATGTATTAAATAAAAATATAATATCGTATTGTTTTATAAAACATGCAGCTACAGAACCGGAATATCCTCATGTTTTAAAAATTAATCATATAACTGCTTCAAACCTGAATTTTTTAACTGCATTTAAAAATGTCGACTGTAAGAAATGTTTTAAATTTTCGTCTGTTAACATGCACAAACGCAGAAACGCAAAAAGGCAGAGTAGTTCTGCACGGGGTGTGGTACAGATCCGTATTAGCTCTAGGGCTGATAACCTTTTTACATTTTTGACTTCTTCTCTAAAACCACTGGGCCAAATACATAACTTGATACAAAGCATCCTTATGGGAAGGGGATTCTAAATTGTTAAAATAAACGGCATAACTTTTTCAAAGGGAGATAATCGCGAAACAGTGAGTATAGGGTGCGTGTCTTTAAAAATCTTCTTCTCAAGAACCACTGCATAAAAATTGCCAATATTTACACAAAAGCTTGTTTATATGGTGTTTATATGGTAAAAATTCTAAATTATAAAAATCGTAACTATCGGACCAAAACTGGGTTCCCAGGCAGGCCGGGGTTTAAAAGTTTAACATAGTAATACGTAGGAAGAATGTTCAAAAATTGTCTTTGTTCAAATGAAGGGCCACGCCCTCTTTAAAGGGGAGATAATTTAGAATTATTGAAAATTTGTAAGTATTTTTCAAAAATCTTCTTCTCAAAAACTATAAGGCCAGAAAAGCTTAATCTTGTGTGGAGGCATCCTCAGGTAGTGTAGATTCAAGTTTGTTCAAATCATGGTCCCCGGGGGTAGGGTGGGGCCACAATGGGGGGATAAATTTTTACATAGGAATATATAGAGAAAATCTTTAAAAAACTTCTTCTCAAAAGTAATTTGGACAGAAAATAGCTTAAATTTGTGTGGAAGCATCCTCAGATAGTGTAGATTCAAGTTTGTACAAATCATGGTCCCCGGGGGTAGGGGGGGGGGCACAATTGGGGAATAAATGTTTAAAAAAGGAATATATAGAGAAAATCTTTTTTAAATCTTGCGGGGGTGTTAATGAAGCATATGGAATGTGAGTTCTGTGAAATCACAAATCTAAGTTATTATGTACATATTCAAATATCTAAGCAACGAAACGTAGACCAATAACAAATAAAAAATACTGAAGACAATTTTTTTTTCAGAAATTAGTTTGTATTACGTAAATTAACACATTAATGACGTCATGACTAAAAGTTGAATGTCGTGTGAATTTGATCGGAAAGCATTGTAAACACATTCAAAATATGATTAATCTAAGAACTCTTATAAAGTATTGTGGTGTGATTTATTGAGAATTGAACATAAGAATACTAGGAGAGCAGTTAGTTTTATCAATCTTTCGCGAAAAGGTATGTAAATTTGCTTTTATTTCTCGGCCAGGCTTTTCTCTGTCGCTGTTTACGATATAAAAATCCGACTAGAACAACACTACCCCGTATATATTGAACTTGAAATTTAATACGTATCGTTATTTTGACCAATGCTTGAATTGAAAAGTGCTGCTAGAATCCCATGTTGTGTGTTCTTTTGATTCAACATACCATTTTCCGTGAAAACTTTATAAACGTTTGGATGGTTTTACGAGAGCAAGATGAATAACTATTTAATTAAGAAGAACATAGAATTCTACCACCGGTTTTGATTAAACTGAGATGTCTTGCCTTCACTTGTTATGTTTATTTTATTTAGGAAACTGCGGGGTAGTGTTGTTCTATCTCATTTTATGTTAAGGAATATACGTAAGCTATTTATAGTTGTCACGTTATAATGCACCAATGTGGCAGTAATGTACTACCCGATTTTATTGCACTGACATCTATTTTAAAGGATAAAACTAATTTTGTGATTTTATTCACGATTTTGAATATAACAGTCAAAATAATACGCTAAATTGCCCATATGCTTCCTTAACACCCCCGCGCTTCTTTTAAAAACTATTAAGCCAGGAAAGCTCAAATTAACGTGGAAGCATCCTCAGAAAGTGTAAATTCAAGATTGTTCAAATCATGTTCCCTTGGGGGTAGGGCGGGGCCAAAATGGGGGATAAATTTTTATATAGGCATATATAGAAAAAATATTTTAAAATCTGCTTTTAAAAACTATTACAATATGTAGGCCAGGAAAGCCCAAATTTGACCGGAGGCATTCTCAGATAGTATGTTAAGTTTGTTTAAATCATAGTCCCGGGGTAGGGTGAGGCCACAGAGGGGGATGACTTTTTACATAGGATTATATAGAGGAAATCTTTAAAATTCTTCTTTTTAAAAACTATTTGGCCAGAAAAGCTTTAACTTGTGTAAAGGCATCCTCAGGTAGTGTAAATTAAGGTTTGCTAAATCATAGTCCCTTGGGGTAGGGCGGGGCCGCAATGGCGTAATGAATTTTTACATAGGAATATATAGAGAAAATCTTTAAAAATATTCTGGTAAAGTTTTCAGTCCAAAACGCAGTAACTTGTGTGAAAGTACAGGTTGGCCCACAAAAAGGGGGGGGGGGGTTAAAAAGGAATAGAGAAAAATCTTCTTCCACGTAAAACAACAAAAGGGGCTTGGTATTTACCCAAAAAAAATCATGTGGATAAAAATTGGATGATTTACAATTTTTAGCAAGATCTACTAACCTAGTTGTCAAGATATTTTGATTTTGATACTGTAATGCTAATTTGATCAGAGTTAAGGCAATTGTTGCTCAGGTGAGCGATATGGCCCCGTGGCCTCTTGTTTTTTAACGACTTGAGTGATATGCAGGAATAGAAACACGATGACGCCACGTTTGCAAAATGTTATAAGTATAATATTTTTTTTATTATAACGGCTTCTTTATTATAAGTTTGAATAAGCGTACTGGTTTTGTATTGTATTTGCTTTTGAAAAGCGCTTCGGCTTAGAGTTGAATCAGTTGGTCACTGCCGCTCAGGTGAGCGATATGGTCATTGGGTTTATTATCATTATTATTAGGGTCTTCCGTCTTCTGTGAAAGATCCTTCTATTATTCTTTTGGTTTTTTTTCTCACTTTTCTTATTGTTATTATTCTCTTTTTTTCTTACAAATTTTGTGCAGACGATTTCTCGGAGATGGCTCGATCGATTTCATTTAAATTTGCAACAGTAACGTGATAGTATCTGAAGTTTATTGTTTCTCTTCAATTGTCAAAAATTCACTTCCGGTCGGAAGTTATCGTCGATAAACAATTTTTCAAAGTGAATTTTGTTTGCGACGTTTCTAAAAAACGAGTGAAGATATAGCGCTGAAATTTTAGAGTTATTAGATCCACCGTTTTTCTGTTGCACCTCGGTCAGGGGAATGTTCGCCGTCACTTCCGGTCGTCACTGGAAGGAAATTTGAAAAATGGAATTTTTCAACTTTTAATTTTTTTTTCTTTAATACTTAGAGTTGATAGTGACCCTTTCACTGGTTTAGAATATGTAATTTGTTTTAAAATCGATCAAACGCTTTCTCGAGATATTAAGCATCGATGTCCTGAAGCGAGAGTCCGATTAGTTCAGTTGTTAGAGTCGTGGACATGTGCCCAGGCAACCCGGGTTCAACCCCGGAGTGCCGAAAATTGTTTTCATAATTATTTGTGTAGATTAACAATTTTGTCTAAAAAGTGAAGGATATTATCTCATTTACTCAAAAATCGGATGGAAGTCTCACTCGTTGCTCGCAACGAGATCGTGTCTAGTTATTAAGGTCTTCCGTTTCCAACGGAAGACCTTATTTTCTTTTTCCCTATTCTTTTTTTTTCTAACAAATTTTGTGCCCGCGAGTTCTGGGAAACGGCTCTGTCTATTTTTATGAAAGTTTCAGATCCGATAGAAGTTGATCTGAACCTTATTGGAATTTTTTTATATTGATGACGTCATATCCGTTTCTGAGATATTGATGATTTAGTGATTTTTTTAGGGTCTGCTTGTCCATTGAACTCCTCCTAAACGGAAAAAGATATTGAGTTCAAATTTTCAGCGATAATAGAAGAATGATTGAAGATATGTCTAAAGGCAATTAAAATTGTCTAGCTCAAAGAGCCTAAAAGCTCGCCTGGACCAGAAAATAGGGATTTAAAAAAAGTCATGATTTTTTGTGATTTTCATTGTTTATCTCTTTTCTTAAAAATATTTTGTTAAAACTCATAATGCAAAAAAAGTTTATATTTATAAGAGCTTTCGTTTAATACCAAGAAAAAGGGGCTGGCCCCTAAAATTAGGGACCCAAATGGGTCTAAAGTCTTTGATTAGTAGCTCTTTACTGAGAGTTATTTTGTTATAAATCATAGAAGCAAAAATGTTTATCTTACTGCGATGTACCCATACAATATAATGACTTTCTCATATGTTACGTAATTAGGGATTTTATGGGGTTAGAAGTTCAAAACTTTGATCATCTATATCTGCTTAATGAAAAATATTTTGATATGCAGTATAGAAGAAAAGATGTTTAGAATGACGCACTTAACAATATTCAACTCTCAAAATTTCATTCAACGGCCCCGATAAAAGGATAAGGGGTCGGCCCCTAAAACTTTCTTTCTCATATATCTCAAGAACGATAACGAATTTGTAAACACTTGTTGAACAAAATGTGTCTCGTTTAAAGTGACCTTTCATTACATTTTAGGGGCCCAGATGGGTCTAAAGTCTTTGATTTGTAGCTCTTTACTGAGAGGTATTTTGTAAAACGTTACAGAAGCAAAAATGTTTATCTTACTGCGATGTACCCATACAATATAATGACTTTCTCAAATGTTACGTAATTAGGGATTTTTAGGGGTAAGAAATTCAAAACTTTGATCATCTATATCTCCTTAATGAAAAATATTTTGATAAGCAGTATAGCAGAAAAGAAGTTTAGAATGACGTACTCAACAATATTCAACTCTCAAAATTTCGTTAAACGGCCCCGATAAAGAGATAAGTGGTTGGCCCCTAAAACTTTATTTCTCAGATATCTCAAAAACGATAACGAATTTGTAAACACTTGTTGAACAAAATGTGTGTCATTTAAAGTGACCTTTCATTACATACCAAGAAAAAGAGGCTGGCCTCTAAAATTAGGGACCAATAGGGGTATAAAGCCTTTTTATATTAAGGGTCTTTACTAGTGGTTATTTTGTAATAGGTTATAGAACCAAAAATATTTATCGTACTGTTTTGTACCAATACGATAGAATGATTTTCTCATGTATTACATAATTTGGGCTTTTTTTATGGGTCAAGAGTTTTAAGTTTTGATCACCTATATTTTCATCTATACCAGGTAAAAGAAATTTTTTTTTACAGCAGTATAGAAGAGAAATGCTCAAAATGATTTACTAAACAATATTCAACCTTTCAAATTTCGGTTTTGTTAATTAAACGGCCACAATAAGGAGATAAGGGGTCGGCTCCTAAAACTTTCTTCCTCAGATATATCAAGAACAATGAAGAATTTGTAAACTAAAGGGGCCTGAGGCAAAAAAGTTTAACCTTTTTTATCTTAATTGGAATAAATACAAGTATTAAAAAAACAACGTAAGAGAACATATAAAAACGATTTAAAAAGGATTATTACTCTACTCTGTTTTCAAGGTCATGTTTTGTTGTCGAAAATCAAAGTCAGTGACGTCTTATCACCTTCTAAAGTCGAACGGAAGACCTCCTCGTTGCTCGCAACGAGATCGTGTCCAGTTATTATTATTATTATTATTACAGGGCTTGATAGAGTAACTTATCATCAATTATTTTATGCATCATCATATTCTTAAACATTTTGTACACTACAACGAAATTACACGTTGTGGCAATTCTCGTCCATATTCATATGTTTGTGTTATAATTTATATAATTTTTGTTTTCAGTGACACATGCCCGTCGCCATTAGTTGCTTTGATTAAAGCTGGCCTCTTTAAAGCCGCAACATCGCTAATAACTTGCGGATACCAATTACACAAAGATGTTCAATTTGAAAATTTTGACTTGTCTTTGAATAATTCGGCAAGTTATGTTTGCGGAGGAGTAGAATATCAGCGTGTAAACTACGAGGATGACTTAAAGCTGTTGCAGACTGCTATACATAGCTTCGATGGAATACCACCTTTAGCATATATATGCAGGATAAAGATCAGAGAAAAACTACTTTTTTGTACCAGAGGTGCAGAAATTGAATCAAAGATAAAGTCACTTCCTTTACCAATAACACTGAGAGCATTCTTATCTTGCAGGGATGACACGTTTGAAAAAGATACTATCCACATTTTGGAGAGGTTTGTATCTGAAAACCTCATTGATATCCTTAACATACGCCTACTCAGATCTTTGATTTAATGCATGAACATTGTAATTTGCAATATTTTTTTTGTACAGAACTGAAAACGATAGTGACGTACTTGAAGAAGATTCCGATGATGATTATGAGGACAACGATATCTTTTATTATAACGACGATTCAATGGATATTTTATATGACAGTTACTATTGGTAAAAATGCAATTCAGTGGATGCCAAGAATGTAAGGTCAAAAAATGATCGACGATTTTGTCGAAGACCGTAAACGTTTATGTAGTATATTTTTTTGAATTAAAAGGATTGCGGATTGGAACGCAATGTAGTTTTGTTAAGTGAAACTAACAGAATTTTATTCTTGGCACGGTTGTTTCTCTTTGCTTCATTCAGATTTGCATTAAATATTGATATGAATTGAAAAATAAATTGAATATAACAAATAATTCATTAATAATGCATCAACAAATTCTTGAAATGGTCTAAGAGTGAAGAACTGAAGGGAAAAAAACAATGCTTTGTGGTTTATTTTACATGACGATTTTTAAAACGTAAATGGCATTGTGGTCATTTTTTAGCTCACCTGAGCTGAAAGCTCAAGTGGGCTATTCTGATCACATTTTGTCCGTCGTCCGTCCGTCCGTCTGTCCGTCGGTAAACTTTTTACATTTTGAACTTCTTCTCTAAAACCGCTTATCCAATTTCAACCAAATTTGGCACAAAGCATCCTCATTGGAGGGCGAATAAAAATTGCAAAAATAAAAGTCCGATCTGTATTCAAAGCGGAGAAAACCTTGAAACTGTAGAAAACAGGGGGTGCATTTTTAAAAATCTTCTTCTCAAGAACTACTGATTCCAATTCAACGTAGTCTAGCATAAATTATCCTAATGGGAAGGAAAATATAAATTGCAAAAATTATGGCCTAATTCTGTTTCAAATCTGAGTTATTACGAAAATAATAATAAAGGAAAGGCGTGTTTCAATCAGATTAATAGCTTTGGGTTCGGCATCCGGTAAAATGGGTAGGCAAGACTTGGCCTGAGCAAAACAAAGATTGGCAGTTATTAATCTGCCAATCTCATTAAAATTTCAGGATATTTGATGGACCAGTATATTTGTATTCGCTGTAAATATTGCTGCAAAATAATGCGTATTTGGAATTGACGATTGTCGATATGCCTTGGCTTTAATTTTGCCACGGCCCGGGTTTGCATACCCATTTTACCAAGACTCGTATTACATACTTCTAAAACGAGGTTCTTTGTTTAAAGCAGCCATGGCATTATACGCAAAAGGGTCGATCTGACTATGATGAATTTGCTTGTTGTGCAACAGTTCGCGTATGAAGGGAAATTTTTGAAACATGCAAAATATATTGTTGCCGATTTTGTGAAGTAAATTGTGGCTAAATATTTCAATGCGTTGACAGTTTTCACACATTTCGTTACGTTTTCATTATTTATGCTTTGTAACCTGGGAACTATCGTCTGTATTTTGTGATTTTTACGTATCAAATCAAACAGAGACTTCGGTAAATCAAACAGTTAACTGTTTACCTGCGCAAATTAAGCAACATCTGATGTATGAAGAAAGAACTTAAATGCAATTTATTCAGGCTATCGGTAATTCGGTATCATCTTTTGCGTAATGGTAGAATAATGCAATATGTTTTGTTGAGATGCTCGGCATTTTCTCGAGTTTATTCAGTTTAAATAGAGTTTAATATCGCTGACGGAAATATGTAGGTTTATACTTGTATATGATTCATTTTGAAAAATAAATTGTGGTCTTTATTTGTTATAGTGAATGTTTATTGTGTTTAATTGTTTTCAATTTCTATTTACTAACCATATTTGAGTGTTAAGCTTCAAATTATAAGCAAGATACAGAGATTTGCTCACAATTCTATGTTTGTACACAGATCTTAAAAACTAAAGATTAAAAAAGTAAAAAAAAATTGTCAATATTTATTAAGAAAATTTTCAAAGTCTGTTCTTCCAGAAACAAACTTTAACATCTTATTGTATTGTAAACTTAACCTTTTTTCGTCATTATTACTCCTACTGTACGTGTGATCTTTCACTGTGTTTGTGTACATTTGTATAAACTGATTTTGAACCTCGAATACCAGTGAACTGGTCTTGAGTGAATAAAAGAATTGAAAATCTTAGGCCATTCTTTTTTCCATTTTAAATGCTGAATAGGAAATACCAAGTTCAAAATCATAAGCTGAATGTAATAAACTCATGCGAACAAAATATGACTCAAACCTATGCGAACTGTGAGCTCTGTATCTTGCTTATAATTCTACGATTGACGCTGAAATTTTGGTTGAACATTAGAAATTGTCTATGAATTAGAGTATGTTAAATACTTGTACAAACAAAATAAAAGAATGATATTCTGTGTATACCTACTCTCTGGAGCCCCCTCTTTATACAATAAATAATGTGAAATCTACATCAATTTTGATAGTTTTTCAGACACGAGTAAATAAAAACGACATCTTTAAAACAGTTTCCATAGTTCTGACACATTTCTGTTTCGGGGATAAAGTAATTATCGCTATTCCTAAGAATATCACAGCGGAAAATTATCCTGGTGTGTACGCGAAGTAAATAACAGTCATTTAATTATAATGGAGAAGACAAATAACATTTTTGAATGTTTTTAATTTAAGGAATTGAGCACATTGAGGTACAATTTTCTTCTTCACACCTATACATGTAGGATTTTTTAAATAAAAAACAATAACTATTATATTTTTTTTAAAAATACAATAACTAGTAAGTAGTTGATAAAAAAAAATGTACCTATATGCTCTCATATATTTTGATCGCTTTACAAAGTGGGGGGGGGGGGAACGAAAATATAGGGAATTGGAATTTAATAAATTAACAGTGTACCCCTACCAAATGTTTGGTTTTATATTTTGCGAAGGATTTTCTTATTCTGGTAAAAAAAATTGTATTTCATGAAGGTACAATGTCAAAGATTACGTGTAACTATGCAAAAATAAGTGTAAAATTCGAATAATTTACAATATTTATTTTTTATTATTCTAGCGAGGGACCATATGGCACAATATCTTTTGAACGCCCATTGTTGTTCAGGTGAGCGAAGTGGTCCCATGGGCCTCTTGTTTTATTTTTCAATTGAATTTGACTGGTAGCTTGTGTCGGTAGATACACAGCCTTGTGCACACAAAGCTGTTTTATTGGATTTTTTTCGTAATGCAACACGAATTTTATTGTAGTAAATATTTTTCTGAATAAAACCTATCTATTATCATTTTCTCTAGACAACCAAAGTACAAGGATGGAGTTGTCGTTTGTTTGTATTTAGACTTACCCAGTTTTTACATTATCCCGTTGTTTTTATATTCATATAACAATTCTCATAACACCTTTAAAGTATACAATTATTGAAGAAGCAAAATATGGATATATTTACACCAAAATATTGTTTTTAATAAATATTTTTTACACAAGCATACACCACGAGCATTTGTTGTCGTCTTCCCACTAACTTATTATTTTCTTTAAAAATTCACCTTTGTCTTATATTTGATAATAAACATTATGCTGCTGTCATTTATCAAAGAAAAAAGTCAATATTAGGATGCCAGTGTATCCAATATATGAAGTAAGAAGAAAAAAGCTGTTACGCTGTATTTTTTATTGGCTGAATGGGCCATGGCCGTTAAAATGAGGGAACCGAGGTATGCCTTGTACAGCCTTGTATAACGTTCCTAAAAAGCAAAATGATGAACCCTGGGAATATCTTTAGATGTTTTCAATAAACACACAGTTAAAATGAGCACATACACATTATAACCAAGTCCATTGATACTACTGGTAAACCTAAAAGTCGCATCGACACTTTTAGGAGTCTTGGAATTTGTTGACGCGTAACAAGCAACACAGTCCGTAAATACAAAAAATCCAACAGCAGTAAGAAAATTACAACTTGCATGCAATGTTTTGTATAAATTAATACTAATACAATACTAATAAAAAAGGGAGAGGAGGATGGGTGAAATTTTCTGGTTAAACTTATGATGTACATGTATCTGCGTACTAATGACGCCAACAATTCATATGTTCTGACAAAATTAAGCAAAATCCTTAAAAACAAGAGAGGATTATAAATTTGAACAAAAAATAAAAAAATATGGTCTGTTCACTTTGATGAATGGATTTAACCTTAAAGGGTACCTGCAGCCAAGCCGATGAGAAACATATGTCAAAGAGTTTATTTACCAAAATTTAATGCAAAAAACTGCATCGAAATCGATGCATAAATAACGGAGTTAGGCCGCTTCAAAGTGGCTATTTTTACCAGCTTTTGGAAAATCTAATCAAGAGAAAACAGAATTAGGCGATAACGAGGCTTCAGCGGATGTGACGTCACGAGGTCAACAGGAGGGAAATTTCTTTACAAAGCTATACAAATTAAATTCGATTTTTCAGCCAAAATGATTAATATAGGTCTGATGTTTTGACGTATCTATTTATTTTAAGTATTGTAGATTTAGAAATTTGTATCCGTAATTATTTTATTACAGTCAGATTTGTTTTCAAAGGATTTTAAAAGTTGCTATTCTCGTCGCCCTTTTACCGATGAATACGATATCTTTAAACGCTTGCATGGGCAGATTTATGTTCATTATTCTTTTTTTGATTACATAATATCCTTTCACACACGAGTGATCCGAGACAATGACACAGGTAAACAGGTAAACTAACGAAGCCACTGCTCCAGACACACGTGTATCTGGGGTATGTATACACATGGTACACGAGTCTGGTGAACAAAGAGAGGGTTTCACACCTCTGGACTGGTAAATTGATTTGGGTATAATTAGCTACTCAATTGTTAAACAATAAAAAAGAGAAATAAATTAGACTGTGTGAAATCAAGCATTCGTAAGCTAATACATGTGTATAGTCCGTCAATCAGTGATTAAATAATCATACATGAGACTCAAATAGTAAAACTAATGTTCGAAGTAAATGCCTTTATTGTTACTTATCTAATCACTTAAAAAATGACCAAATTTACAATTCAGCAATTTAAACCTTTTTTATATGTGATCAATTAATTATTTCAGAAGTAATTACATATACGTTGGTCTTAATTTCTTATTTAATCAAGTGCAACTTTCTTTCGAGCGCTATGGTCAGCAATTTAACGCTTTAACTCCACATTACTTAAATTGTTATACTGACAACGAATCATTATGAAATCTGAATAAACTTGAAGATTTTGACAAAGGATGTAAATAAATGTAAAATGAAATTCCATTATCGTATTTTTAAAAGAATACGAGAAAGACTTAAACATGCAGCCATCTTGGACTTTCGCCTTGATCCGTTTATAATCCCGTGTTTGTTTGTAAAAGAATGCATACTATTTTGATTGTTATTGGTCCTATATCAATATTATTGAATAATCGGGGTTTTAATTCTTAAAACAAAAGTTTGATTAATTGCCATTTTGCTACATATGCTGTGCATTTATATGCAAAATATATTACACATTTGACTAAATTCATGAAGCAAACAATTTTCCGAATTCTACGAAAGCCGAGAAGGATCATTCGAGATTCGAGATTCAAAATGCGAGATTCGAAATACGAGATTCGAGATTCGAAATTCGAGATTCAATATCTAAATTAACCAATCAAATCATGGATCTGAAACCTGTATCCTAGCAACATCAAACTGTTCTAAATAAAGATCATTCGTACATGCTCTTTCCTACAAATAAATGTCTTAATAGCTCTTATATTGTGGTTATAAAATGGTTAAATTAACATTGATAAATTGACCCCACACAGGATAAACAATTAAATTAGTGATAACACTGTGGGCTTTGCAAATCTATGTGATTTTGTTTGTCCTGTACGTATTTTCCCCCCAAACCATTTTAACCCGTTGTGTATTCGCCCCAACTGTGTAAAAATCGGCTCGCGAAGAAAGATCTGTTTAATCTAAATAATAAAAACTGAGTGTGGTTTTAGCTATGAAACGATATTCAATGAAATAATCGACATGTCAAAATATAGGTTATCATAAAGTTTTAAACCATAGAAGATATAATGATTTACAACCTCAACGACAACAATCCAGATAGGAATAGGAATATTTCATGTTTTTTTTTTTATCATTTTCGCTAGCTAATGTAAGACATCACAAATACCCCAAACCCCTAACGGAAAAGGAAATGCTAGGTGATGAGAGATAGAGAGAGAGAGAGACAGACAGACAGACAGACAGACAGAGAGTTTTGTAGTGTCAAATTCAGTTTTGATTTAGAATGATTTGTTACAAGCATATATAGACAATAATTAAGCCTCTAAAAGGAGAAAAGAGAGGAGGTAGCTAGGGTAGGGCAGACCAACTAGCAAGCTTTAATTTTACATCGACTCTCTCTCTCTCTCTCTCTCTCTCTCTCTCTCTCTCTCACATCACCTAGCATTTCCTTTTCCGTGAGGGGGTTTGGGGTATTTGTGATGTCTTACATTAGCTAGCGAAAATGATAAAAAAAACATGAAATGTTCTTTAAATTGTGTGCGGATGTTGTACTCCAATAATCTGATTTCAGTATATACATTTCAAGAGGGGGGGGGGCTTTATAGTCCTAATTAGTTTGCCAGTTATTCTGTCCCCACTTTGTTTTCTCTTCGTTTTCCAGGTTTTTTTTATTTGGCTCGGCAAATTAATGTAAAACTTTCTGTGTAGCTCCATAACGATGCACTGTAGATAAATTATGAGTAGTTTTACTTTTGATAAACAGGTACATATCCGTACTTGATTTTTAATTTGACTCTTATAATCGGATATAATATTCCAATAAATATAGGGTAGGAAGAGTAGACGGGACTTTTTTGCGCATATCCTACTGTACCATTCATTCAACACAGGTATTAGCACTCATCGAGTTCGACTTGCTTTCCTTTTTTTCATCCACTGGATTTAAAGCTATTAATTTTTGAAAATATTTTGAATTTATGGCCTGATTATATATAAATTAGAGCTGCGCTGGTGCATCTATTTACCCAAATGGACCAAAATATAACCAAATGAATCTAAAATTTTGACATAATTAGTTTTAAACGTACGACTCTTTTTCAATTCTAATCGGGAATGTCCTTTAGAAAAATCTTGAACCACACACATTTTAGCAAATAAAACGACAATTGTTTCATTTCTTTATGGGGAAGGAGATGGTGCCGGTAAAGGACATATATTGCTTGTGGCAGTTGTGCTATACTCTCATTTGTTATAATAGGTAATACTACATATTGATATAAAATGAAAGTTTCCAATTACACTGTACATAGCTTCTATCATGCATTTTGACCCGTGCGATAGTTTAAAACAATTTTCAAAGCATTTAATGTAAATCAACCGATCATTTTTGAAATTTAATTTTCTGGATCCCCGCCTGATACGTCCGCCTTCTTGTATATTAGAATTACATGACTGTACGTTGACCATATGTACACATTAACTTAATCGACTATGTTATGGGACGATAACATTTTTTATCAATGTTTTTGCAGGATAGGTAACAAATAACAGCCTATTTGTGGGTTTTTGCACTGATTATTTGAGATAATTTGCCGCCATCTTTTATGCATTCCACACACCACTCACAGTTTCTTTATTTGGTGTTCTGTGTGTAAGGCGACAAATTGGTAAATTTGCACCACTCACCCCTTGTAGCTTCATCCTGATTACATTTTATCTGGCTAAGTGTAATGTAGTAGTATATTAAATACACATAACTTTGTTTGCAGTGCTTATTTACATCTTTAGAGATTTACTTACAAAAAAAGTAAACATTTGTTGAACTTATATGTAATTATTGTCAATTTTGGTGCAGGGGGGGGGGGGTAGGAAACTACAGAGAAACTTAACTTGGCTGTGAAACATATGCTTTTATTCTTTCTTGTTGATATATCAATAAATGAATTATAACAAAATTTAAAACAACAATTAATTTTGAAATATTCATGCACAATCAAATTTTTAAAAAGTTTTACTGTTTTCTGCACAAGAAATCGGCAATGTGAACAAATTGGCACCCTATCATCCCTACCTTTAATTGTAGAGAGTAGGTATCCTTCTATATTGAAAACAATTCCAAAAGTAAGACTCATAATAAGTTGTTTACTGAGGAAAAAGGAAAAAAATTGTATTTATTAATAATTCCGTATGATGTGGTAATATCTCAATGATTTGTTTATAATCATAGTACTAGTGTATCACTGTATGCATACATAAAAACGATAAGTAATGCTTATATTTATTAGTGAAACAAGACAGATTATTTATATTTAGATTATTTAGATACATGTACTAATCTTCATGCGGGGACCTAGAAAGGAGGGGGTCAGAGAATCTGGACCCCCTCCTCGGGAAAATTGGAGCTTATTAAATTAACATAGTAAATTTTTTTAAAATTGGCCTAGGACCCCCTACAGAAAAAATTAGCTACGCTTATGAAGTTCTCTACCATAACCGCATTTTTACACAAAAGGGGTGAATAAACCAGGGTTTTAAACTATTACTGGTGGTGAAATACCCCAGGGTTCAAACGCATCAGGTGGAAATGCACCAGGGCAAACAAAATCACTTAGATCCGCGAAGCACACTGCATTATTACTAGTCTACTTAGGTATTTTGTGTAAAAGTAAATACAACTCATTATTTAGTTAGGTAGGGAGAAGTGAACATAGCATTTATTTGTAGGAAAGAGCATGTACGAATGATCTTTATTTAGAACAGTTTGATGTTGCTAGGATACAGGTTTCAGATCCATGATTTGATTGGTTAATTTAGATATTGAATCTCGAATTTCGAATCTCGAATCTCGTATTTCGAATCTCGTATTTTGAATCTCGAATCTCGAATGATCCTTCTCGGCTTTCGTAGAATTCGGCATTTTTGTTCGATAAAATACGGGTTTAAATTCAAACAACAGTATATTTAGTCATCCAGGCTTGATTCAAAACTCGTACAGGTGTGAAATCGGGTTTTCCCCAAATACCTCGAAAACTACTTATGCATTCGTTGTAAACTTTTCAGGATGATGTCTTTACACATAGATCTCCATTATATCAAAAACTGACCGGCTCTGCAGGTACCCTTTAAAGGAGCATGGTCACGATTTTCGTCAAATTCTATTTTTCTATTTTTATTATTTACAATGCTTTAGAAATGCATTTCTAATGATCAAATGAAATTTGTGAGTCAGTCTTAAAGTTTTAAGCAAGATACAAAGCTCAGAAATCTGTGCCATGTAAACAAGGCTCGTGCCCTGTTTTTGTTTACATAGGTTCAAATAACCAATTAAAAACCTTTTTCAAGATGAATTTTCTATCTTCTTATGCATTTTAAGCATAGATAAACAGTTCCTAACGTTTAACACATTCATTCTAGGTCTAAATTTGAAGTTTTCACTTCAACATTCAAAATGTAAACAAAAGCTTTGTTTACATGTCAAAGAATTGTAAGCTCTGTAACTCGCTTATAACTCAACAAATGACACTCAAATGTTGTTTGCCTATTAAGAATGCCTCACTGAAGCATCGTAATTATTCTGATCAAATTTTTTTGACCAAAATCGTGACCATGCCCCTTTAAATGGTGAAATCCTATTAGTAACTGTTCAGGTTATTATACCGTGCTTATATCCAAAATACCCTATTCACCGACCGATGTACGATAACAAAACCTTCATGCTATTTCATAGATAAAACCCGTTGCACTTTTTATCCACAATTTAAGCCTCTAAACCATTCGAGCAGTGCGTTTTTAACAAAGTTAAATTCGTATCATGTATTAATTCAGAATTATATGCAATCAAAGAGAGATAATTCAATAGCAGATAAACTATTTTCTGTTCAAGTCATAATCTTTTGAGGTACTTAATAAACTGTACAAATAGAAATTTAACAACCCCCCCCCCCCCCTGAATTTTTTTTTATTTTGCTGCATTTGTTACTAATGGTAAGAATGATATTCAACAATATGATCCCCCGAGGATAACACTCTTTTTTGTAAAAAAAAAAAAAAAATTGAATATTTCATTTTTTTTCGGAAAACCCATTCTTAAATTCTTATGGAAGTGAAATGTAATTAAAGCTCTTGGTTGGATTTTTTGGCTGTGTTAGAATCAAATAATTTTCCATACAAACTTAATCATAAAAAGTTACCGACTTTTACCTATTTACTGCAGCAGGTTTTGTCTCTTTTCAAATACTAGTACTCGTGTTATGAAAAGGGAACCGTTTGGTTTCTCCTCAATTGCTTGGGTTTATTTTAGCCCCCAATGTATGCTTCGATTGTAAAACATATAATATATCGTAGTATTTAAACACAAAAGTACAGGCCAGAATCCTTAAATGTATAAATTTAAATGTATTAAAGATCTTTAAATTTTGATTTAATTTTGGGGTCAGGGAAAGAGTGATATACTAGTATATATATAGAAATGTTCTTTCTGCCCCTTTTGTACATACAGTATTTAGAACATTTGTGGTGAATAAATCTACAAAATTCAACGATATTGAATATTCTTATAATCAACCATACGGTGTGGAAGAAAAAACAAAGTGGAATAAAAATGAAACCTGTCAGTGAAAATGCCTTGAAAAAAATCGGCACTAAGTTTACTGAAAATAAGTAGATGTTGATTGCCAACTAAGCGTAATATCTTTTAACAGAGACATTTAAAATCAAATTCAGGAAGGGATTTTAAAATTGTGAATGAGAACTGTTTTCCGAAATCGAACAATAGTATATGGGAAGCAGGAAGGGTAATTGAGTCTATGTTAACAAAAACCAATGGTTACATTTCTCGCTAATGACAACAGTCACATGTATATTCTTTGAATTGTCCTTTGAATATAACTTATATGATGATAAAACAAAAAGATTTGTTTAAATAAATAATTTCTTTCTGTAGATTTTATATCGTAAATCATGCAGGAACGCGATTTAAAACTAGCATTAAAAAAACTAGCATCATCTCTGCAGATTCATGTTTCACAAAGATATTTTAAATTTATTTATGGCAAACATTTTGTTGTCAATTTTAAAATGTAAAAAGCAATTGGATTTTTCATATGATCTTATCAAAATCTGTACTTAAGTCTAAAAAATATATAATTGAGCTATATAGTTTACAATCTGTTTTTAAAATCTGTCACAAGAATTATATATTTTTTTGTACTTTTGATAAGAGAATGACTAGGGTTTTTGTTTTGGTTTTTGGTTTTGTTTTGTTTGGGGGGGGGGGGTTTAGGGGGGGGGGGCAGTGTGTACGTATATGTTTAAACGTATATGTATTTGAATCCCTTTTCGCTGACCATAATACATGGAAAAATACATTCACTTTCGTTTTAACTTCGTCGAAATAAATCATACTTTACAAATATGGCAGAAGAATCGGAAAGTATGGAAGAGAAAACAATCCGTGAAAATGAAGGAATTCTAGAACAACAACTTTATTCTTCAGTGCTATATCAAGATATCACACAATTTAAAGAACTTTGTTCAGAACTACCACAGGCGTTTGATTTAGATTTTTTTATTGACTGTGATAGAGAGGAAAACTGCTTAGTACTTCTGTCATGTGCGAAACCAGTAGAATTCCTCAGAATTATAGCTGAAGAAGGAGCCAACTTGTACGTTACGACTCCCACCGGGAAGAACGCTTTACACGTTGCTTGTGAATACGGAAGGCTTGATGTTGTGAAATTTCTTGTGGAAAATATAAAAGACGATTCTTTTCTCCTCGCAGAAACTGTGAATGGACACAGTGTTATATATTTCACCCTATGCGCAGAACAAAACCGTGAAGAAATACTAAAATATCTCAAGTTGACAGCGAAGATAGACATTAATCGAGTACTTTCAAATGGATCTACAGAGTTAATTGTGGCTGTCAATGAGAAAAAATTTGAGTCGGTTAAAATTCTATGTGAATATGGGGCTGACCCGAACGTTGGGGTATATCGTACTTATAGGGCGATCCACATTGCCTGTCAACAACCGCAAAATGCCAACACGATACAACTACTATTTGATCATGGGGCTAACAAGGACGAGCCGTGGAGAAATGGTCAATTTCCGATCCATTTGGCGATCAAGCATAGGTTTGATGAAAATGTATCCGTTTTTTTGCAGGCTGGAGCGAAATTTGAAGGACAAATTAAGCTACACAACAGGAAATATAGAAACATCTCTTATATTTGTTTAATGGCTTGGAAATGTCCAGTGCTTGTTCCAGACCTTTTGCGAAAAGGAGCTAATCCAAATGATATCCATCTTCCGACCGGGTCTTCTGTGCTTGGACTTGTACTTGAAAACAATGGAGGAAAAGAAACAATAGAGGCTATCATCCAGTCGGGAGCTAATCCAAAGGAGAAGCATAGGGGGGAATCTCTCGTAAAATGTTGCCGAAATCTGGGTAAATATATATTAGCATGACATATGTTTTCATCATCTTTGACAAATTAGGAAATTATTTTGAAAATGTAATCATGACAATGTACTACAGAATTACAAAATATCAGGGCGCCCACAAGTGCAACAGTCATTCATTCTATCTATCTATCTATCTATCTATCTAGACTATTTTCGGTTTTTATGAATTGTAATATAAAATATTGTTACGATCAGAAATAATTATGTCATCAAACAATGATTGATGAAAAAAAGAAGTAAAGATCCGGGAGTCTATTCCTGCGTTTAGGTACATGTAGGGTGGTGGCCTCGATCACCTGAGATAGTGATTTTTTTTTCGATTCATATCATAGAAGATCTCATCAAAATTTAGTTTTGGACAAAAAGATGTCTCACTTTGACCCAACTTTGTCCAAATAAAGTGACATTCAAAGAAGTTTGCATTGGGTAAAATAATAAAGGTGTGGCGGACGTCTGAGTACATTTCTTTTCCATAACCTTCATATACGTGGTTTTATCTTGATTCAATTTTGGTTCTCCAACTTTTTATGCTTAGAATGATTTGTAATGGTTTTTTTAATGCTTTGCCATCTTTTGAAAGTCAAACTTTACAGACATGATACAGAAATCAGAATTCTGTGTTTTGTAAACATAGCTCAAGTCTTCTTTTTGCTTACATATGTGTTGTACTGGAATAAGTTTCAATTAAATGTTGTTTTCTCATAATATTATATACGAACACGTGCCATAATTTTTTTCTTGTTTGTCATATGTCATTTTGTCGATATAATGTTAAATTTTGTACTTTATATTAATTGTAAACAAATATGCGATTCGAACTTTCTTTACATAACAATTAATTCTTACCTCTGTATCCTGCTTGTTACTTCACTTTTAATATTCAAAATTTAATTTGTTTAATCATTTTATTAAATTTAAAGTAAGTTTTTCCATTTTATACGTAGGCAAAAGTGAAAATAAATTTAATTTTAAATCGTGTCCAGATCTTTATTAGTATTTCATCTACTGTGGAATTATTTAATTTCATGGAGGCCAAATTTCGTTGATTGTGCGTGTTTTGCTTATTCGTAGGGTTGAAATTTCGCGGGTGCGCCTGTTTTCAATTTCAGGAGGAAAACTATATATTTCATAATTTGTTTTTGTTTAAGCTGTAAATTCGTGATTTAGGGCTACCCACGAATATCACGAAATTTGAGGCACAATTGATTCTAATGATTCCACAGGATGTGCAATAATCTAAAACTAATTTAAAAATCAACGGTTAATGATAGTCAATGATAGTCAAAGTATGGTATTTTTTTCGTTTTTATTTCATTGGTCAGCCGGACCTCTTGAGATGGTCACAATTTCACTGTTATGACGTCATAAATTATTTGGTGAATCTTTTCCTGTAATTTACGGCTTTAAAGGTATTATGTAAAAAATTAAACAATATTTTAACATTCTATATTTAATCAAGGGAAAGACATCATTTTAAAGAGAAGGGCAAGAACTTGTTTATTGCCGCTTTTGAAGAGACAGTAGGCATTCTAGATATATTACATAAGTCAAAAATGGACAAAACTCCGAGATTTGTTACTTTTATCATTTATAGTTCATAGAAAATGGTTGTTTAAACCATGATTTTTAATTGTGTTTACCAAAAGGTTTAGCCCCGATACACCCTATGAAACAAAGATGTTGTTATGAAACATCATTGAAAGAATTTATATCTTAAATTTCATAAACCTACTAGTTCTTGACCTTAAGTGCTAATCTTAATAATCAATAATTAAAAACTATTCTCGGTATCAACATTGCTCAAAAAATTCTTTTGGTTTTCTTATTTCATCAAATGTGTAACCCAATATACGTTGGATACTCAAGTAATTTTATTTCTGATATTGCACTGTGTATTCTTATCCAAAGTGACGTCATAATTAAACATTTCGTAGAATTAGTCGGTTGGTTGATGTAGAATGAAAAAGTAAAAAACAATTATTCAGTTAAATTTTTAAAAAAGAATAATTTGATTCTGTTCAATTCTATTTTGATGAATTGATTAAAAATATGTTCGAAAATGTAATGTCTGTTAATCTTCTTTTTTTCCATGAATAAAGGTTTTGACGTCTTGCAGTGAATAATATCATACATAATCCTTTTTCAGATGTTAGCAAGATATATAAGATCTCATGATTTGTGATGGTACTGTGTAATGCCATAAGTGTTTCACGTTAACGTAATGCTGACAAAATAATAGAATTATCTTTTGAACTAAATTCCTCATATATCTCTTTTTATTCATCGTTCAACTTCTCCGCTTATTTTGGGTGGTAGAAAATAGAGTTAGTATACGTCATTTTAAATTTCCCGATGGCGCGTAGGGCTATTTTTAGATACAGAAGCAGACGTAAACATACATGGCTTCAAATTGCCGTGAAAAGTCACCAGTCTTAAAGGAACAGATCGTGCGTCTTCATACAGAAGGTAGAAATAATTCTGAGATTGCCTAATTTACCGGATATGATCGCTCTACATGCAGTTTCTAAGTTTTTGAACAGATTTGCTGTCCGACAAAGTGTAGCAAATAAAGTTCGAGGCGGAAGACCAAAACTTACGAGTGATCAGTCAGATCGAGTCTTGAACAGGTTGGTTTTGAAGGACCGTAGAAAGATTTAACTTTAGAATTAAATAAAGCTTTACTTAACCCATTGTCAACACGAACTGTTTAGCGCAGATTACATTTTTAGGTCACCTGATTGGTCTTCGTCCGTCGTCGTGTGTTAACAATTTTACATTTTTTAACTTGTTCTTGAAAACTACCAGGCCAATCGTTACCATTTTTGGTGTGAAGCATCTCTATGGTAAGAAGAATCTAAATTGTGAAATTCATGGCTCTACCACTCTTGGGGTGCCACGGGCGGGGCCAAATATGCAAAAAAAGCCAAATTTTCAAAAATCTTTTTCTCTACTCCCACGCATGTGAGAAAAAAACCAGTTGCATGGTTATGATGTCCATGAAGCCCTCTACCTAAATTGTAAAAATTATTATCCCTGGGTCAGGGGTTAAGGCTCTAGGATGGGGACAATGTGGCCAAATAGTAAAAATGTATTAAATCTTAGAAAATCTTCTTCTCTACTCCCATATATATTTGTTAAAAACTAAATGCATGATTATGATGTCCATGAAGTCTTCTATCAAAATTATGAAATTCATGACCCCTGGGTCAGGGGTTAAGGCTCTAGGATGGGGACAATGTGGCCAAATAGTAAAAATGTATTAAATCTTAGAAAATCTTCTTCTCTACTCCCATATATATTTGTTAAAAACTAAATACATGATTATGATGTCCATGAGGCCCTCTGTTTTAATTGTGAAATTCATGACCCCTGGGTCAGGGGTTCAGGCTCTAGGGTGGGGCCAATGTGGCCAAATAGTAAAAATGTATTAAATCTTAGAAAATCTTCTTCTCTACTTCCATATATATTTGTTAAAAACTAAATGCATGGTTATGATGTCCATGAGGCCCTCTACCAAAATTGTAAAATTCATGACCCCTTTGCTAGGTGTTCAGGCTCTAGGGTGGGGGGAGCAATATGGCCATATAGTAAAACTGTTTTAAATCTTAAACATCTTCTTCTCTACTCCCACACATGTGAGCAAAAAACTGAATACATGGTTATGATGTCAATGAGGGCCTCTACTAAAATTGTGAAATTCATGACCCCTTTGTTAGGTGTTCAGGCTCTAGGGTGGGGCCAATATGGCCATATAGTAAAACTGTTTTAAATCTTAAACATCTTCTTCTCTACTCCCACACATGTGAGCAAAAAACTGAATACATGGTTGTGATGTCCATGAGGGCCTCTACTAAAACTGTGAAATTCATGACACCTTTGTTAGGTGTTCAGGCTCTAGGGTGGGCCCAATATGGCCATATAGTGAAAGTGTTTTAAATCTTAAAAAAATCTTCTTCTCTACTCCCAAACATGTGGGCAAAAAACTGAATACATGGTTATGATATCTACAATCTCCTTTACCTAAATTGTGAAATTCATGGCCCCTGGGTGAGGGGTTCAGGACATGAGGGAGGGGGGGGGGGGGCGCAATATTGCAATATAGTGTTAATGCATATAATTTTCTTCACTATTCTCACACATCTGTATTAAAAAAACTGACTAATAATTATGTTTACCAGGAAGTCCTCTACTGAAATTTTAATTTTCATGTCCCCTCAAGGATGGGTTTTGACTTTAGGACAGGGCCAAAATGGATGTATAGATGTTAATGCATATAACGTTAAAAAATTATCTTCTTTACTCCCACACACCTGAAAGGAAAACTGAATTCATGATTTTGTAGACCAGATCTTAGTTTTTCACCAAAATAATAGGTTTCACAGTTCTTTTTGAAATGTGGTCGTCATTACTAATTTATAATTTTTCTACTCCAGTATGAAACCTAATTAATTAGATGCATATATGAGGCTCCGTGACAAGTTTGTGTATGGGATGTATGCTACTCAGGTGACCGTTAAGGCCAATTGGCCTCTTGTTGGAAATATAATCGCCGAAAGGTTGCGAATACTCTAACAATTTCAAAAGTGAACAGAGTAAAGTGTGTTAAATGGTGTGTGTCGTGATCACAAAAACACTATCTGTTACTCATGAGTGGGCTTCCTAACACCAGTACATTACGCTGTTAGACAATAACCTGTGGTAAGTTGTTGCTGAACACTTTTATAACAACCCATGGGTGTTTCAGAACAACAATTGTCCCGCCAACATGCCAGCTAGGGCTAAAGCCTGGAAAGAAGAAAAAAATAGCCCTTGCTTAGATTGGCTATCCCAATCCCGAAACCTAAACCTCATAGAAAATGTATGAATATTAATAAAAGTTAAAACAAAACAGGAACTTGTTGATGCTGTCCTGCATATCTGCACCTCCCTTGCCCAAGCATATATACAGGGTTTATATGAATCCTTTCAAAACAGATTTAATGCGGTTCTCAAAGCTAAAGGCTATGACACCAAATGCTGAAAAAATCAGAAGTTTGCATCAATTGCATTAAGGTAATTAGGTGTTTTGTTACATTTAAATTTCATACTAAATACTTATAACGTCGTGCAAGCCTGAAACACTTGGCACTACACTGTATATGATTTTTATCCAACGAGTTGTGTTTTTTGTAACCCCTGAGGGGATAGAAGACACACCAACAAATTGGACAAAAATCTAATACATGTACCATCACTAATCAAGAGAGATTCTTTTTATCACATGTTTTACCACGTCCTTTGTTAAACCTCAGTCTTTATAATTGTAAGCCGGACAACACTATCTATGTTTATCTTTATTTATGTATTTTTTTTCACTTGACTTTTTAGATCAGATTTTAGTTCTGCTTGAACATGGGATAGAACTGAAATCGATAGAAAATGATTTGGGAAAATCCTTATTGAAAATGGCTATCTCGGAAAATGATCTTTTTGATGAAGAACATTTTGAGAGAAAAATTCAAGTCCTCTTATCCCAAGGAGCAAAATTTCAGCCAACTCCAACAAATGAAGACTCCGAACTTATGTTGGCACTTAAACGTCGATTTTTTCGTATTGCGAACTACTTCATTGCAAATGGAGCAGACGTCAAACATGTTGGTGAAAATGGGAACACGGTTCTACATTTAATTTGTAAAGGTTTGTAGAGAGAGGGGGGGGGGGTTAACGACATTCTAAATATGTTGCTTTTAATTATAAGGTAAAGAAAAATATGTTAAATTTACAGTTACATGATAATACGATATATTACTGCATGTTTATTTGACAGAAAATCATGGATGGCCAATTTTTGTCAAAGAAACACACTGTCGAAATTTCATTCGAGGTATTCAAAAAGCTGGCGCAAACTTCAACGCAAGAAACAAAGTGGGACTTACGCCACTCTTATGTCATTTGTTTTCTTCGCCAAGACCTGACAAGTTCATTTTTGAAAGTCTCATTTCAAAAGGAGCTGACATGTACGTCTTGCATCCGTCTTCAAAGAAATCTATTTTAGCTTACATAATCGAGAATAGTCTCACCGAGTTACTAGATGTTGTCCTGAAGGCAAACTACAATGTCAACAGACCTGAAAGCAACGGCGACGGTCCTGTCTTTTTATGTCTTCTAGGTAATCATCTTATTTGCTCCTTATATTTTAAAGGGTTTTTTAGTGGTTTCTTTTATTGTATATAGTCATATGGGATATGGAGATCAAAATTAAGTTTGTCTATGATGAGTAATTGTATGCTTTTGTATTGGAAAAAAACAAGCTAGCAGGGATGCGTTTTCGTTTTTTCTCTGTTCTAAAAGAATTTTTTTCTTGATTAAAAATATAACTGTGAAATAATTATTTTGACAGTTTTTCCATAAAGGAAAATGATATCCCATAATAATGTTCAGAACTTAATCAGGTGATAATGTTTTAAAATATTATTTGTTATAGATGCTTTGCATCTGGTATATACCCAATATTGTTTCTTTTATAATTATTCAGATACTACCGTCAAGAAAGAGATCTTTAGAAAACTGCTGGCAAACGGAGCATCTGTAAATGTCCATGATAAAAATGGACAGTCCTTGATTGAACGGGTGCTTCTTTTGAAGCAAATTGTACCATATACACGTACACAATCTCATTGGTTACTTGGTTTCATGAGGACAGTGCATTTACCAGCACCTCACCCTGAAATGACCGAATTATTGACATTGTTGTTCAGTCGAGGGGCGGATGTTAACTTTGTTGGAAAAGATGGAAATACGCCACTTTTTACAGCAATAAACGAAGAAATGTTCAAGACGGCGTTAGATCTGATAGAACGAGGAGCTGATATCAATCATATTGCAGCAAACAATTTGACAACACTTGAATGTTGTTATGCTGTGTTTAAGAAATCCATGAAAGAGTCGCACAGGTCTTTTTGTAGGTATCAAATCTACAAAGAGCTTTATTTACTTGAACATTTTTGCAACACTTCTTATAAAAGTCAATAAGACCAACTTCTATGTATATATCAAAATTAAGTAGCCACGCATAGTACCAATATTTTTTTCATATTTCTCGTATTTTAATGTTCTTTAGGGAATAAACATGTAGACAACGGTTACTATGGAGACAGGTCACTTTTGTATAAGAAGCAAAATGATTAAATGTGGCCGTTTTCAGATATTTTTGAGGCGAATTTTAAGTTATTGCATCCAAATTCAGCTATACTGAATAAAATGAACATATACAAAATATTAGGAATTTTCAAATCATAGAAAAATATTCATAAACAAATGAATGAATAGATTTGAAGTGTTAATATAAACTTAAATACTCTTTTATGAATAAATTTTAATATGTTGTGACTGTAACAAACACAATAAATATTAAGATTAAAGTCCGTTGCTATGGTACAAATGCTAAAAATCTGGAAAATCTGCGTTTTTAAGTAACTATTAAAAAAATTTTATTCATAGCGTTGACATAATTCTTGAAAAAAAAATTGATTGGGATGACAAAAGATGTCCTCATCTTTCTTGTAATATCAATTGAAGCTGCATTTTTAAATAATTTAAAGAAATGGCCGTTCACTTTTTCACGGTTAAGAATTCTCGAACTGGAGTTAACATGGCTGAATAATCATTGAATACCTTTATAAGTTTAGCGTGTTTTTTCACAAATAGCAAGAAAAGTTGATTTTGAATTATGTTTAAAGCAAATATTTTTGATTCCAGATTATGTTGTTTTCTTCGCTTTTTCTTATTTTAACCTTGTACACAAAGCATCAGGCGTCAAGTTTCTTATCAAATATGTTTTTTTGGAAAACAGGTATTCATTTATTAATTTTGTTTCATGATAATTTCTATGGTGTAAGAATTTTACGAAAAATTCATGTTTATAAAATAGTTTTGTTATGTCCATGGTAAAATTGGTAAAACAATCGTTTCCCCACGAGTCAGTTTCTCGTGTTTTCATGGAGAAGATGCACTGCAATCTCTTACATATCATTAAAAACATTTCCGAACTTAAGTCTAAATACGTTAAATACCGTCAATGTTTTGTGAGTGGTATTGGTAGCATCCAAGTTGATCAAAATACAGAAGTAACCAATATTTGACTGAATTGTTTTTCAATGTTTCATGTGTTACTAAATTGTATCAATAATACATTAAATTTGTCTGTCAAAATCTCTAAATCTTATGAACCCACTCATATTTTCTTACAAAAAGTCATACTTATACACATAGATCATATGGAATTTGGATTATAAAATGTTTAAAATGAGTAAGATATGTTATTGGATTAAATCAAGAATTACAGATAACTTACCAAAATCGTTTAAACTTTTGACAAGTAATGAACTTGGCCAGAACTGCTTAATCACTAGACCATCTGAATTGTTATTTAAACACTCAATGCTTACAATTTCTGTTTTACTTTAAGATACAGCTACCGAAATATCTTGCCAACATGTCATGTGTGCAATAATCGGTGCTGGATTCCACCTAGATAGAGTGCTATCAAATGGTCTTCTTCCTCTGGATATGGCCTCCACCGTTAAGGACGCAGATTCTGTGTTGGTGACCATGCTTTCATCTTTAGTTGATGCACCAAGCTTCTCTAAGGAAAAAGACGGCTTTCTACACAGCCTTTTAGACAAACACCCAATCACTATTTTAGCATTTTTAACAAAAAATCAGCATGTACATGTCTCAAGGAACAAAGATGGCAAATCGGCTTTTGAAGTATATAGCGGTAAAACATTTTTACAAAATTTGCATTACAGTTATATTTAACTTAATCTCAAGAGTGTAAGCTAATTTCTATTTAATGTTAATTTGTATTTTAACAAAACAGAGAACGTGTTTTATGCACCAACATGTGTGTGCAAGGATTCATCAGACACAGGTAAATTTTGTCCATTAAATAAGATTGTTGAATATAGAACTCTCAGATTAATTGGACTTAAAGTATTGATATCATATTAGACAAGTCTGAAATATTTTAATTGCACCTCCAACAGAACTTGATTTTTACAATGCAGTATATCCAGGGCATCAGATAAGATTAAAAGATAATTATCGAAATTGCTTTATATTTTATTGATAACTTATAACTTCAGTTTGTAACTGTTATTTGCCAAACTCTGTTTGAAATTGGTGATATCATATTCAGCCGTGTCTAAAAGGCGTTAAAAATATTTTTTACCAAAAATTTCTGAACATTAACATATAACTTTATTCCTTTTTATTATACTGTTTCAAAGATAAAAAACAGCTGGTGGAATTTTGTCTTTTGCGTGTAAAGCTTGCAATGAGAAAGAAAAATCCACGTCTTCGCATCTTTAGTCAACCATTTGAAGCAAACATTTTATACAAACATCATCTAAATAATGATATCGATTTGTCCGCTGTTTTGCCTGAACACAAGGTAAATACATGTATGTTCATTGCTATTGTTTTCAATATGTCATGAAAGGAACAAAGTTTTAATGACTTTGAGCAGTATAGACGCTACAAACTTATCATTTTTTGTTCAAATGATATACTTTAGAACGAGTTTTAAAAAAAAAATTGATTTAAACTCTAAAAGTGATCAACAACGTATAAAGGGTTCTTTTATCTGCTTTCTTGATAAAGGTTTTCTGAATTTATGACAAATCCTTGCTTACAGACACCAAAATTATATTTCAATAGGCATCTGTATTTGTTTTTAGTCAAAGCAAACACAAATACAAAACCTAGGTAGCATTGACACAATCTCTCCTTTCCTTAGCATTGGGACGAATGATAGATAATGTACAAAACTTCCTTAATATTAATTATACATCATAAGAGACGTTCAAAGCTCTATTTTTATGGGAAGCAACCCCATGCATCATATAAAAAAGACGTGTTATTAAACATTTGTGGTGTTTATTTGCAAGTTTATTGCAATTGGAGTCTCCAATATTCATTTTGCTTATGTTAGTAATGTTATCTGTATGTCTGTTTGATCACACTCTGTACGTAATCTTTAAAACAAATTAATAGTTATTTTCTATTTGACTTTTAGAAGCCATAATAATATCCCATTCCCCGATATCTGCTCTTTTATTTTTATTTTGATAAAACTACCTTTTGTATTAATATCATAAGATAAAATAATAAATTCACTACATTTAAATTTAACAAGTCTTCTACTGTGGTAGCTTAAAAAAATTCGTCAAGACTGGTTAAATAGATAGAAAAAAATGGTTTGAATTGTTTAAAAGTTCATATTTGACCTTAAAAAGATTACGACTTTATTTATTTTTTAGCTTCTTGATGATAAAAACACAATGGAATTCAAAGATGAAAAATCGATGATCGAAGCATTAGAAATCAACGAAACGGTAAGAGATTCAAAGCTATTACTTTACATAACACAATTTGAATCAACTGTCAATTGCCTGACAGCACTGAAGAGAACAAAATCGTTTAAGGGAATGGGTACCAAATAACTTCCCCTTTTGATATGTGGGATCATATTCTTTAACGCCCTCGGAATCTTTCCAGCAGATTTGATCTCCAAAAGTATAATTTTATTTTTGGGTAATGTTTCAACCTGGCACATTAATTTTCATGATATTAAGATATTTTATTATACAAATGTCTGTTCACATTATTTTAAAGATAACGACATAAAAAAAAGCATGTCCGACCAAAAAGGGGAGAACATTACCTCATTGTAATTTGTTTGATTATGATGCCCATTAAGCTTTCTTCCAAAAATTGTGCAATGTATTGTCCAAAAGTCAGGGTTCCATGGCCAAGGGCGAGACCAATTTGAATATAAGGTGCAATGACACAGGGTTAGGGGTTAAGGCTTCTTCTTTTTTGAGGGGGGCATATGCGGCCGTATATTGAACATTTAGCTTGAGTCACGTACTTAACCTATTGCGCCAAAATTTAAGAACTCTACCATATTTTTTTGTGCATTGCTTGCACTTGCATGCTTGTATTGTAGAATTAACTGTAAGTATGTTGTGTGCATTATAAAAAACCCTGAATATTTTAAAAGATTACCCATTAGAGGCCAGCAGGTCTCTTTTTTCAAAGATTACTTTTTGGCTTTAGGAGTGAGAATATATATATATATATATATATATATATATATCTTATGACTAAACGTTTCTTTTTAATAAATCATATTATTATAAAGTTTTTACTCTTATATGATGCTTAAATTGTTATAATGAGGCCCTTTGACATGTCAGTTTTAGAGGTATAGTATTCATAAGACCACCAAGGCCTGTATACCTCTTGTCTGTTTTTTCTACCTTTTTACGTGTAAAAGAGGTAAAATTGATATTTCTTTAAATGTTTGAAATACTGAGAAAAGCATTGTTTGATTTTTTTTTAGGTTTTTAAAAACAAAATGGAACGTATACATTTGCTGACAAAAGCTTTCACTGGTAAGTAAATATACCTATGTAAATTTCTCTCAATCACTCTACCCCCCTTGTAGTAGGTAGTGAATTTCTTTGGTCATAAATATCTTTAAATTATTCTTAAAAGTATGAAGCACTTTGTTCAGTGGTCATAGGCGTTATGCCAGTAACCAAAGGTTGCTGGTTCAAACCCCGCTATGGTCACTTGATGTGTGTGTTGTGCCCTTAGACAAAGCACTTTATTTATATTGTCTTACTCCACCAAGCTGAGATTAGGTAGCAGCATGAGCTGTTGCTAACAGGGCTCACAAAAACTGTTAGTCCTGAAATTATAGAAACTTTGTCAAAAAAAATGTCCTTTTCTCTATGTAGATGTCTATACTACTATATTAAATTATTAGTATATAAAAATATTATATTAAAACATTAGGCTCGAGTTTTTGGCCTTTAATATCTATGAATCAAGAAAAGTATTGTCTTTTGTTTTATATATTTCAAACACCATTGGTACTTGAAGATTACAAGTCTGGTTTTACAAATACAAATACGTGCACATTTTCATTGGACATTTGCTATATATTCTGTTCATAATTATATCTATGATTTCTTATTAGACAAGTTATAAAATAACAAATATAAATTAACTTAGTACTTACTTTTGTTTTCATGGTGGCAAAGAAATTTTTGATTCCATGCAAAAAAATTCACATTATATTTCTAAGGAGTGTGTACATAATGTTTTATCGAGAAAATTATAAATGTGACACACCCGGTTTACGATAGAATGCGCTCCGTGTGTGTCACTTTAGCAAAGAAAGTACGGGAGATAAGTCTTACACAGTGCATTAACTATGAAAAATCCAGAGAGTTCCGAATGTCATTATGCCGTGTAAATTTGAAGCGAGTAAAAAGCGTTGGTGAAAAAGTTATGAATTCTACAATATGAATTAAATTTTTGTATGAAAGGTATTTACAGCCTCAAAAAGGTTTGTTATGATTTATTTGACTGTTAATTTCAATGCAACTTCATTAATTTTCTCCAAAATTGTTTTGGAGCGATTCTGCAGTTTCCTGCTACATTTCGGGTACATGGGAGGCATTCTAACCGGTGTGTGGGCCTGTCCTAAGACGCGGTTAGATTATTCTAACTAAGGAGAGTGTAGTGAAATTAATAGCATTATTGTAAGCTTTTTGCATTGTTATATAAATGTCAACAATACGGTGTGTCGATAAATCTATTTCGTTAATGGCCGATATGCAATGTCATTTTTTTTCAAATTCTCTTAAAAATAGTAAATAGGAGCCCTGAAAGAGAAACTGCTTTGAAGTACTTCAATCAAAGTTTTGATATCAAAGGTTTTTAATTTCAGGTTCAGTATATCCACACATTGCCGATGCCATGGAAGAATGTTGCAGTGCAATCGGGCGTCTCATGGCCTTCGAAAATGTATCAGCCAATCGAAAGCTGTCATGGGGAATGCATCCAATTTGTGTTGCAGTAAAACTTAATAGTACCGAACTTGTAAAATTCATGTTAATGAGGGGAGCTGATCCTAATATAATGGATTCTTGGGATGAAACACCGCTATCTCTAGCAATAATACTTCAAAATCTTGAAATGATTCAACTGCTGATTAAAGGAAAAGCAAATGTTAATCACATGGCATCAATTACAAGTATGCATTTGCATTTTCTTTAGAAAATTAAAAGATACGTTGTATTTCTGATGAAAATAATTGCATTAACAAGTTAAATGTGTATTAGTGGAAGGCAGACTAATTCTTGTAATTTGGCTGATTTTTTTAGGTGATTTGCGGCAGTCACTCCTGAGCAGAAGTTTAAAGATATTTCTACACTCGCCAATTCAATGGGGTGTACCGAAGAACAACATTCTGCTGAAAATTGTTAAACTTTTAGTCGAAAATGGAGCAGACGTTAATCTAGATGTGGAAAATGTTGACTCCGCTTTGATAGAAGCTGTAAGAATGCAGGACTTTGAAATTGTCACATTTTTACTGAAAAGCAAAGCCGATATCAACCATAAAGGAATACAGGGCTTAACAGCCCTCCATGTTCAATTAATGCAAAGACCTATTTCAAGATACAGAGGTAATTTCTATATCATATTCTGAAGTTTACTGTTAAGCTTTTTTTACATTGTAGAGGATTTTTTGCTTTTGTCAGTGATACACATTAACATACACATTTGGGTGGTATAATGCTAAGTTGCTGTCAATATTTATGGAGTAGATTCATATGATTTTTCTAGTCAGTCGTATCAAATATGATAATACATTTGAATGTTGGCCATTTGCGAATATACATATACCATTGTAGTACTGTGTAAGCATTTCGCTAATTTTGATTTATATCAGCTGTGTTTAGCTGATAGTAAAGAACACTGTTATGCTTTTCAGTTAAGAAATTTGTTCGTTTCTCTGTATTTTAGGCGTCACCTTATCACAATTTTTACACTCTAGTTCAATAAACCAAACTTTGGGCAAGGCACGATGTCTTTAATAGTTTAGATGAGTTCAAATACACTGTGTTTCGTCCCACCAACTAGAGCTAATAAAGTACTCAAAATAAGGATGTGGTAATATAAAATATCTTTCCCAATAATGTTAATCATTATAGCCATAAACAAAACTTCTTTTCCCCATCAAAAAAATATCAAAGAAAAACAAGATTGTTCACATCATCATCTCTGGGAAAAAGTAAAATGATACAAAGATCCTTATCAAAATACAAACAAAATCTAAAATTATTTCCATTGTCTGTCCCAAGATGTATATGCCTCACATTTTCTTAAATTGTTCTATATCTAAAATGCCTCTGGGTTCAAACGATGTTCATTCAAAAGTATAAAAAAAAAAAAAAATCAAAGATTTCCCCTTTGAAACGCTCCTTCTAACTTGTCATATTTCAATCCACGGCTAAAAATAATTTTCTATTGCAAAAGAGAGGAAGATACCCGGATGATAACGTTGAGAAATTGTGCGCGGTATTCTGATTGACTTCCGAATGGAAAAAGATGCAAGCATACCTTATCATAAATCTCCAAAAAAAAAATCGTTTCTGGTACAGTTATTTATCTGAGTAAAAACGATAATGTGTCAATGAAGATATCTTGGAAAATTTTCCTTTCATCGATTTCAATTTTTATTTCAATTCGTCCAAATGTGCGGCATAAATATCAAAGGACACACTATAAAAGGAAATGAACAATGAAAACAATCTGACATCTTTTCATTAAGAGTTTCTCCTCTCAGAGTTAGAAATAGGCCAATTATCGTGTTTGTTTGTATTACCAGTTAATGTTCATCGTATAAAAAGATGATTTAGAAGATGAATCATAACGAGAAGTTCAAGGAAAGTCAAACTTACATTTTTAGGGGCCATATGTAGAGTTGCCACAAAGGGCAGAGCTGTTTGAAACTTTACAAAGAAATAATACATTATTATAGAAAAAACATTGTTCTAGAGAATTTAAAATCACTCATTTGGTAAGCTATGTAGATTAATATGAATTTATGTTTTCTCATGCTGCACAACCTCACCGCAGCTCTGATTTTGCTGTCTGATAAAATGAACTCAACACTTGTGCATTATGAAATATGTCATTTATTAAAAATGACGAAAGTAAAGAAAAATATAAACAACATAGTAGGGGATCAGACCCCAAAACTGTTCTCACAAAATGTTAAATAACTTATCAATATGCTGATCCCCTTAAATTACAGAAAAACAATATTTAGTTCAAAATTATATACAATATATAAAAAAAACCAGCAAAAGAGATGGCACCTCAAAAATAAAATATGGCACCTCAAAAATAAAATATGCAGAATAACAATATTTTGTACATGTATGCAACTTTCAAATATTGGAGTGGTGAAACGGGGGTGGTGGTGGGTGTATCAAAACATTACTCGTGCTAACACTCTCAGAGATGAAGACAGAATGACCCTACTCTCACTGGTCAGATACTGACCGCATCAAACCGCGTGACCATATCGATTAATTTGATTGGCTATTAAATTTAATTTGGGGAGAATTACACCATGGAATTTTTTACAATTACATAAAAGGTCACTGGGAGGTTTTTAGACTAGGGATTTGGGCTAAAAATAGACATGGACAGTGACCACTGAAGGAAAAATACATAATATGGCCAACGACCTCTACAAGGCCTGGGAAAGAAATGCAACATATATAATCAAACATAAACATGAAAAATACAATAAATAAGCATATAAAACTATAGCGTTCAACACATAAATACAATTATTAACATAACTGTTGTTTTATGTCTTTACTCTTTGGACCAGAAATGACATTTAGGAAGATGACGAGTTTTTTAAGATTTATATTGTTAAAAACAACCGATACCAATAAAAAGGCAAGAAATATCTTTCAAATATTCGCAAGGTTTTTTTGCAATGAATGTTGAAAATATTTTTAGTTTAAATTTTGGGTCTATTAGACTTGAATATATGAAGTTAGAGATCACATTATCTCTACAAAGGCTACTCTGTAAGATTTATTTATATTATTAGCTAACCAGAACTGAAAGCTCATGTGAGCTATTTTGATTACGTTTTATGCGGCGTCAGTCTGTCTGCAAACTTTCTTTTACGACTTCTCTAGAACCACTTAGTTAATTTTAACCGAACTTAGCACAAAGTGCAAGAATAAAAGTGACTTAGATTTGTTAAAACCTTTCAAAACTCATCTTCTCTAAAACTAATAGCTTGTGTTAAAACATCTTAAGGAAGTGTAGATTCAAGTTTGTTTAAATCATCATCATCCCTGGGAGTAGGGTGGGGTTTGGATTTTTACGTAAGAATATGTATAGAATTTTTTTTAATCTTTTCAAAAACCAATGGAGAGGAGACAATGTAAATTTTGTTGAGGCATCTTCAGGTAGTGTTGATTTAAGTTAATTAAATCAAGATCCCAAGGGAGTGGTAGTATAATGCCACAACTCAAGACTGTGTTAATCATTATCTTCAGTGGCCAAGTTAGAGATTCGAGTATTTAACAAGGAAACGGTTTTTTAAATTCTCAATTTTAGAGTCAAAAGTTGTAATATATGGTAATATTGATTTGCAGTCATGTTACCAAATTGTTGATTCTCTTAAATTTTTAAGACATGAGCCAATAAACATTTCTTGGGCTTCTCAAGAGTTTCAAATATTGATGCAGGTTTAAAGATACATTATCAGTTGTTTAAGATAGTCTTAAGAATTGCAATGTTCAATATGTAATATGATTATTAAAACATCATGCTAGAAAAGGGTTTTTGTTAAAAATATCGTTAAAAATATCGAAAGAAAAATATGAAAATCTTTTTAACAGAATCTAGTCTAATACTTTGTCCAGATTTTTTATTTATGGCTCCATAAAACTGATTTTATTATGACTTTTGTTGCTCAGGTTAGCGATGTGACCCATGGGTCTCTTGTTTTCAGGATGAACATTTCTTTTGATACTTGTAAACATGTACATGTATAATGAGATGACAGTTTTATTCTTTTAGAATGAAAAATTGTTATGATAGTAATCTCTATTTATTCACTGATAAAGTATGATTTATTTTTCAGTAAAACAACTAAGACCTTATTTCTAATCATTAGGTCAGGTTTGTCTAACCATGTTTGGAAGCAAATTGAACTTAACTCTCTTTTCATACTATTGCAACAGTCAAAGCGATATCACTGACATCATTTTATTTCTGACTTACTGTTGGAGCTTAATTTATTTTTATACTGTAAGAATATTTTATATTTCGATTTGCTTAGTGATTAGCAATTTTAGTCACACAGACTTTCCATAATCTTACTTTTTTCATTTCAGATGCTGACAGCATCCTAAATATTTTAACAGCACACGGTGCATCTGTTAATATTAAATCAATACATGGTAAGACCCCAATAAATGTGACTTTAAGACAACAATTCTTCAAAGTCATACCAAACCTCATCTCTCGAAATCTGGAGCCAAACATAACAGATAACGACGGATTGTCGTACTTTTAGTCACACAGACTTTCCATTATCTTACTTTTTTCATTTCAGATGATGAAAGTATGTTGAATGTTCTAACAGCACACGGTGCATCTGTTAATATTAAATCAGTACAGGGTGAGACCCCAATACATGTGGCTTTAAGACAACAATTCTTCAAAGTCATTCCAAACCTCATCTCTCAAAATCTGGAGCCAAACATAACAGATAACGACGGAATATCATACTTAATGTTGGCTGCGCAATTCGGGGAAGAAGACTTGGTTGAAAGTTTTGTCGATATTGGAGTAGATTGTTCTCTTGTCGATTCTAAAGGCAACAGTGCACTTCATTATGCATGTAAACATCTTATTATAAAATATGATTTTTGTTTAATCTTGAAGTTTTAGTTTCCAATGTTCCTTAATAAATTGACAAATATGCTAACAAATATATTGAGCAAACAAATTTCACACTATTACTCAATGTATGTTTAAGTTTTTTAATCGTGTTTTTTTAAATTTCAGGCTACGAAAACTTCAAAACATCTGTATTTCACATTCTTTTAAGAAATGGTTGCAACATTAACTTGACGAACAACGAAGGGCTGTCACCTTTGAACATCTATTTAATGAAAAACCTTAGAATAGATAGTTGCTGTTTGTTTTTTAAAAACGGCTCAGATCCTTCAAACTGTATTAAGAATTTTCATTCGCCACTGATGATTGTACTAGAAAAAGGTTCTGATGATATGTTAAGGTGTATATTAGAACACGGTGTAGATATTAATCATCTTGGGGCATCTGATACCACAGCCCTACATATTGCAATAGAAAAAGGTAATTCTCTCTCTCTCTCTCTCTCTCTCTCTCTCTCTCTCTCTCTCTCTCTCTCTCTCTCTCTCTCTCACGCACACACACACACACACACACACACACACACACACATCATCATCATTATCATTGAATAAAAGTATTCATACATAGTTACTTCTCTGTTGAAATAACCTATTTGAAGTATTTTTCCTAGGTGACCATTAATTGATGGTAACATCAATGGGTTCTTGTTTACTCTGTTTGGCAGGGTTTTTTATTTCCGAAATCAGAAGCTTAAAGCTATACACGCTATAATTTGCGTCAATTTTGAATGACAGTGAAAACGCATGTGTTTGTCTACTTATAAAAGTTATCCTTAATCTGTAAATTACAAGGGTGAATTCCATCTCGTTACAAAGATATAGATTTTTAATTGTTTATTTTCCTGCCAGGAAAATATACCTTTTCATGAATATTGATGAAGGAAGAGCAAACCGACCTCCTTGCGCATGTCCGCGGAGAACTAGGTGGTCGTTATTGTTTGCCTACTTAAATATCCAACTTGATTTTTATATGCTTAACAGTTGTTAATTTGAAATACATACATGTATAATGAGTAAAATACGCTTGCCATTCACGATACCCTTACTTCTGCATTAACACTTATAGGATCTATAAATAGCACATAGGGGAAAAACACAGGTCTACGTCATTTTTTTAAAGGAAGTATTCATATCTACTCACAGGCTTGTATTTTTTTCTTTTGTTTGTACTCGTATATCGGACAAACTTATGCTTTACTGAAAATATCCTTTCCTTTGTGAAACTATCACAATTATGAAGATGTTGACCCTTCACCAGTTTTGGTATGATAGGCTAAATTTAGCTGTCGATATCACGTGATAGATTGATATTCACGAGGAGGCATTACTTTCCTGGCAGGAAAATAAATATTTTTTATTGTTTAATATTTGATATATTTGTTACGTGATCGAATTGAGCATTATAATTAACATAATAAAGGTAACTTTTATTAGTAATCAAACACATACATTTTCCCCTTTATTCAAAATTGACGCAAATTATAGCGTGTATAGCTTTAAGGTATGATATTAATAGTGAACAAATAATTCAAAGGGTGTGGGTATAGGCCACTAATGCATTTTTCCATATACGCTAATGTTAGCAATAGAGTTCCTCGCTTCGGTCCTAATTTTCTTTTAGCAATAAGAGACCCTTCAATAAAAGCTCACCAAATTGTCTCTCTCTTGTTAAAATTTCGTGATGTAAAGTCAGATTCGTTTTCCGGCAATATGCGTTTGTATTGAAAAACTCTAAAAAAAAAAATGTTAAGAAAAAAAAAGGGAATTTCCGTAGTTTTGGAAAGGGTATACACCAAACAGTTTCAATTATTTCCTTCAAATGATGATTCTATTTTTACACTTAGATTTAAAAATTCCAAATCCTCTCCTTTTTGACTTGTGTCAAGCATTCTGATCTGCAATGTCACAATAAATGTATTGCTTTACATTGAAATATGAAAAAAATATAAAATGGTATTTACTTTTTTTCCACAAAATTAAAAACTAAATTATAAGAACGATATAAATGGACCACGTAACAGATTGCAATTAGTCTTCTAGTTATCCAACAAAATTTCTAACAGAGTCTATTGACCATTTTTAGTGCATTTGTAACCTACATCATAATTTGAGATTTTAACTTATGATTTTTTAACTGTTGTATTAGGGATAAATAGAGAGGAGAGAGTGAATCAGTTACTTGATGCTGGAGCTGACGTAAATGCTGTTACAAGTGCAGGGTTATCGCCCCTATCAGTTTTGTTACGTTCCAGACATTCCGATGAAACAATGCGTCTGATGTTAAAGTTTATAAAATGCAAAGCCGATCCAAACATTGGAACTAATCCTCCTCTCTGTTTTGCTTCCGCTGCGATGAATATTCCTATTATGAAGACGCTTTTAGAGGCAGGAGCAGATATAAACAAATCGAACACGGATGGAGAATCGGCACTTTGTTGTTGCCTTAAAACTAACCATCGAGGTAAAACTTCAATAGTCTTAACATAATATCCTTTAAATCTGTAAACAATTCTGTTTTTGTTAACATTTGTTTCTGCATCGATTGTACTGTGCATCTTGGAACCAAAAAATGTTCCCTCAATAAATCTTGCAATACTGTTGCAAATCTTGCGGCCATGCAGGCTATATCCCAGCCCTTATTTATGTTATGGACAAACGTTAATACTGCGATTGTACTGAAAATTTCTAAACTATTAACCGATATGTATAGTTCGAATTCCTCCATTGAAGCTCCATTGAACCCTTATAGAACGTTAGTGTAATTTGAGCATCGTTAAGGTGTAGTTTTTTCTTATATCAAAAAGATTATCTAAAATAATTGAAAATAAACATTGTTTTATTTCTTACTGTTTGTTAAATGTGAGCAAATTTTATGTCTGCAGGGAAAACTCTTCCCAACCTTTTTTATTTTATTTGTAACGTATTTTTGATATGTTGCTACATATAATCTAGTGCAAATTATAAGTTATTCTTACTTTAACAATTTTTAAAACCGCTATTTAATTCATACATTTAATTGTAGATATGTTAAAATTATCTGATATAGATCAAAAATGAATTCTTTTGCTGTTCCATTTCATCAAGCACCTAAAAATGTCGTTCATTTACACTATTAGCTAATTTGTTTAGAAAATGTACTGGTGTCTTGAAAATTGTTAATTCTTTTTAAATGATTATTTTTTTCAGAATGTGCTATTTGTTTAAATCAAATGTTAAAACAACAAAACAAAATTAGATATATGCAACAATTTGACCTTTTCTAAACTTTCAAAAGTAATCTCACTTTAATTATCATACTCGTTTATGCCCAGCTATGCTATAGAAAACTTGCTTAAACAACAATGTCTATCTTTAAAAAAAATTGCAGTGTCAATAAGACTTGTACATATAAAGAATTGCTTAGCTATAAATGAAAAAAATGACAGTAACAAACCGCCAACCATCTCAAAATTTATAAAGCAAAAAACAAATTAAAAGCAGAGCAACATGGACCTCTAAACGATAGAGATGAAATCAGGTGCTTAGGATAAATATAAACATCCCCCGTTGACCACTGGCACCCGCCGTGCGCTTCTTCTCACAATTGTGCATGTCATGATCGAGATAAATGTCAAAATGGAGAATATGTCATAATAGGGGAAAAACGAAAAGTTGATGTTTTGGTTTGTTCGTGATGGTCAAAATATAAACCTAGAGCAAATACGGACCTCCATGACATTGGAGTTGGGATCAGGGGCCTAGGAGGAGCAATGCTCCCCTGCCGACCGGTCGCACCCGCCGTGTGCTCATTGTAAAGGTCACGAAAAGCGGAAGAAACCTTAGTTATTCTGGTTTATGAATAAAGGTCTAACAATGATGTCTACATGTGATGAAAATGCAATATTTAATTACTTTGGTACTGCTTTATATTTCTTATCCAAATATAAATGTACGCTTAATATTATTTATAAGTTATATTAAAAATATTTATTTAGTACTATTTCAAACTAATGTTATAATCTAAAAAATGCCAATGATTGTCAGAGAAGTTTTGTTTGATTTAAAAAACTTTTGATGATTTATTCTTTTCTAATTTTTAGTATTTTTCTCAGTTAATTGACTGAGAAATGCACATTAATTCTTTTTCTTTTCAGATGAAACACTTATACTGAAAAATGTGACATTTCTTGTCGAAAATGGAGCGTCCGTCAATGCAGAAATGGGAACAGAATCACCCTTACATTTTGCTGCTGCATCAAAGTTGCGAAGAACGATCGATTTTCTAATCGAAAAAGGTGCAAACATCAATCATGTTGGAAGTTGCGATGTTACACCGCTGCTGACGTATATTTCAAAAAAAGGTAATATGGAACTTGTACTGTAGTATTATTATAATAACTATCCTATTATCCCCAATTTTTATATAATTATTTTATAGGATCATGATAGAAATTATAGTAATCAAAGACATTAAGGGTTAGCAAAGCCATAAAATCGATGCATTCAATTTTAGGTACACGTATTTAACATTCAGAGAATGTCTTGTTGACAAAGATAATGCTCGAAAAGTGTTATTATATTTATTAAATTAGATTTTATGCAATTTAGTGACATCTTGATATTTTAGCTTCACGTGAATTTCCTTGTTCAGAAGACACTGATACAGTAACCGCAACGTGTTTTTTTTTACAAGATAATAAAACGATAGGATAGGATCCACGCATGATAGAATAGGATTAATGCACGATTGAACAGTATACACGGACGATACGATATGATTGACACATTATAGGAAAGGATAAACAATGCTCATGATAAACCTACTGTATATTCGCGTTAAACGATCTTTACGATTAACCTGATAATGACAGAGTTTGAGAAAGAACATGCACGAATCAACGTGTACGTGGGATTTCTTGCTATCAACAAACTCTGAGTTGTTAAATCATTGCTGCATCATTTTTAGAATGTATAAAACTGACCAGTTAATTTTTTTCAGCAAAATTGTGAGCTTAAATGATCAATATCTGTATTATCATTACTGAACACCTCGCTGATCGCTGCAAACATTTTAGCCGGAGATCAAAACACACGGAAAATAGTGGATTCAATTAAAACACAACTCTTGTTCTTAACAGAATAAAGTCTATTATAAATAAAATTATTTCTATAATAAAAAATGATGCATTAACAACGAATTTTATTTCATACAATTTAAATACATGTATACGATTTGTTAACATTGTTTTCATTACCGCACACCCTAGCCGATCGCCGAGAAGGTTTTAGCACCAGATCAAATCACACGGAAAATAACGAATTCAATTAAAATACAACTCTTTTAATCAAGTAAATAGAAATTGTATCATAAATACTTTGTCTGTGTAAAAAATGATGCACAAAAACAGATTGTATTACATGCAAGTTAACGTTTACACAGCTAGGTATACACTCCAATTACTATTTAATATATTCGATAAACAGGTGAAAATGTTACCTTGTTGCTAAAACCGTCGATAGTTTACATTAATTTTTCATTTCCATTGGTTACATATATGACTTCAATGTAATTTTGGTTAATTTTGATCGAAAGAATTAAAAAATTAGTATCATAATAGAAAGCTGGATAGGATATTGCAATTCTTGTTCGGTAAATTTGCGTATTCGGCGCACTGAACGACTCGTAAGTTTTAAATGAATTAACTTGCTTATGACAAGGCACACAACGATTAACACAAAAGAATAAACGGAAAAACTGTTAAAATTGAACAATAAATCTGATAGGATTCATTCACGATAGGATAGGATTAAAGCAAGATAGAGCATTATACATGCTCGATACGATAGGATTGGTACAAGATGCGATAGAATAGGATTGTTAAAAAAACATTGCGGCTACATGTACAGTATTATTGTTAGATATATATTTTTTCATAGATTCTCATACTTTACTATTGGGTAATGACAACCTAGATTATAAAACTAATGTTAGAATTTTCACAGCTGTGCAGAACTTTATAATCAATTCTCGCAGATTTACATAAGTATACTATTTTGTTCTTTACCATTTTTTTTCAATATATGTGTATATACATGTACCATGATTTATGACAATTGCAAATTACTTGTAATTGGGTGAGAACCTAGTAAGTTGCAAGAACTTGTGTTCGAACCCTTTGTATATTATATATACAATAAAATATGTTCAAACTAATATATTTTTGCTGAAATGGCATCGATCTGTTTAAAACAATTTCTTTTAAAACAGCATAACCTTTACTGTGAAAGAAATTTATTATTCAGTTTCAAATTGTGTTTTATTTGATGTCCGATTTGGTTTGTTTTAAGTCTGGTAATCACTTAGCTGTTTGGCATTGAATACGATTGTAAATAAAATCTTCGAAAAAAATATAGTAGGCGATACGCTTGATTTTTTTTATTGAGTCGGCTCGCGAAGCAAGAAGACCCTTGCTATCATGGGCATTCTCGGAATGGATTCTGAGCACATCCTTGTTATGATAATGCGCGATACAATGCAAATAGTTCTTATTTCTTAGTCGTTGAAATATCAACAGAACGTGTTGAATGTTATTCCTTTCTTATTCTCTGACTATAAAAACATAACTGGTTAAGCTCTTACACGATAAAACATCCAATTTACCCTCAGGTAATCTTTTTATTTATATATGTAAATGAGATAACGTGAGTGGGTATAAATACCTTGTTCCAAGAACGACCTGTCTAATTCCACGTGACTGCCACGTGACTTTGAGTTTAAAGTAGCGTGTGTGTTTACAGAAGATTTTGCATCAGAGAGAGGAATAATAAAACATAATCCTGATTACTTCATGTACATTATTGTGATAAAGGAAGATTCTCGTATAATATTCGATGATTGTTTTCGTTATGTTCGAAGTTCATTGTAAGAGCCAGGTAATGTAAATAAACTGGCGTAAATGTCGCGTAAAATTTAGATTCGCAATTAACAAAAATGGGGAAACAGCAAAATGTCCAATCAGCAGTTTATGTTACGAAACATCAAGCATGAGGAAGAGCTATGGAAATTCAATAATATAAGACTTTCAAATAGCCATAAAATTTGAGTTTTTCGTTTAGCAATAGTTTATATGTAAAAAACCGACCATCGTAGCAATTATCTTAAACAGAAATTGAACTGAGATATCTTGCTTTTTCGATTGTTTTGGAATTGTATCAAATCGGAGAAGCTTACTATGAGAGCATCATTTTTATTAGCTGCAGGTATGTAGCTCCCGGTCCGAAAAAATTCGGATTGACGACCTGGAAGCTACATGTACAGTCCGCACGTGTTAAAAAAGCTGTAATTTACGGCGCACAAAAAATTGCGTTAGTTTCATACAAACGAAAATTATATAAGTTAAAAAAAGCTGGAACTAATATTAAGTAGCCTTCGAAGAAAAAATCGTTTACTTAGCAGTGATGTGATGTAGAATAAAGTGGATACAATTCGGTGTCAAACATATTTACTGCTGAATTTTGCACTTTATAACAAGCATCAATGATAAAAAAAAAATATTAGTCTAGATTTATATAAAAGACAATGTGTGTCATGTTGCTAATTTTGTTTAGTAAATATAATTATAAACCCTATGAATATAAGAAAAAACCTGGTATGCATTCAATTTGAATTCATGGTCAGATTTTTAAAAAAAAGGTAAAACATGATATGAAAAACATTGAAGAGTATTCACTAGTGAATGACAGCCAAAATATGGAACTACCAAAGTAATGCATTTTCTTGGACACAATAAAGATATTTTGTAATGAAATATTTAAGATTTTTTTTTGCTGAATAACTTAATCACTTTGCATATAGAGTTTTCACTCTCCAGTGTCTGCCGATTGACTCTTTTGCAATCTTTGTATCCAGAGGTAATGCTTTGGATTTTTCTCATATTGGAGTCCAGCTCGTTGTCTCTTTGATTCTCATTTTAAAACCAGCAAGGATTTTGTTTGAGTAAAGGAGAAAGTAAATAAGTGAAAAAACTCATTGGCGAATGAATCTGAAATATGTTATAATATCAGATCATTGTCCAAATCTTTACCCTCAGATGGTAACAAAAAATGAACTATTTGAATTACATGGATTAGTCATTAGAGAGACTTTACAATTCATAAATGAAATTTTGTTAAGAAGCAAGTTGTTTTCCAATATATTTAGTTGTACATATTTTAACATTTATTAACTTATATTCAAAGTTGTGTTCAATCTAACAAATGAATCATTTCATTTTCAGCGTGTCAATCGTAATGGGGACCTAACTTTAATTAAAGAGGATGTAATTAATGCATGCATTTTTTTAATTTTATGTGTAAAAATGCAAAAAATATGGAAATTATCTTACTATGGAAAACAATGTATAGACAAGCCCATGTTTTATTTGAGTTATTTTCTCAAAATTAACTTTGGGTCATTAATGTGAATATCCACTATACAATTATTCAATAAATATCCAGTACTTTACAAACTTAAAATTTTATAATGCACTACTTTGCGGGCTTATGCTATACCAACATGGTGGTCTCATAAAGGTGATGTCTGTCTCGATTAGCTCTGTAATCTTTGATTACCTATTAATTTTTAATTTACTTAGGAAAGACAGAAAAGAAATTATATGCATTACTGACAATCTAAAATAAATAAAACTTCCATCAAAATATTGTCATGTTGAAAGCGAGTCGACTCTCAGGCCCCTCGGGCCTTTAATTTGATATTGAAAACACGAATTAAGTTTCTCTTTTGTTATAAGCAATGCAGCCCAAAGCATTCTTGCAATCTGACATGGATCTTTCTGTTTTATTGAATAGTTTCTTGAAAGCTGTAATAAAGTCATTTAACGTTTGACTTATTTTTGCCGTTTTAGATTCACAAAGATGGTGGAATCACAACGCAAATGATACAAGTTTTCTTGAGTTTTTACTTCTTCATAATGCTAATCCAAACGTTGAGGACCATGAAGGTAATAGTGTTCTGAACGTTGCATTTTCGAAAGAAACATCCATAAATAATATACGGAGTTTACTCAAAGCCGGTGCAGACCCCCTTCACAGTGGAAAAGATGGGCTAAACGCATACCAACAAGCGATTGAAAAGGGTAATATGACATTGTTTTTATCACAATTACACATAACCATGCAACATAGCTTTTATTTAAATTTTAGATTACCAATTTTGCAAGTTTCATATAATTTATATAACGTTGTTTGCTTTATCAATTACAGAATACAAATTTTTATGAATATTTCTCTATGATTGACACGTTTTACCTGTTAAAGGGTCTTCCACACCTTTGCGGAAAGCTCTGCATACAAGCCTTTAAGTTAACATCTTAAGTGCATTAAGATTTCTGGCATGTATTCGACATGAAAATGTCAGAAAACAATCAATTTTGAAGAAAAATCAGCTTATAAAAATTTACAACTACATGTATTCATGAAAACAAATGTAAATCTCTGCTGTATTCGAATTTGGAACTTACGCGTCAGTAGATTGAAGCTACACTAAATGCGCAACAGAGACAGACACTAAAGTTTGGCAATTTAAGCTGTTTCCTGATGTGTTAAAATCGCCATGTTGTGACGTATAGTTATCAAACGTAGACGATAGGGTGTGTCGAGGATCTTTAAATTGGAGTAGTGTTTACCGATAAATATTTGATTTTATACATTTTAGACTGGACCTACTTTGAAGTTTTATTGGAAGAATACAGATCAGAACACGTCTCACATGAAATGTTCTGCATGTATTGGAAAAAGATTTTCGAATGGCAAAAATCAAGAGGCAATTATACGCAATTTGACAAAACTTCAAAGACATATATTGTAGTCATGGGTGTGTCGTTGAAGATTCTCTCATGCACTAACAAAATTAATGTGCACATCACCGACAAGAAAGGAAACACCCCACTGATTTTTTTCAGCACGTTGAACGAATGTTCCATCATAAAGATTTTGATAGAAAAGGGAGCAGATATAAATCGCGTTGGTGAGAATGGATGGAATGCGCTTCATGCTTTATATGCAAGTTTTGGTATGTGAAAACTACAAATTATGTTTTGTATAAGATTACATATATCTTTTTAAAGATTGAAAAGCGTTGAATTTAATTCGAAAAAAAATTTAATATCAGTTTCAAATTTAATTAACTAAGAGTGTTGTCAGTTATTCACCTTTGTTTAAGAAACAATCGTGAATCTAAGATTTAGGAATATTAACGGATTTTTTAAAAAAAACTATTAAAATTCTAAATTTGGATTTAATTTATACACTGTACATCTCTTGACAAGAATTCATCTTATTGATTTTTTCATGGAATTCGTTATATTTGGTAGTGATCTAAATTGCAACAATCTGAGTTTTAATGAAATTAACAAGGTTATATATGACTGATATAGTAAGCAGTTAAATAATAAACATTCAATTTTAAATAGACTGTATGTAAGTAATTCTAGACTAGATACTCGTAATCATTTAATTGTAATTTATGATGAAGATTTCAAACTATCTAGTATCATATGAAATAAATTGTGTCAAATTCTAATATGATAAAAATTGCATCTAAAAAATTGATTCACTTATTTTTTTTCTTTGGAAACAGATCCTGAGTCTAAAACAGAAGCATTTGACTTGCTTTTAAAACATGATGGCGATTTTACCACTGCAGACGAGGCTGGAAAATCTGTTTTGGATAAAGCTATTGAAGATTATTTGGCATCCTCATACTTAGGTAGATATAATACGCCAAGAGACTTTCTCCTCTGTGTCTTGAACTCCGGGAAACATATAAGACGTTGTGATGATATATTACTCCATGCTGCCAAATTGGACGACTTCCGTATCGCAAAATATATGATTCTTGAAGGAGCAGATTGTACAGTAAAAGACCAAGTTGGATATAATGTTCTTAATCTATGGATAACAGGCAAAAAAGGTAAATAAGTATGTTATTTAACTGAAATAGTCAGTTTGTTACGCTATAAGTTTGCTACCCAATGAAAATGTGTGAATTACCTTGATGCAAAAAAGCATTAAAATGAAAGAATCTATACATGTATGTAATATGCTCATATTAGCAATTAAATATGTGATAGAAAGAAAAGTAAATTGCTTTTTCCTTTACAATTCATGTCAGTGCGAGGTTACGACCGTGTTTTCATTCTGACTACATTCCCATCCGGACAAAGAAAATTATGAAAATCGCAATTTAAGACGTTTATTAGATTGTTATTATTTTCATTTATCGTTAAGAAAAAAAAAACGTTATTTTTCCACTTGTTAATTTATTTAAATTTAAGTATGATTGTCAGTGGATGCACATATGTTTGAACAATGCTTGAGTGAAAAATAAAATGAAAGAGAGTAGCCAATTGCCCCTATACTAGTGGCTATTAAACTAAGAGAGGCCGCTCTATGTGATAGTTTTCCAAAAAATATAGTACGTTTATCAATTTTAAAAAATAAGTCAACGATGGCGTAAAACTTAAAGATATTAATTTTTATTTTTACATATTACATGTTCTAAAATTTGAAACATTAAAAAAAATTAAACAAATTCTTCACTTTACTTGCAGTGCCACCTTTGTTGTCGAATTTGACACTGCTAAATACTATTAACTGTGATATTAATTAAATTATAAAGCATTGACAGAGTAATGTGTCAAAAATTCAAAAAAAGGGTCGAGCCATTCTTAAAATACTTAGCCCGAAATTTCTCTAAACAGCTTTCCTCTACGAAATGTTCATGTTTACGACTGCTCTAAATTTGTCTTCAATTACAATTCAATAAAAAAGACAGAAAAAATTGTATATGATACAATATTTCATGAGCTTTGTATTTAAATTTCTTGAACAAATATCATTTATAATATAAAAAAAAAGTGAACATGGTTAATATTTTATAATGTCATTACGTACAACGCCACCTATATCGTCCTTTGACTCACTATGAATATGAAAAATGTCAATTGTAATGACTTTTTTTTAATATACGGAGTAATAAAAGACATGTTAATATCATAAATTATACAACAAATAAGCATTGTTTTTAAATTAGAGAAAAAGAATGGAGCCATTTTGAAAAAAATACCAGCCCGAAATTCCTCTGGACCACCTTTCTCAGCAATTTTTTTTCATTTTTACGATTAACAGTAAAAATCCAATAACATTTCTAGAGCGTAGAGCATGCCCTTGCATATCGTAGTAACTGAGAGTCAAAAACTTCATGTGCAGGTGATGAAGGTATATTGCTACATAAGTAAGGAAAATTGACCATTAGTAGGAAAATTAAGTCATCAAGTGTATCATAACGTTTTGTTGTTAGGTTACTATCAATGTCCCATTCCAGTAAAATATCAAAGATGAAACAGATGACGCAAACTCTGTGGTATCTTTTAATTCAACTTGGGATATATCGAGTCGACATAAGTATGGAAGTAACAATTGTTAATTATTTCCGTTGCATAGGTCATTGTTCCTAATGAGGCTTTGGAGGTTCCATAATTGGTGCTGATATTTTCAAAATATTCTGAGACCCCTCCAAAGCACATCCAGACATATACAAAGTTCCTTAACTAAATTCGTTTAAATGTAATCCTGGCCTGTGAAATAAATACGATATATAAAGAACACATATTCTAGATGCTATTTTTGTATAGTACAATTGTATAGAATACTACATGGTGTTGGGTAACTTTTTACGCTTTTTTCTGAAAACCAAAACAGTTTAACTAATGCAAATAAAATCACTACATATCTTCACAGCAAATGACTCAGCTAGACAAGTACATTTACACATGGTCTGAGATCGATTAAGGATATTTAAACTTTAGCTCCGTGGTCGTCTTTTGATGGACTATATAATGACTTTTAATGCATATGGTCACTATGACACATCATCAACCCTTGCCTCTGACCTCTGACACGTCCCAAGGTCTTTTATAACAGTCGTCTGTCAATTTGGGAAATTAAGAACTGTGACCACTGTGCCGGATAATTATGCCAGTGCCTAGGTGGCATTTTTGCACCCGTCTAAGCTGTATCGATTAAAAAATGCCATATGATAGACCATTTCTTAAAGTGGTTCTATACACCCACAGTTTATTCCAATTTTCAGTAGAATACCACAAAGCATATATTTATCACACATTAAAATGATGATAGTGATACCAAAGGTATTTGAAAGAATTTTTTAATGTTTTTTCGTGCTTTTGTATATTAGTTTATAAAAAGTTAACTACTTAGAAATTAAAAGAAAATAGTTTGTCAAATAATGGATATTTACTTCAGACACATAAAAAATTAACAATTCATAACATTGAAAAAAATCTTAATTGCAAAATACATATAAATGACATAAAAAATTTGAGTATAAATCATTACAATTAAACACACAAAAAAGTAAAATTTTATTGGGTATGAAAGTTCCTCAGGTAAGACATATTTCCCAAGACATAAGACATATAGGCCCAAACACCTTGGGGACTTTCCAATTTCTGAGTTGAAGAATATTTCCTATAATAGTGTTTTGGAATGACAAATACATACATACACATCTCATAATAATTCGCTTTAAGGTTGTATGTGACACATCCATGTTGTGAAATACTATTTATCGAAATAAACAAAATCGAGCGCAATTCTATACAGTAAATACTTTCTTTCCCAAAATTGTCATCGCATAGCGTAGCGCCATGGGTTAGTGGTTACACTTCCAATCTGAAAGACGTTACTTCGAATTTCCATTTCAACCAAATTTACAACTAATTAAGGGGAAAACTAATAAATAGGATTTATGTATCCCAACCTGAGAATAATATATCGATATGAATGATATACATATTATAATTTTCCAATTATAAAATCAAATCCATTAAAACTTAGGTACTCCATACACCTGGGGAAAGTTCTGCATTCAAACCTGAACTTCTAAATTACTTAAAGATACGGATTTCTAGCATGTGTTTGGCTTTTAAATGACAGAGAAAATCATTTTTTCGAGAAAAAAATCAATTTTTTAAATTGTATTTCTTTTCATGAAAAAGGTCCTACGGTATTCGAACTCGGAACATGTAAGTAGATTGAAGTTACAACTATTTTGCTACGGAGATAGACAACAGACTTTTTTCACAATGCTTACAAATCGCCATTTTGTCTGTCATTAAAAGTAGAATCATGGGATTTCGAGGATTCCTAACAGATTTTTTATTTGTAAAAACGGTTCCCATACAATTCGCTCCAGTTTGAATCAGCAATTACCGGAAGTACATGCTTCCAAATTTACTCTTTTGCGTACTGCGTCATCAACTAATGGTGTATATGGCCACCTTAAAGAGTTTATTAGCACATTTGTTGATAAGGTATCTCATCTGTCACGTGAGATATCTGATCTTGAAAAGTAAATTTCTACAGGAAAATAAGTTATCCCTAATGGCTTATGAAAAAAATGTTCCTATAGGATATTAGGATTTTTTTATCGGGAAAAAATTCTAATAGGAATTTAATTTCCGACAGGATTTGAACAAAACTCCGACAGGATTTTAATATCTGATAGGAAATCTAAAGTTTCTATAGGAAAACTAGCAGTACGAATTAAATTCCTACAAGAAATTCTTTTTCTTTAATATATAAATATAAAAATATTATTCCTATTGGAGTTTAAGAAAATCCTAAAGGATTTTCAATATTTACTGTCGGAAAATTATTTCTTTTAATTATAATTTCCCTATGGAATATTGATTGTTAAAAGTTTAAATTTCATCTGTCAGGTGAGGCACATTAAAATCAAATATGGTTATATACTCTCTAAAAAATGGTCTATCATTTGGTATGTGTTGATTTTACGAAACTGCATCTTAGGCAGGTGCAAAATTGCCATCTTGTCACTGGCATAATTATCCGGCTCAGAGTTTGTGGTTACTGTGTAGAACGTAAAACGGTCAGTTAACACGCGTACTCGATGGCAATGCAGATATTCTTATTTTCATTTTTCATAAAAAATGTTTCTGCTGTAAAGTTAAATGCACAACTTAATTAATCATTTAATGTTCAAAATACACTTCAACTAACGTTATGCTGAATGCAACATTTAACTTTGTGTTAAAAATGTTCACACACCCTAAAGGCAAAAACTCATTATATTGTCATTTATGTAGACAAATCAACATCTTGCGACGCATGCATGTATCTGCGGTAATATCTGCATGGAGAGATTGTAAAGTTGGTAGAACTTTTGTTTTGATGACCATCGTACATGTATCTTCCAACTTTTATTGCGGCAAACTTGTGTTTACTCCTCTGCATATCAAGAAATACAAAAAAGTGGTCACTTCTTGAAACATTTTTAAATTTATTACAGCAGAGAAATCCTTACGGCAGTGTCTAGATTTTATCGAGACTTACAAAAATCATGGTGGCCCCTTGTCGGAAATGGATAAAAACCAAAACACCCCTCTTATGCTGTTTCTGAGTTCCAGCCTTTTACCATCTTCATTTGATGATGAAATGTATACTAATGCATTAATTGATATGCTTACGATCAATAGAACTATTGTAAACAAAACTAACTTAAGCGGAGTTACACCTATGGTAAAAGCAGTCTCAGTTGGAGATTATTATTGCATAAAGAAACTTTGGGACAAAGGTGCAAAAATCAATATCAAAGACAGACAAGGAAATTCACTCCTTCATCTGAGCACCTTAAGTGGTGAGTTCAATGAAATTTTGTAATTTAAAAATACTGCGAATATTTATTTATCCCTTAATTTCTTAAAACATTAAGTATTAATTATTAATTTTGTATTTTGATGCATATAGTTTCTTACATAAAGGCCAAAATTTTAAGTCTATGGTGGTCTTGCATCTAGATCAGCTAACCTCGATATTTTTATCTTTAAGGAATTTTTCTAAACAAAATGAATGTTAGTAATAGATTTTATTTATCTTATCTTTGTTTGTAGTTTACTGGTATATTTTTTGTTCTTTTTTCAGCACAACATAGTTCCAGCATTTTTGAAATTATGTCATTTCTTCTTGACAAAGGAGCTAGTGTTCATGTCAATTCAAAAAATAAGTTCGAAGAAACCCCTCTTTATTTAACACTAGAAAGAGTTTCAAATTCTACTGATCGCTTCAATTGTGTCAAATTATTACTCAAGAGTGGAGCAAATCCAAACACCGGAAACACCGGCGAAAAAAGTCCATTAGGAAAGGCAGTAGACATCCAAGATGTTATGTCAGCAAACCTTCTATTGCAACATGGCGCTAAACCACAGCTTGATAAAGGATATCGTCGATCCTTGTTGCCTTTGCATAGATTATTCAGATGGCGAAACTCACAGGGTATATATATATATATATATATATATATATATATATATATATATAAATATATATATATATATATATATATATATATATATATATATATATATACTTTTTCTATTTATTCATATTGTTTCTGTTAAGCTAGTAGTTACATTCATCAACATGAAAAACACAAAACAAAAAATATAACAATATAAAATTCAAAAGGGTTTTAATGTGAATTATTGCAATTTTTTTTTTAAATCCATCTTGATAAAAACTTCATTTGTTTAAAAAATGTAAAGAAATTGTATAAATATGATTATTGTGTTTTTAATGGCGAAATATTGTCATGTTAAAATATGTTGTAATATGGCACTGAAAAAACCACAAATGCAAAAGATTTTTTCTTTTTCATTTAAATGTATTTTGTTATTAATCAATATAACAATACATATATTCTTGCTTTTAGATCAACAACAAGATATTCCGCTGTTTTTCATTCTTCTAAATGAAAGGAAAAGCAATATTTATGAAACAATCGATGGAAAACCAATATTGCATTTTCTTGTCCTAACATCTGAACAACCAGACGTAGTAAAAACAATTATTAATTTGGGTGCCGATGTTAACACAGAGGATAGTTCAGGGTTTTCGGCATTGTATGTTCTTTCTTCAAACTATATACCAGGTAAGCAAAATGTTCAGTTTGTTTTTCATTTTTAACCGGGTTTTCCAACGGAAAAATCCGGTTATTAAAATGGCGGGCGGGCGGGCGGGCGGCTGCCAAAAGGGTACCCTCATTGTACGGATAACTCCTCCTACAGTTTTCAAGATAGGAAATTGTTCTTTTGCAGATCAATTGTACATATATTAGAGGTGTGCATATTGCTAGGATTTTGATTTCCGATAATTTATGAAAAAAATACCAGCTTTTGAATTAGTCATTTTTTGGCAAAATGTTGCATATAGGGTAACCTTATTGTACGGATAACTCCTCCTACAGTTCTCAAGATAGGAAGTTGTTCTTTTGCAGATCAATTGTACATATATCAGAGGTGTGCATATTGCTAGGATTTTGATTTCCGATAATTTATCGAAAAAAAAACCAGCTTTTGAACTTAGTCATTTTTTGGCAAAATGTTGCATATAGGGTACCCTCATTGTACGGATAACTCCTCCTACAGTTCTCAAGATAGGAAGTTGTTCTTTTGCAAATCAATTGTACATATATAAGAGGTGTGCATATTGCTAGGATTTTGATTTCCGATAATATATCGAAAAAATACCAGCTTTTGAACTTAGTCATTTTTTGGCAAAATGTTGCATATAGGGTAACCTTATTGTACGGATAACTCCTCCTACAGTTCTCAAGATAGGAAGTTGTTCTTTTGCAGATCAATTGTACATATATCAGAGGTGTGCATATTGCTAGGATTTTGATTTCCGATAATTTATGAAAAAAAATACCAGCTTTTGAACTTAGCCATTTTTTGGCAAAATGTTGCATATACATGTAGGGTACTCCATTTCACTGGATACGGGTTGACATGGATTATGGATACAGTTTACATAAAAGAAAACCCGGTTTGCTGTCACATTGACAGCTTTTCACTTGTATAAATGTTCTCTTTCAGAACAAGAACTATATGCGTTGTCTTAAAATTCTGTATTTAATAACTACTCATCTTTACCTGCTTTCATATGTTAAAACTTAAACTGCTTCTTTTCTTTCTCAAATGTGTTGCTCTTTTGCAGCTGAAATCCAAGATAAATGGCAACACGTAGTAATTATGGTTCTTAAAAAAATAACTATTTCATTTTAAGACAATGAACAATAATACATGTAAAATAAAATGTTTACAATTCATCTAATAGAATTTGTATTTGTAAAATACGCAGTAAGTTATTATGCTATAAGACATTTATGCTCGAATTTCAGATTTTTGTCGTGTAAATTTATTATGAGTTCGAGGGGTAAGGATGATCTGTCGCAAATAAATAATTGAAAAACGAATTATTGGTCGAAAACAATACTTTATGATTCAATAAATGCACCTTTAACAAACTACGTAGTTAAGACCCCATCTGTTTGACTTTATTTCTATTTCTGAGACGCGAACAAAAACACCTTGAACATAATAGTACAGGTACACTTTAAAGAAAAAATTTCGTGAGGTTGGTAATGTTATTAGAAGTTGTCACAGCACTATCATAATTTTACATTGTCAGCGTTTAAAGGACTTAAATTTTAACTGAAGATACATATGTTATGTTATGTTATGTTATGTTATGTTATTAAAAGGCAATGTTTTTTGTAGATAAAAGAAAAGCAGATATAGGCAAAGTTCTTCTTGAAAACGGAGCGAATCCCAACCAAGGATGTAATTTATCCCAAATTTTGAACAATTCTCGTCATAATGATCATAGCAAATATTTGATCAAAACCCTTTTGGATTACGGAGCCAATCCAAATTTATATAAAGGACAACGACCTAATATAATACAAGCAGTCAAGAATACAGGCACAGAAGTAGTTGTACAGCTATTGGAAAAAGGCGTCAATGTGAATGCAATGGACGAGGGGAAGAACACATGTTTACACTGGGCAATATCATCAGGTGATAATTCTTAATACTATTGAGGCATAGTGTTTCTTGCGAATATTAGTACACTTAAAAAATCAGACATCTAAAGTCTTCATCATTATTGTCTTTCGCATATATTTCCTTTCGTTGCAATATATTTTTGTTGATTTAATTATAAAAAAAAATATGTTTGTTTAAGTTGTTTTTGAAGGGGCGATAAATTTTTAACAGGAAAGAGTTGTATTTTAAAACTGAAACTGGAGGAGAGTATTTAAAACATTTCCCCCAAGAACAACTGCGCCAATACATGATACTGTAAAGCTGGTTATTTACGCAGGTTGTTGAGTACGCATTTTCTATGGTCAAACAATACGCGTGGGTTTGAAATACGCATGTTGTATCACTATTAAGTTTTGATTTTTTTTCCATTTGCGCGTAACTAGTTTAAACGTGTAAATAACCACTTTTACAGTAATATTATTTGAAGGTTTTCAACGATACCTCATTACATTAAGGTTTATACTTTTCATGACATATTTTTGAAAGTTATAAGTTTTTTATCCCAACTTGCATATTTTTTATCTATATGACTTGCATTTTTTGTGCATCACGCTTTCTTACATAATGTCACCATAATACGGTGTCGATTTTTAAACATAATTTTTAAAGTTTTGCAAGACTGCTTCTATGAAAACAAACAAATACCGATACATTATAGCACGCTTTTACAGCCGTGTTGATTCCTTTTAAATCGATGTCTTGGATTTTTTCCGGTTTATCTGTGTACAATATTCAACAATAAAGAGACCAAACGCTGCTTTTGTTACGAAGCTGTATTGAAAATATTTATTAACAATGAAGCGTCGTCACGTTAGGAAACATAATTCGACTGTATTTAATTATGCATTTAAAACGGAGTAATATTTTCTCAAAAACAAGTCAATTAAACTTTCAGATCTCAAACTAAACAAAATTTGTAAAAAAAAAAAAAAAAAAAAAAAGATTGAATAATTTTGGTCCTCGAGATATTTTATATTTTTAGCTCACCTGAGTTCATGTGAGCTATTCTGATTACATTTTGTCCGTCGTCCGTCTGTCCGTCCGTCCATCCGTCTGTCCGTCTGTCTGTCTGTCCGTCTGTAAACTTTTTACATTTTGAACTTCCTCTCTAAAACCGCTTTGCCAATTTCAACCAAATTTGGCACAAAGCATCCTTATGGTAAGGCGAATATAAATTGCAGAAATGAAAGAAAAATTTTCATTGAAAGCGGAGAAAACCTCAAAACTGTTTTTTAAAAAAAGGAGGGGGGGGGGTACATTTTAAAAAATCTTCTTCTCAAGAACTACTGAGGCAAATTCAACGTAATTTAGCATGAATAATCTTTATGGGAAGGAAAATATAAATTGCAAAAATTATGGGTTAATTCTGTTTCAAATCTGAGTTATTACGAAAATAATAAGAAAGAAAAGGCGTGTTTCAAGCAATTTATAGCATCCATGAGTCTTGGTAAAATGGGTATGCATGACCGGGTCAGGGCAAAACAAAAGATTGACAGTTATTAAACTGCCAATCTCATAAAAATTTCAAGATGTTTACTGACCAGCAGTATATTTGTATTCGCTGTAAATATTGCTGCAAAATAATGCGTAATTGGAATTGACGATTGCCGATCTGCCCTGGCTTTTATTTTGCCCCGTCCCGGGTTTGGTTACCCATTTTACCAAGACTCGTATTCCATAATTCTAAAACGAGGTTCTTTATTTAAAGCAGCCATGACACTATATGATAAACGGGTCGATCTGACAATGATGAATTTGTTTGTTGTGCAACAGTTCGTGTATGAAGGGAATTTTTGAAACATGCAAAATACATTGGTTCCGATTTTGTGAAGTGAATTGGGACTAAATATTTCAATGCGTTGACAGTTTTCACATATGACGGTGGTGTTAGCTTGTTGTGATTTTCGTTTCGTTTTCATTTATGCTTTGCGTTAACCTGGGAACTGTCGCTTGTATTTCCTGATTTTTACGTATCAAATCAAACAGAGACTTCGGTAAATCAAACAGTTTACTGTTTACCTGCGCAAATTGAGCAACATCTGATGTAAGAAGAAAGAACTTAAATGCAATTTATTCAGGCTATCGGTAATTCGGTATCATCTTTTGCGTAATGGTAGAATAATGCAATATGTTTTGTTGAGATGCTCGGCATTTTCTCGAGTTTATTCAGTTTAAATAGAGTTAAATATCGCTGACGGAAATATGTAGGTATATACATGTATATGATTAATTTTGAAAAATAAATTGTGTTCTTTATTTGTTATGGTGAATATTTCTTGTGTTTAATTGTTTACAATTTCTATTTACTTACCATATTTGAGTGTTAAGCTTCGAATTATAAGCAAGATACAGCGATTTGCTCACAATTCTATGTTTGTACACAGATATGAGGCCATTCATTTTTTTCCATTTTAAATGCCGAATAGGAAATACCAAGTTAAAAATCTTAAGCTGAATGTAATAAACTCATGTGAACAAAATATGACTCAAACCTAGCAAAATTTTGAGCTCATCTTCCTTATTATTCTACGATTGAAGCTGAAATTTTGGTTGATCATTAGAAATTCTATATGAATTAGAGTATGTTAAATACTTGTATACAAAAAAATTAAAGAATGATATGCTGTATATAACTACTCTCTGGGGCCCCCTCTTTATACAATGAATAATGTGAAATGTGAGTAAATAAAAACGACATCGTTAAAACAGTTTCCATAGTTCTGACACATTTCTGTTGCGGGGATAAAAGAATTATCGCTATTCCTAAGAAAATATCACAGCGGAAAATTATCCTAGTTTGTAGCCATTCGTTACTTTTGAATAAAATTGAAAATAATGGATGAGCCATAGTAAATTAGAGTGATGTGCTTGTCAATACGTTAACATTGATTTTTATAGCTCTTTAACATGTCACGTGACAACATTTTTCATTCCAGTGTAATTATCAATCAAGTGTGAGTAAAGTTATAAAAGTCACGAGTAAACGCGAGGTAAACAACAGTCATTTTATTATAATGGAGAAGACAAATTAAATTGTTGAATATTTTTAATTTGAGAAATTGAGCGCATTGAGGTGCAATTTTCTTCTTCACATATGTACATGTAGTATTCGTTTGATAAAATACAATAACCATTATGTTTTTAAAAAATACAATAACTAGTAAGTAGTTGAGGAAGAAAATTGACCTATATGCTCTCATATATTTTGATCGCTTTATTAAGTGGGGGAGGGGGCAGAACGAAAATACAGCGAATTAGAAGTTATATAACAGTGTACCCCTACCAAATATTTAGTTCTATATCTTGCGTAGGATTTTCTTATTCTGTGTAATAACAGTATTTCATGAAGGTACAATGTCAAAGATTACGTGACTATGCAAAAATAAGTGTTAAATTCAAATACTTTACAATATTTATTTTTTTGTTTTTCTACCGAGGGCCATATGGCACAATATCTTTTAAACGCCCATTGTTGCTCAGGTGAGCGATGTGGCCCCATGGGCCTCTTGTATTTGTTAAGCTTGTTTTCGGTTATACTCAAATAGTATTTAAGATAGAATTTTATAATTGTCACTGATGGTAGATAGTCTTCAGCTTTAGTGTCCTTTGCATATCCAAACGTCCGCCTTCACTTATCAAAGACACATTAATCAAACATTTTTAATTTTTAAAAAAAATTTTAAAGGCTAAAATAGATGAACAATATACAATATAATTTTGAGATTATGGGCTACAAAGTAATGAGGCAAGCGTCCTCATGGCGTATTTGTTAGAGTGGTAATCTTGTTCCAAGGCGACTTGGGTTCAATACCCGTTTGCCGAATATAATTTTTTCCTTTATTGTGTTTGCTATATAAATTTATCTTTAAAATAATGTATTTTCTAATTTCCGTTTTAATTATATGACAAATCACAATATTAGCGCATTTTTGTCTAATATAGATATATTTTTATTGATTGGTGTCTTTAAGAAGGGTTAAATGAAAATTGAAAATGTGTTACGAAATGATAAAAAAAAAAGAATATTACACCGATACCTTTTTGAAGATGCATTCAAATGGAAGACCTCTCGTTGCTCACAACAAGATTGCGTCTAGTTTTTCTTATGTTTTGCTTTTGCCTTACATAAGTTAGATAGATTTAACACACTCTTTAAATCTCTGTTTCTTCTATGAAATAATTGTGTTTAAAAACGTTATTTGATTGCTTTTCCATGCTGAAATATGAATGAATTTAATTATTCACAATATTTGATTATAAATAACAGAGAAAACTGGAGATCAGATTAGAACTGCGTCGCTTCTAATATCCCATCAAGTTATTCTGGACACAGAAAACAAAAAAAAACAAACTGCTTTATCGTTGGAGATTGAAAGGTTGGCAAACTGGACTACAACCCAATGGCCTTCAGACGGAGTTACAATCATTGACCTTTCACTCTTCAATCTGCTGATTTGTGGAGGAAGCGAGTCATTAATTAAAACACTTACGACGAGGTATAGTGAAACAGCATGTCTTCAGTATTCTTTATTTAAGATTAGTTGGAAAGTATAGCGAGGACCATTTTCAATTTACTAGATGTATAAACACCAGTTTATAATTTTTGTCTTACTTATTTTTAGAGATACAAGTACTTCACCTTTGGTAAAATTGATAAAAGCAGGCTTGTTGAAAACAGCAGTGACACTGGTAACATGCGGATATGATTTAAGTCATGATGAAGAGTTTGGACAGTTTGATATTTCTAAAAACGATTGGTCAACGGTTTGCAAATACAGGCCATATAAACGAATAAATTATGAAAATGACGTATTGCTTCTAGAAAATGCCATTGCCGACTCTAAAAAAGAAGAAATACCAGCATTGGCACTCACATGCAGGAAAATGATTAGACAACATTTGGCTTTTTGTTCCAAAGGAGCAGAATTTGAATCAAAGATAATGTCATTACCTCTTCCCCAAAAGATGAAATCATTCTTGTCTTTTCGAGAAAGCACATTTGAGCAAGAAATAATCGAAATAATGGAAAGGTTGGTATTTGTTAAGTTTATTACATCCAATATATATATATCTACCAAAAATATCAAACATAAAGTCCGTTTAAATATGAAGCTTGTTCAACAGTTTAACTAGTTTAATCTATAAATACATTTCTATGTGCCTGTATTTTTAATTCTAAACTATTACACCTACAGTTTTATATTTTGTATATATTAAAAACCAAGTAAGTTGTAAGAACTTGTGTTCCAACTATATGGTTTATTCCATAAGATATGTTTATATGTTCAAACCAAATATATTGTCAAAACAATGAAAGTATTATTTTATACTTTTTTTGAAAATTCTTTGCAGTACCAACAATAGACAGAGCTGTGATGATTCTGATGAAGACTTTTATGTCGATTCCGATTATTACGATTATGATGATCATGAAGATTTCGGCTACTGTTACATGTATGATGATTCAGATTAAAATATGCCGCAAAAATATTATTATATTAAAAATTCAACTGATTCGTGAAAAATTGTCGCGTTTCTGATACTTTACAGAACTAGCAAAAGAAATGACTTTGAAAAAATTGTTGACGTTAAAGTTCACCTTAGCAAAGGATTAAATTGTTAACCACATAACCCGGACCAATACTTTGGCCTAAGAGAGATTTAAACTTTAACAAAGAAATATATAGGGAGAATGTTCAAAACACGTTCTTGAGAACCACAACACTACATTTTGTAAGATTATTATGCAATCATGCTTAAATAGTGTGTATTCTAAAATGTTTAAACCGTTACCCCCACACCAAATCTGGTGCCCCAGGATAGGTTTAAAGTTCCAAATTCAAGTATGGGATAATCAAAATCAAATGTGTAATATTATTATGTAAGGGTCCTTTAATAGTGTACTTATATATATTTTATAATGCTTAAACCCGATCACCAGACGAATACTGGGTTCCTGGGATATGTTTAAAGTTCATATGAATATAAAGGAAAATGTTTAAAAATCTTATTCTCAAAATATGCAATGCTACGTTTAGTTATTTACTATGTATTAGCATGTCTTCATATCAAGGTTTTTTTTTATAATTATGTATAAGTTTATTTTACATTTTTTTAATCTTTACTGCGTTGAGGCTAAATATGGTAATAAGATTGGCCAGTTAATGCATTTAAGATATTGGGTCCAAGAAGTAGGCTTCTTTCTATGTACTGTTTCATGTTTTGTCAAATTTTGGAATATATGAGAGTCTTACAATGCTAATAAACATTATCATATAAAAACATTTTGAATTAAAATATCTGATACAAGAATTATTGTTTAGGTAAGCGTGAATCAATTGCTTATTAAAATGCTTACATAAATATAACATGTCGTTAAGTAGCGTACGAGGTATTAGATTTATAATTGGACCAAGAAATATGGCTGTTCGAAATGTCTAAAAGTCAAATAATCATCTGATCAGAGAGATGTTCGTATGATATGTTTCTTCTTTACCTACTAAGAATTCCTTTTTACATTACTGATATGTATTTCAATTGTAATGTAATCTTTTAAAGGAATATTTTTTAGACAAAAAAAGTGCTTACTGATTATATTTCTAAAATGTATGCCAATCCTCTTGAAAGCTTATTCTTTATGTTATGGACCATTAAATCGCTACATTTCTGATATTTTGCGAAATCAAATGTTACTTTTTAATCATGATATTTCCATTATCTGTCATTATATATTTTTTGCTGCTTGAGTAAAATAAAATTAAGCTTCAATGGTTACACGTGTTTTTATGTAAAAGTGAGTACAGTCTTTCAGGATAGACAAAGGAAACAAAGAGTTTTACAAAAAAAGGTGAAAGAGTGACTTTCTAAGAAAATGTATAAAATCACCACTATGTATGTTCTTATAAACCAAAAGCTTTATTTAATTCTCTATAAAGTTATTTCAGAGGAGTTGCGAAATGAATTCAAAGATTAAGAGAAAGAATCGTTGATAATTTAAAAAACACATAATAAAAATGAAATATATTTAAAGATTTTTTCGATACTCGTCCTCAAAGAATTTTTTTTTATCATAAAAATGTTATTTATTCTTCAAACTTTTTAAATGAAATAAAATTAAATAAATTTTGGCCACGATAGATATGATGAAATAAACAAGTTTAAATCAAACTTTGAAAAGAACCGTTGCATCAGTTGCTCGAACCTGTTTCCCTTCATGTGGTAGATCTCCGTGGATCCACTATGACAAGTAGTCTGTTGACAAACAGATCGTAATATTAACACAACAATACTAATTAAATTTGTCTATACGAGTATAGATTAATGGTACAAATAAAACTTAGAGTTATCGAACATTGCTGAGAATAAAAATGTAATGTAATGTTACTCATAAGTCATAAAGATAAATAGTACTGAACCTCGAAAACTTTATTTACTCTTTTTATATCTCAGTAATTTTATAATGGAGAAACATTGTGTTCTATCAGATGACTTAAAAAGGGGAGTGAATTTTCTTAAAATTCTGCTTCTCTGCTTCTCTTTCCTTCCTTGACAAATAAAATTAGTAAAAACTGTTAAAGATTCTAATTTGTTATGCTCAAATGTCTTAAAGGACTATGTGTGGTATGGTCTAATACCTGCCCCCAATTTTAACCAATTTTTAAAATAGTGTCGTATAAAAATAAAATCTTCATAAATCATTGTACAGTGGACGCCTATCACTTTAATCTTGATTTTAACCATCATTGCTCATTGCCTATTTATCTGTGACGTCAACTTTATTACCTTATTCCCGCAAATTTGCAAACGGATGAAAATATTCTCATTTTTGCTTTAAATTTTGCATTTGGAAGTATAGAGCGCAGGTCTGCTCAAGTAAGATTTTAACATATGTTTTTCTTCCGATAATTATACACATTATACTAAAAAGTGGTACTTGAGCAAGCTGCGCTCAATGTTTCCCAGTCGAAAAACCATCGGAAAACACCCATATTTTGCTTCAATACATCAATTTATCAAAATTAGGCAATATTCATGACGTCATTTTTACATTATGACGTCACTGTTGGGATAACCTTTTGCACCCTTATTTTTAATATGATTCTAACTATCTTCACACTTATTTTTAAAGAGCTTTTTAAAACTTTAATTTTGGGGGCAAAAAATGCATAAATAAAATAAATAAATAAAGAAAAAACTTGATGGATTTATTTTTTAAAATTTGTATGTAAGGCTGCAGTTTTTAACAAATGTACAAAACTCAGTCACCCTATACAATATTCAATCCGAAGATAATGAAGATGGATTCTGTATATGTGTTTTACCTTAAAATACTCAATAAAACAGAAGATGTGTTATTTTTCCTTTAAGATGAATATTCAATTGTTGATGTTATATGTGTAAGTAAGTGAGTAATTCATTCGTCTTAAATTACATATGTATACAAATTCATTTGTGTATGTATGTCATATGTATGTATATATCACTACGTTGTGAATGTTTATTCCATATATAGGTTAGAAAACGTATAGCAGCGAGTGGCCAACGCGATAACCAACTAATATTATATAATTTATGAGCTATATAATATATTCTTGTACATTTACATCTAACAAGTATGATTCCTCTTTTTCTTAAAAAACTGTTAATTCGTAGCTCTAAAGAAACTGGACTAGAATCTATCCGCCCTTTTTATATACGCCTTATACGCCTTTTTATCGATTGGTCGAAACCTTCAGCGACTGAAACTGTCATGAAGGAAATCTACACGCCCCTTCTATCGATTGGTCGAAAGCACCAGTTACTGAAACTGATAGGAAACTGACAGGAATGAAATCTACACTCCCCGTTTATCGGATTGGTCGAAACCAACCGCGACATAGGAAATATCACGGAATGCTCGAAATAATCATGACGATGTCAGACTCGAATTCTCATAGTAGAAGATATTCCTTGGGTTTCGGGTGCTGATGTACATTTACAGTAATTTAGTTAATTTAACTTACTTTTTACAATCAATTTATTAATTTGTGAACAAGTATATACAACAAGTTTAACTAATTTTATTAAGAGACAGTCAGGCTGACTGACTTCTTCATACATAAACTTGTTAGACCATAATTGATACACCGGACTGACTATGGTTTCTTCCGATTTTCTTGACCTTAACAATGAGAACATGGCAGGTGCGACCGGTCGGTGGAGGATGCGTACTCCTCTTAGGCCCCTGGGGCCCGTTTCACTAAAAGGCGTACGCCTGGCGTAACCTTACGCCTGTCATAAGTCAGGACTTAAGTCAAATATTTGGACTAAGGTCCGTTTCACTAAAAGGCGTAACTTTGCGCCCGTCTTAAGTTAAGACAAAAATCTACGCCTAGACAAGGGTAGTCGTAACTTAAGGCGTAAACAGGGATTTACTGCTAATTCTGTTGCGGAGAATATCGGTGCTGACCGTAATGTTAAATTGTACAATTTGTCATGTAAATTTTATTAATTTCATATGAAATTAAGAAAATAGAGAGTTTTAATAGGTGGTACCAATTCTCGATTAAAAACTTACTTACCATGTTTTATACACATTCTTTATATTTGCACTTGCCGTTTACATGTTAAAATGACATATTTAGACAATCTATATATAGTTTTCATTCGATTATTTTTATTCAATAATTTGATTTACGTTTCATATATTTTTGTAAATTGGGCAATGAATAACACAGAAAATATACACACATAATGTACATGTAGTACAAAGGTAGATTTGTATAAGAACTGTCTAGCATTTCAAGTATTTCACCCCCCCCCCCCCCCCCCCTCCTCCAACTTCAACACAAAATATGTGCGAGCGGGATATTTTGAAATTTAAAACTCACTAAGTGAATTATTGACTTTTATATTTTCCTCTTTTTTATTTCATTTTTGGTGAGTAAAAGGTGTTAGCTTAGGTAGTTAAACAAAGGTAAATCACAAAAGTATTTTCAGTATTGTTAAAATGTAAATACCAAAATATGATGAAAGCTCCAACTATGTTTTAGAGTCGTCAAAAGTCCCTAATTTTTTTTTTCAATATTAGATAATTTATTTATCAAACAACCGATGCAAAACACTGACTCCAGATTAAATAGATTTAGTTTTGTAGGTTACATACACCTACTCTTTATTAACTTCAAATTTATATGTAGCCCCGTTCAATATACTAAATACACATGTAAGTGTACTTGGGTAGTTTATGTTGAGTCCACCATACGTCTGACACATACATCTTTACCTTGGATCTGATAACATTGGTGAAACATTTACAAATAAACATGCATGCACTTGTGGTTTGTATGTACCTTTTCACTTAAATAATTCGAGAAAAAAAATAACTTCGGAAACAAATTGTGTTAAAAAAAAAATTAGACTTGGAATTCATCATTTATTTCCTAGGTCATTTTTGCTCCACATTTTACATTGACACAAATCTTAATATGAAAGTAAAAAAATATATTTATCCGAGCCCCTTCGTTTTTTTTTTTCTCGTTTTTTTTTTTTTTGCATGAACTATTAAAATTTCATTATTTTTAGCATCTGTTATATGGTTGTTCGATGCATGCTTAATATTGTCCAATCCATGGTTAAAAACCACATTACTGCATTAATTCGCGATATTTTTCAACAAATTCACTTATTTTTGTTTCCAATCAAGAGGAAACCAGAAAATTTAATAAAAAAAATATTTAATATACTCGAGCCATAATTGACGCATGATTAAAAGAGAAATTCTAAGGATGTTCGAAGCATGGATAAATCACCGTAGATATCGATAACAAAATAGTTCTGTTGAGTTAATAATTTTGAATGAACATATCCTATATGCTCCATCAAATATATCTTTCAAATAAAACATTTTAGCAAGTTTTGCTGTGTTATTTTGTCACTTAACAGGATTAATATGCCTGAATACTTTACGGTTCTCTCTCTCTCTCTCTCTCTCTCTCTCTCTCTCTCTCTCACGCAAACACAATTGACAAGTTCCATCTTTTTATCTATCTAAAGAATATCTATCTATCTATATATTTATATATCTATCTTCCTTTCTACTGTTTATCATCTGTCTGCGCATGTGCATAAGCTCGTTGTCAAGGACGTAAGTCTGGCCTTAACTTAGTCCGATACTAGTGTTTACGGCCAGGCGTACGCCTCTTAGTGAAACGCAGTTTACGCCGGACTAAATTTTGGCGTACGCCATAAGGCCTAACTTAAGTTTGGTCGTATCTTACGCCTTTTAGTGAAACGGGCCCCTGATCTCCCCTCCAAGGTGATTAGGGAGGCCGCGTTTGCTCAAGGTTTGTATTTGACCTTCACAAACAAACCATATCACCAACGTTTTGTTTTTATCTTAGTATGACATTTTTCCGATATATGTATATATATATATATATATATATATATATATATATATATATATATATATATAAAGCACAGAGAAATTCATTTTGTTGTAGCTCCACCTCCGCCCCGGCCGGGGCTTGAACTCATGACCTCTAGAACCCATTCTCCTAGCAGTGAGCGGCCACCGCGCTAACCACTGGGCCATCTAGGCAAGACATAAATCTTGCTTTTGATGACGAAGGGAAACTAACGCGCTGGTCGCTCACTACACGGTCGTTTGAGATACAGGTGGAATGCAGTTAAACGACAATTTGAGAGGATCGGGACGATACACATTGCATAGATATATAAATAAAGGGGTTCCAGAGGTCGTGAGTTCAAGCCCCGGCCGGGGCGGAGGTGGAGCTCCAACAATGTGAATTTCTCTGTGCTTTGTGTATATCTTTCTTGGGAATACATTTGAAAGAAAAGGAATAAACTATAGTTTCACTTATTATAAATATAAACACACATCGCAAGAATTGCCAAAATTTCCGAATACTAGTAATCGTACATACATGTATACAGGGTTGTCTTTCTTAGGTACATGCACATCAAACACAGTTGTGCTTTTCACGTCATATTATAAGTCCAGGTAGTTAACAGCATGCGGACATATATTTCAGTGTCTGAAATGAACTTACCGGGTATTTTTATCAAAAGAAGTACAGATTTATTTGTTCCTTCACAGTTGGTTATGCTGACAGCATCGATGTATCTTTTGCTACAAGTTTTTTTTTTATCAATGATCCCAGTATAAGTTTTTGTGCAAGATATTAATGAAGGCTTGCAAACATTTGTATTGGTTTTGGGACAAGTATTTCTTTTTTATTATTAATAAGAAACAAATTATAATGCAATGAACAGTTTAAATACAATGTATTCAATTTGAATTACGCAATACTAAGTCAGATAAAGGCAAACTTTTGCTTTGTTTATTGGTGTCAGGAATGTTGGGGTTTTTAAAAGAAACGTGCTTCTGAAATTATAAACAAATTGTTGATGTTTTGTTTTGTTGCTTTTTTTTCTTTTTGGCATTTACATGAGATTACTATTACTATAAATAAAACACTTATTGTTATTCGCAATAACTAAGTTAATTAGCACATTTGTATTAAGACACTTTTTATTGACCAAATGTGCCATGTGGCTCATATATAAAATAAACAGGAAAATGAAAGAGGATTCTACAAGATATATATCAGATGGCCTAACTATATATATATATATATATATATATATATATATATATATATATATATATATATATATATGTAGAACATATTATAAAGAATTAACATATTGAAGTTTTTCTCAGCTTTGAATGAATATTGACAAAGTTTCTGAATAAAGTTATCATAACTTAACAACTGTATAAATTTGAAAAAGGAATGTTTTTGTGATAGTAAGGTTCTATGTATATTTCCCGAATATTTGAAAGTGCAGAGCATCTCTTCAAAATTACACGTACACAAAGTACATTTACGGTCACCCGAGGTAAGTTAAATACAAACGTACCTTTCGTTTTCGTCGATTAAGGAATGGACTGATATTCAATCTGTACATAATTAAGACTTTTCTTTATGTGACAACCATTTCAAAAGATATTTTTTAAATTATTTTTATTTTTATTACACCTAAATCCACATACACACATATATAAACATATTTCAGTCATATTTCTTACTTTTTAGGTCACTTGAGTAAACTCAGGTGACCTATTGCTATCTGTTTTCGTCCGCCGTCTTGCGTTAACAATTTTACATTTTTAAACTTCTTCTTAAAAACTACAAGGCTGATTGTTACCATTTTTGATGTGAGGCATCTCTATGGTAAGAGGATTATAAATTGTGAAATTAATGGCTCTACCACCCCCGGGGCGCGACAGGTTGGACCATATATGCAAAAAAAAGGCAAATTTTCAAAAATCTTCTTTGCTACTCCCACACATGTGAGGAAGAAACTGTTTGTATTGTTATAATGTCCATGAAGCACTTTACCAAAATTGTGAAATTCATGACCCCTGGGTCATGGGTTCGGGCTCTAGGGTGGAGCCAATATGGTCATATACTAAAAATGTATTCAATCTTAGAAAATCGTTTTCTCTACTCCAATATATATTTGTTAATGACTAAATACATAATTATGATGTCCATGAAGCCCTCCACTAAAATTGGGAAATTCATGACCCCCGGGTCAGGGGTTCAGACTCTAGATTGGGGCCAATATGGCCATATAGTAAAAATGTATTAAATCTTAGAAAATTTTCTTCTCTACTCTCACACATGTGGGCAAAAAAACTGAATACATGGTTATGATGTCCTTTAACTCCTTAACCTAAATTTTGAAATGCATGACCCCCGGGTCAGGGGTTCAGGACATGGGGGGGGGGGGCAATATGGCAATTTAGTGTTAATGCATATAATGTTTAAAACTTTTCTTCTCTATTCTCACACTGTAAAAAAATGACTTATATTTATGTTTACCAGGAAGTCCTCCACTGAAATTTTAATTTTCATGTCCCCTGGAGTATGGACCAAAATGGATGTATAGGTGTTAATGCATATCATATTTAAAAAATTATCTTTTTTACTTCTACACTCCTGAAAGGAAAACTGAATTCATGATTTTGTAGACCAGATCTTTAAGTTTTTATATATTTCATTATAGGTTTCAGTTCTTTTTGAAAGATTCCAGGCAGGGAGGTGGTCGTCATTACAAATTTGTAATTTTTCTACTCCAGAATGAAACCTAATTAAATGCATATATGAGACTCCTCGACAAATTTGTGTATGAGTTTTAACCTACTCAGGTGACCGTTAAGTCCAATAGGCCTCTTGTTAAGAATCTACATATTGTAATATCTTATCAATTTAAAAAAAATAAATTATCCATATAGTGCAAAAATATGTGTTTTTCTTGCCAAAAAAGTAAATAAACAAAAAAACAACAGTAGATAAAAAAGATAAAAGGGAGAAAAAGAAATAAAAAGAAGAGAAACAAAAGAAAAGGGTAGAAATAGAAAAAGATATTTTCGTAAACAAAAATATGTAGTTATTTCTTTGTACACTATACATTTTCAAGATTTAAAAAAAAAACCACTATAACAATACTGTATGAAAGCGATCATAAGGCGCTGTTCAACTAGTAAAACAAATATAATTGTTTAACTTTAGTAATTTCTTGTTGTTCCCAAATATTTCCAAGTCCCAAACAATAAAGATCATATATTAGTAAGCTTACCCAGTTTTTACATTTCTTCATAACACAAACAAAAAACTAATATATATTCACCCCAATATATTGTTTTAATGAATGTTTTACCCACACATACACCACGAGCATTTGTTGTCCTCTTCCCACTTACTTATTATTTTTTTAAACTTCACCTCTACATTATTTGATAATTAACATTAACCTTAATTTGCTGTCATTTATTAGAGAAGAGAGTCAATATTAGGGAGTGACAGTATACCAAATATATGAAGTAAGAAGAAAAAAGCTGTTAGACTGTATTTTTTATTGGTTTAATGGGCCATGGCCGTTAAAATGAGGGAACCGAGGCATCAATGTAAAGCCTTGTATAACGTTCTTACAAAAGCAAAATAGTGAACCCTGGAAATAGATGTTTACAATAAACCCACCGTTAGAATGAGCATATATACAATATAACCAAGTCCATTGATACTGATAAAAGTCGCATCTACACTTTGAAGAGTCTTGGAATTTGTTGAAGATGCGTAACACGGCCATGACACGGGATTGTTTAAGCCAGTACATTTACTTCAGCAAAATCATAAGCAACACAACTTGCAAATACAACAAATCCAACAGCAGAAAAAAGTGAAAGAAAATTGCAATTTGTATGCAATGTTTTGTATAAATTAATGATTAAAAATACAAGAAAAAAGGAATAGAATTGTGGGTGAAATCTGGTTAAACTTATGATATACATGTATCTGCTTACTAGTGACGTCAACAATTCATATGTTCTGATGAAATTAAGCAAAATCCTTAAAAACCGGAGAAGATTACAAATTTGAACAAAAAAGAAAAAAATATGGTCTGTACACTTTGATAAATGGATTTATCTTTAAATGGTGAAATCCTATTTATAACTGTTCAGGTTATTATACCGTGCTTATATCCAAAATATCCTATTCACAGATCGATGCACGATATCAAATACCTCGTGCAATTTCATAGATAAAACCGATTTTGGGTATTTTGCCAACCTGTTGCACCTTTTATCACCAATATAAGCCTTTCAAACATTCCTTCAGTGCGTTTTTAACAAAGTTAAATAAGTATCATGTATTAATTCAGAATTATATGTAATCAAAGAGAGATAATTCAATAGTGGATAAACTTTTTTCTATACAAGTTTTTTAAGTTATAATCTTTTAAAGTACTTGATAAACTGTACAAATGGAAATTAAAAAAAAAAAATATTCCCATCCTGAAAATAAAAAAAAAGGATTTTTTTTAGTTGTATTTGTTACTAATAGTCGGAGTGATATTCAACAATATGATGCCCTAAAGGATAACACTCTATTTTGAAAAAAAAATGAATATATATATCATTTTTGTTCGAAAACACCATTCTTAAATCCTTATGAAAGTAAATTGTAATTAAAGCTCTTGGTTGGATTTTTTTGGCTATGTTAGTATCAAATAATTTTCCATCCAAACTTAAACACCTTAAAAAAGTAACAGACTTTTACCTGTTTACTGCAGCAGATATTGTCTCTTTTCAAATTCTAGTAGGCGTGTTATGAAAAGGGAACCGTTTAGATTTGCCTTAATCGCTTGGGTTTATTTTAGCCCCCAATCTATGCATCGATTGTTAACATACGATATAACGTAGTATTTATACACAAAAGTACAGGTCAGAATCCTTAAATGTATAAATTTAAAGAGTTTTAAAGAACTTTAAGTTTTGATTTAATTTTGGGGTCAGGGAAAGAGTGATATACTAGTATATATGGAAATGTTCTTTCTGCCCCTTTTGTACATACAGTATTTAGAACATTTGTGGTGAATAAATCTATAAAATTCAACGATATTGAATATTCTTATAATCAACCATACGGTGTGGAAGAAAAAACAAAGTGGAATAAAAATGAAACCTGTCAGTGAAAATGCCTTGAAAAAATTCGGCACTAAGTTTACTGAAAATAAGTAGATGTTGATTGCCAACTTAGCGTAATATCTTTTATCAGAGACATTTAAAATCAAATTCAGGAAGGGATTTTAAAATTATGAATGAGAACTGTTTTCCGAAATCGAACAATAGTACATGTATATGGGAAGCAGGAAGGGTAATTGAGTCTATGTTAACAAAAACCAATGGGTACATTTCTCGCTAATGACAACAGTCACATGTACATTCTTTGATATGTCCTTTGAATATAACTTATATGATGATAAAACAAAAAGATTTGTTTAAATAAATAATTCCTTTCTGTAGATTTTATATCGTAAATCATGCAGGAACGCGATTTAAAACTAGCATAAAAAAAACTAGCATCATCTCTGAAGATTCATGTTTCACAAAGATATTTTAAATTTATTTATGGCAAACATTTTGTTGTCAATTTTAAAATGTAAAAAGCAATTGGATTTTTCATATGATCTTATCAAAATCTGCACTTAAGTCTAGAAAATATATAATTGAGCTATATAGTTTACAATCTGTTTTTAAAATCTGTCACAAGAATTATATATTTTTTGTACTTTTGATAAGAGAATGACTAGGGTTTTTTTTTAGGGGGGGGGGGGCAGTGTTACGTATATGTTAAAACGTATATGTATTTGAAACCCTTTTCGCTGACCATAATACATGGAAAAATACCTTCACTTTCGTTTTAACTTCGTCGAAATAAATCATACTTTACAACTATGGCAGAAGAATCGGAAAGTATGGAAGAGAAAACAATCCGTGAAAATAAAGGAATTCTAGAGCAACAACTTTATTCTTCAGTGCTATATCAAGATATCACACAATTTAAAGAACTTTGTTCAGAACTACCACAGGCGTTTGATTTAGATTTTTTTATTGACTGTGATAGAGAGGAAAACTGCTTAGTACTTCTGTCATGTGCAAAACCAGTAGAATTCCTCAGAATTATAGCTGAAGAAGGAGCCAACTTGTACGTTACGACTCCCACCGGGAAGAACGCTTTACACGTTGCTTGTGAATACGGAAGGCTTGATGTTGTGAAATTTCTTGTGGAAAATATAAAAGACGATTCTTTTCTCCTCGCAGAAACTTTGAATGGACACAGTGTTATATATTCCACCCTATGCGCAGAACAAAACCGTGAAGAAATACTAAAATATCTCAAGTTGACAGCGAGGATAGACATTAATCGAGTACTTTCAAATGGATCTACAGAGTTAATTGTGGCTGTCAATGAGAAAAAATTTGAGTCGGTTAAAATTCTATGTGAATATGGAGCTGACCCGAACGTTGGGGTATATCGTACTTATAGGGCGATCCACATTGCCTGTCAACAACCGCAAAATGCCAACACGATACAACTACTACTTGATCATGGGGCTAACAAGGACGAGCCGTGGAGAAATGGTCAACTTCCGGTCCATTTGGCGATCAAGCATAGGTTTGATGAAAATGTATCCATTTTTTTGCAGGCTGGAGCGAAATTTGAAGGACAAATTAAGCTACACAACAGGAAATATAGAAACATCTCTTATATTTGTTTAATGGCTTTGAAATGTCCAGCGCTTGTTCCAGACCTTTTGCGAAAAGGAGCTAATCCAAATGATATCCATCTTCCGACCGGGTCTTCTGTGCTTGGACTTGTACTTGAAAACAATGGAGGAAAAGAAACAATAGAGGCTATCATCCAGTCGGGAGCTAATCCAAAGGAGAAGCATAGGGGGGAATCTCTCGTAAAATGTTGCCGAAATCTGGGTAAATATATATTAGCATGACATATGTTTTCATCATCTTTGACAAATTAGGAAATTATTTTGAAAATGTAATCATGACAATGTACTACAGAATTACAAAATATCAGGGCGCCCACAAGTGCAACAGTCATTCATTCTATCTATCTATCTATCTATCTATCTATCTATCTATCTATCTATCTATCTAGACTATTTTCGGTTTTTATGAATTGTAATATAAAATATTGTTACGATCAGAAATAATTATGTCATCAAACAATGATTGACGAAAAAAAGAAGTAAAGATCCGGGAGTCTATTCCTGCGTTTAGGTACATGTAGGGTGGTGGCCTCGATCACCTGAGATAGTGATATTTTTTTTCGATTCATATCATAGAAGATCTCATCAAAATTTAGTTTTGGACAAAAAGATGTCTCACTTTGACCCAATGTTGTCCAAATAAAGTGACCTTCAAAGAGGTTTGCATTGGGTAAAATAATAAAGGTGTGGCGGACGTCTGAGTACATTTCTTTTCTATAACCTTCATATACGTGGTTTTATCTTGATTCAATTTTGGTTCTCCAACTTTTTATGCTTAGAATGTTCTGTAATGGTTTTTTTAATGCTTTGCCATCTTTTGAAAGTCAAACTTTACAGACATGATACAGAAATCAGAATTCTGTGTTTTGTAAACATAGCTCAAGTCTTCTTTTTGCTTACATATGTGTTGTACTGGAATAAGTTTCAATTAAATGTTGTTTTCTCATAATATTATATACGAACACGTGACATAATTTTTTTCTTGTTTGTCATATGTCATTTTGTCGATAAAATGTTAAATTCTGTACTTTATATTAATTGTAAACAAATATGCGATTCGAAATTTCTTTACATAATAATTAATTCTTACCTCTGTATCCTGCTTGTTACTTCACTTTTAATATTCCAAATTTAATTTGTTTAATCATTTAAATTAAAAGTAAGTTTTTCCATTTTATACGTACGCAAAAGTGAAAATAAATTTAATTTTAAATCGTGTCCAGATCTTTATTAGTATTTCATCTACTGTGGAATTATTTAATTTCATGGAGGCCAAATTTCGTTGATTGTGCGTGTTTTGCTTATTCGTAGGGTTGAAATTTCGCGGGTGCGCCTGTTTTCAATTTCAGGAGGAAAACTATATATTTCATAATTTGTTTTTGTTTAAGCTGCAAATTTGTGATTTAGGGCTACCCACGAATACCACGAAAATTGAGGCACAATTGATTCTAATGATTCCACAGGATGTGCAATAATCTAAAACTAATTTTAAAATCAACGGTTAATGATAGTCAATGATAGTCAAAGTATGGGGTTTTTTTTTCGTTTTTATTTCATTGATCAGCCGGACCTCTTGAGATGGTCACAATTTCACTGTTATGACGTCATAAATTATTTGATGAATCCTTTCCCGTAATTTACGGCTTTAATGGTATTATGTAAAAAATTAAACAATATTTTAACATTCTATATTTAATCAAGGGAAAGACATCATTTTAAAGAGAAGGGCAACAACTTGTTTATTGCCGCTTTTGGAGAGACAGTAGGCATTCTAGATATATTACATAAGTCAAAAATGGACAAAACTCCGAGATTTGTTACTTTTATCATTCATAGTTCATAGAAAATGGTTGTTTAAAACATGATTTTTAATTGTGTTTACCAAAAGGTTTAGCCCCGATACACCCTATGAAACAAAGATGTTGTTATGAAACATCATTGAAAGAATTTATATCTTAAATTTCATAAACCTACTAGTTCTTGACCTTAAAGCTGCTTGGTCCGATTTTATATCAAATTTTATGCACGCTTTTAAACGATGGTTATGCTTAGTATATGTATAATAATAGACATTGCAGTAGTTTTACCCGTCAGTTATGCCAAATTTCAATGAAGAAAAATATGTACAAAATTTGCTAACAAAACAAACGACATTAAAAGGTACCTCGTTATTTCGCCTCATGTTAAATTTCGCCCTCTGACGACGAGACGGGTATAGTTGTATTACGAATTTGACATCGCTTTAAATAAAGGTCTAAATGATCAGAGAAATTACAAATAAACATGTGTACGTTTTGTTTGCTAATATTTCTAAAGTCTGCTTTCTTTACAATCGATGCATAGCATGCGGGTTGAATAACCCCAATCATTCGGGGGACGAAACCAAGCGGTTTCCTCTTCTAAACATTCCCGTGATGCATTTTGGTTTGTTTTTTCGTTTGCCCAAAGAGAAATTATTTTTATTTACTTTGAATATTTCTAACTTTGAAAGGAGACTGATTCTGCAGGTGTAAATAGGAGAAAGTCCATAACTTTCTAAGATAAATGATTTGTATGAAAAAAATTTTGATACTGTAAATACAAAAAAATCGGACCAAGCAGCTTTAAGTGCTAATCTTAATAATCAATAATTAAAAACTATTCTCGGTATCAACATTGCTCAAAAAATTCTTTTGGTTTTCTGATTTCATCATATGTGTAACCTAATATACGTTGGATACTCAAGTAATAATATTTTTGATATTGCACTGTGTATTCTTATCCAAAGTGACGTCAAAATTGAACATTTCGTAGAATTAGTCGGTTGGTTGACGTAGAATGAAAAATGTTCAATTCTGTTTTTATGAATTGATTAAAAATATGTTCGAAAATGTAATGTCTGTTAATTTTCTTTTTTTCCATGAATAAAGGTTTTGACGTCTTGCAGTGAATAATATCATACATAATCCTTTTTCAGATGTTAGCAAGATATATAAGATCTCTCATGATTTGTGATGGTACTGTGTAATGCCATAAGTGTTTCACGTTAACGTAATGCTGACAAAATAATAAAATTATCTTTTGAACTAAATTCCTCATATATCTCTTTTTATTCATCGTTCTCCGCTTATATTTGGGTGGTAGAAAATAGAGTTATAATACGTCATTTTAAATTTCCCGATGGCGCGTAGGGCTATTTTTAGATACAGAAGCAGACGTAAACAAATATGGCTTCAAATTGCCGTGAAAAGTCACCAGTCTTAAAGGAACAGATCGTGCGTCTTCATACAGAAGGTAGAAATAATTCTGAGATTGCCTAATTTACCGGATATGAACGCTCTACATGTTTCTAAGTTTCTGAAGAGGTTTGCTGTCCGACAAAGTGTAGCAAATAAAGTTCGAGGCGGAAGACCAAAACTTACGAGTGATCAGTCAGATCGAGTCTTGAACAGGTTGGTTTTGAAGGACCGTAGAAAGATTTAACTTTAGAATTAAATAAAGCTATACTTAACCCATTGTCAACACGAACTGTTTAGCGCAGATTACATTTTTAGGTCACCTGAGTCACTCAGGTGACCTATTGCAATTGGTCTTCGTCCGTCGTCGTGCGTCGTGCGTTAACAATGTTACATTTTTAACTTCTTCTTGAAAACTACCAGGCCAATCGTTACCATTTTTGGTGTGAGCATCTCTATGGTAAGAAGAATCTAAATGTGAAATTCATGGCTATACCACCCTTGGGGTGCCACGGGCGGGGGCGAAATGTGCAAAAAAAGCCAAATTTTCAAAAATCTTCTTCTCCACCCCCTTGCATGTGAGGAAAAAACCAGTTGCATGGTTATGATGTCCATGAAGCCCTCTACCTAAATTGTGAAAATTATTACCCCTGGGTCAGGGGTTCAGGCTCTAGGGTGGGGCCAATATGGCCAAATAGTAAAAATATATTAAATCTTAGAAAATCTTCTTCTCTACTCCCATATATATTTGTTAAAAACTAAATGCATGATTATGATGTCCTTGAGGCCCTCTATTTAAATTGTGAAAATTCATGACCCCTGGGTCAGGGGTTCAGGCTCTAGGGTGAGGCCAATGTGGCCAAATAGTAAAAATGTATTAAATCTTAGAAAATCTTCTTCTCTACTTCGATATATTTGTTAAAAACCAAATGCATGGTTATGATGTCAATGAGGCCCTCTACCAAAATTGTAAAATTCATGACCCCTTTGTTAGGTGCTCAGGCTGTAGGGGGGGGGGGGGGGCAATATGGCCATATAGTAAAACTGTTTTAAATCTTAAAAATCTTCTACTCTACTCCCACACATGTGAGCAAATAACTGAATACATTGTTATGATGTCCATGAGGGCCTCTACTAAAATTGTGAAATTCATGACCCCTTTGTTAGGTGTTCAGGCTCTAGGGGGGCCAATATGGCCATATAGTAAAAGTGTTTTAAATCTTAAAAAATCTTCTTCTCTACTCCCACACATGTGAGCAAAAAACTGAATACATGGTTGTGATGTCCATGAGGGCCTCAATTAAAACTGTGAAATTCATGACACCTTTGTTAGGTGTTCAGGCTCTAGGGTGGGGCCAATATGGCCATATAGTAAAAGTGTTTTAAATCTTAAATCTTCCTCTCTACTCCCACACATGTGGGCAAAAAACTGAATACATGGTTATGATATCCACAATCTCCTTTACCTAAATTGTGAAATTCATGGCGCTTTGGTCAGGGGTTCAGGACATGAAGGGGGGGGGGCGCAATATGGCAATATAGTGTTAATGCATATAATTTCCTTCTCTATTCTCACACTGTATAAAAACTGACTAATAATTATGTTTACCAGGAAGTCCTCTACTGAAATTTGAATTTTCATGTCCCCTCAAGGATGGGTTTTGACTCTAGGACAGGGCCAAAATGGATGCATAGATGTTAATGCATATAACGTTAAAAAATTATCTTCTTTACTCCCACTCACCTGAAAGGAAAACTGAATTCATGATTTTGTAGACCAGATCTTAGTTTTTCACCAAAATTATAGGTTTCACAGTTCTTTTTGAAATGTGGTCGTCATTACAAATTTATAATTTTTCTACTCCAGTATGAAACCTAATTAATTAGATGCATATATGAGGCTCCGTGACAAGTTTGTGTATGGGATGTATGCTACTCAGGTGACTGTTAAGGCCAATTGGCCTCTTGTTGGAAATATAATCGCCGAAAGGCACGAAGACTCAAACAATTTCAAAAGTGAACAGAGTAAAGCGTGTTAAATGGTGTGGGTCGTGATCACAAAAACACTATCTGTTACTCATGAGTGGGCTTACTAACACCAATAGATTGAAATTTAAACACAGATAAGTACATTACGCTGTTAGACAATAATCTGTGGTAAGTTGTTGCTGAACACTTTTATAACAACCCCTGGGTGTTTCAGAACAACAATTGTCCCGCCCACATGCCAGCAAGGGCTAAAGCCTGGAAAGAAGAAAATATAGCCCTTGCTTAGATTGGCTATCCAAATCCCCAGACCTAAACCTCATAGAAAATGTATGAATATTAATAAAAGTTAATCTTGCAAAGGAGCAACACGATATTAAAACAAAACAGGAACTTGTTGATGCTGTCCTGCATATCTGCACCTCCCCTACCCAAGCATATGTTGATGCTGTCCTGCATATCTGCACCTCCCCTACCCAAGCATATATACAGGGTTTATATGAATCCTTTCCAAACAGATTTAATGCCGTTCTCAAAGCTAAAGGCCATGACACCAAATGCTGAAAAAGTCAGAAGTTTGCATCAATTGCATTAAGGTAATTAGGTGTTTTGTTACATTTAAATTTCATACTAAATACTTATAACGTCGTGCAAGCTTGAAACACTTGGCACTACACTGTATATGATTTTTATCCAACGAGTTGTGTTTTTTGTAACCCCTGAGGGGATAGAAGACACACCAACGAATTGGATAAAAATCTAATACATGTACCATCACTAATCAAGAGAGATTCTTTTTATCACATGTTTTACCACGTCTTTTGTTAAACCTCAGTCTTTATAATTGTAAGCCGGACAACACTATCTATGTTTATCTTTATTTATGTATTTTTTTTCACTTGACTTTTTAGATCAGATTTTAGTTCTGCTTGAACATGGGATAGAACTGAAATCGATAGAAAATGATTTGGGAAAATCCTTATTGAGAATGGCTATCTCGGAAAATGATCTTTTTGATGAAGAATATTTTGAGAGAAAAATTCAAGTCCTCTTATCCCAAGGAGCAAAATTTCAGCCAACTCCAACAAATGAAGACTCCGAACTTATGTTGGCACTTAAACGTCGATTTTTTCGTATCGCAAACTACTTCATTGCAAATGGAGCAGACGTCAAACATGTTGGCGAAAATGGGAACACGGTTCTACATTTAATTTGTAAAGGTTGGTAGAGAGGGGGGGGGGGGGGTTAACGACATTCTAAATATGTTGCTTTTAATTATAAGGTAAAGAAAAATATGTTTAATTTACAGTTACATGATAATACGATATATTACTGCATGTTTATTTGACAGAAAATCATGGATGGCCAATTTTTGTCAAAGAAACACACTGTCGAAATTTCATTCGAGGTATTCAAAAAGCTGGCGCAAACTTCAACGCAAGAAACAAAGAGGGACTTACGCCACTCTTATGTCATTTGTTTTCTTCGCCAAGACCTGACAAGTTCATTTTTGAAAGTCTCATTTCAAAAGGAGCTGACATGTACGTCTTGCATCCGTCTTCAAAGAAATCTATTTTAGCTTACATAATCGAGAATAGTCTCACCGAGTTACTAGCTGTTGTCCTGAAGGCAAACTACAATGTCAACAGACCTGAAAGCAATGGCGACGCTCCTGTCTTTTTATGTCTTCTAGGTAATCATCTTATTTGCTCCTTATGTTTTAAAGGGTCTTTTAGTGGTTTCTTTTATTGTATATAGTCATATGGGATATGGAGATCAAAATTAAGTTTGTCTATGATGAGTAATTGTATGCTTTTGTATTGGAAAAAAAACAAGCTAGCAGGGATGCGATTTCATTTTTTCTCTGTTCTAAAAGAATTTTTTTCTTGATTAAAAATAAAACTGTGAAACAATTATTTTGACAGTTTTTCCATAAAGGAAAATGATATCCCATAATAATGTTCAGAACTTAATCAGCTGATAATGTTTTAAAATATTATTTGTTATAGATGCTTTGCATCTGGTATATACCCAATATTGTTTCTTTTATAATTATTCAGATACTACCGTCAAGAAAGAGATCTTTAGAAAACTGCTGGCAAACGGAGCATCTGTAAATGTCCATGATAAAAATGGACAGTCCTTGATTGAACGGGTGCTTCTTTTGAAGCAAATTGTACCATATACATGTACACAATCTCATTGGTTACTTGGTTTCATGAGGACAGTGCATTTACCAGCACCTCACCCTGAAATGACCGAATTATTGACATTGTTGTTCAGTCGAGGGGCGGATGTTAACTTTGTTGGAAAAGATGGAAATACGCCACTTTTTACAGCAATAAACGAAGAAATGTTCAAGACGGCGATAGATCTGATAGAACGAGGAGCTGATGTCAATTATATCGGAGCAAACAATTTGACAACACTTGAATGTTGTTATGCTGTGTTTAAGAAATCCATCAAAGAGTCGCACCGGTCTTTTTGTAGGTATCAAATCTACTAAGGGCTTTATTTACTTCAAAATTTTTGCAACATTTCCTATAGAGTTCAATAAGACCGAATTCTATGTAAATCAATATTCAGTAGCCACGCATAGTCACCAATATTTTTTTCATATTTGTCGTATTTTGGTGTTCTTTAGTGAATAAACATGTAGACAACGGTTACTATGGAGACCGGTCACTTTTGTATAAGAAGCAAAATGATTAAATGTGGCCGGTTTCAGATATTTTAGGGGAATTTAAGTTATTGCATCCAAATTCAGCTATACTGAATAAAATAAATATATAAAACATATTGGGAATTTTCAAATCATAGCAAAATATTCAAAAGCAAATGAATAGATTTGAAGTGTTAATATAAACTTAAATACTCTTTTATGAATAAATTTTAATATGTTCTGACTTTGTAACAAACACAATAAATATTAAGGTTAAAGTCCGTTGCTATGGTACAAATGATATAAATCAGGAAAATCTGCGTTTTTAAGTAACTATTAAAAAACTTTTATTCATAGCGTTGACATGATTCTTGAAAAAAAAATTGATTGGGATGACAAAAGATGTCCTCATCTTTCTTGTAATATCAATTGAAGCTGCATTTTTAAATAATTTATAGAAATGGCTGTTGCAATGACTTTTTCACGGTTAAGAATTCTCGAACTGGAGTTAACATGGCTGAATAATCATTGAATACATTTATTATATAAGTTAAGCTTGTTTTTTCACAAATACCAAGAAAAGTTGATTTTGAATTATGTTTAAAACAAATATTTTTGATTCCATAATATGTTGTTTTCTTCGCTTTTTCTTATTTTAACCTTGTAAACAAAGCATCAGGCGTCAAGTTTCTTATCAAATATGTTTGTTTAGAAAACAGCTATTCATTTATTAATTTTGTTTCATGATAATTTCTATGGTATTAGAATTTTACGATAAATTCATGTTTATAAAATAGTTTTGTTATGTCCATGGTAAAATTGTTAAAACAATCGTTTCCACACGAGTCAGTTTCTCATTCTTTACATGGAGAAGATGGACTGCAATCTCTTTCATATCATTAAAAACATTTCCGAATTTAAGTGTAAATACGATAAATACCGTCAATGTTTTGTGAGTGGTATTGGTAGCATCCAAGCTGATAAAAATACAAAAGTAACCAATATTTGACTGAAATTGTTTTTCAATGTTTCATTTGTTACTAAATTGTATCAATAAAATATTAAATTTGTCTGTCAAAATCTCTAAATCTTATCAACCCACTCATATTTTCTTACAAAAAGACATAACTTATACACATAGATCATATGGAATTTGGATTTTTAAATGTTATTAAAAGGAGTAAAATATGCTATTGGAAATCAAGAATTACAGATAACTTACCAAAATCGTTTTGACAAGTAATGAACTTGGGCAGAACTGCTTAATCACTAGAGCATCTGAATTGTTATTTAAACACTAAATGCTTACAATTTCTGTTTTACTTTAAGATACAGCTACCGAAATATCTTGCCAACATGTCATGTGTGCAATAATCGGTGCTGGATTCCACCTAGATAGAGTGCTATCAAATGGTCTTCTTCCTCTGGATATGGCCTCCCACGTTAACGACGCAGATTCTGTGTTGGTGGTGATGCTCTCATCTTTAGTTGATGCACCAAGCTTCTCTAAGGAAAAAGACGGCTTTCTACACAGTCTTTTAGACAAACACCCAATCACTATTTTAGCATTTTTAACAAAAAATCAGCATGTACATGTCTCAAGGAACAAAGATGGCAAATCGGCTTTTGAAGTATATAGCGGTAAAACATTTTTACAAAATTTGCATTACAGTTATATTTAACTTAATCTCAAGAGTGTAAGCTAATTTCTATTTAATGTTAATTTGTATTTTAACAAAACAGAAAGCGTGTTTTATGCACCAACATGTGTGTGCAAGGATTCATCAGACACAGGTAAATTTTGTTCATTAAATAAGATTGTTGAATATAGAACTCTCAGATCAATTGGACTTAAAGTATTGAAATCATATTAGACAAGTCTGAAATATTTTAATTACACCTCCAACAGAACTTGATTTTTACAATGCAGTATATCCAGGGCATCAGATGAGATTAAAAGATAATTATCGAAATTGCTTTATATTTTATTGATAACTTATAACTTCAGTTTGTAACTGTTATTTGCCAAACTCTGTTTGAAATTGGTGATATTATATTCAGCCGTGTCTAAAAGGCGTTAAAAATATTTTTTACCAAAAATTTCTGAACATAAACATATACATGTAACTTTATTCCTTTTTATTATACTGTTTCAAAGATAAAAAACAGCTGGTGGAATTTTGTCTTTTGCGTGTAAAGCTTGCAATGAGAAAGAAAAATCCACGTCTTCGCATCTTTAGTCAACCATTTGAAGCAAAGATTTTATACAAACAACATCTAAATAATGATATCGATTTGTCCGCTGTTTTGCCTGAACACAAGGTAAATACATGTATGTTCATTGCTATTGTTTTCAATATGTCATGAAAGGAACAAAGTTTTAATGACTTTGAGCAGTATAGACGCTACAAACTTATCATTTTTTGTTCAAATGATATACTTTAGAACGAGTTTTAAAAAAAAAAATTGATTTAAACTCTAAAAGTGATCAACAACGTATAAAGGGTTCTTTTATCTGCTTTCTTGATAAATGTTTTCTGAATTTATGACAAATCCTTGCTTACAGACACCAAAATTATATTTCAATGGGCATCTGTATTTGTTTTTAGTCAAAGCAAACACAAAATCTAGGTAGCATTGACACAATCTCTCCTTTCCTTAGCATTGGGACGAATGATAGATAATGTACAAAACTTTCTTAATATTAATTATACATCATAAGAGACGTTCAAAGCTCTATTTTTATGGGAAGCAACCCCATGCATCATTTAAAAAAGACGTGTTATTAAACATTTGTGGTGTTTATTTGCAAGTTTATTGCAATTGGAGTCTCCAATATTCATTTTGCTTATGTTAGTAATGTTATCTGTATGTCTGTTTGATCACACTCTGTACGTAATCTTTAAAACAAATTAATGGTTATTTTCTATTTGACTTTTAGAAGCCATAATAATATCCCATTCCCCGATATCTGCTCTTTTATTTTTATTTTGATAAAACTACCTTTTGTATTAATATCATAAGATAAAATAATAAATTCACTACATTTAAATTTAACAAGTCTTCGACTGTGGTAGGTTAAAAAAATTCGTCAAGACTGGTTAAATAGATAGAAAAAATTGGTTTAAATTGTTTAAAAGTTCATAATTGACCTTAAAAAGATTTTATTTATTTTTAAGCTTCTTGATGATAAAAACAGAATGGAATTCAAAGATGAAAAATCGATGATCGAAGCATTAGAAATCAACGAAACGGTAAGAGATTCAAAGCTATAACTTTACATAACACAATTTGAAACAACTTTCAATTGCCTGAAGGCACTGAAGAGAACAAAATCGTTTAAGGGAATGGGGTACCAAATAACTTCCCCTTTTGATATGTGGGGTCATATTCTTTAACGCCCTCGGAATCTTTCCAGCAGATTTGATCTTCAAAAGTATAATTTTATTTTCGGGTAATTTTTCAACCTGGCACATTAATTTTCATGATATTAAGATATTTTATTATACAAATGTCTGTTCACATTATTTTAAAGATAACGACATAAAAAAAAGCATGTCCGACCAAAAAGGGGAGAACATTACCTCATTGTAATTTGTTTGATTATGATGCCAATTAAGCTTTCTTCCAAAAATTGTGAAATTTATTGTCCAAAAGTCAGGGTTCCATGGCAAAGGGCGAGACCAATTTGAATATAAGGTGCAATGACACAGGGTTAGGGGTTAAGGCTTCTTTTTTGAGGGGGGCATATGCGGCCGTATATTGAACATTTAGCTTGAGTCACGTACTTAACCTTTTGCGCCAAAATTTAAGAACTCTACCATATTTTTTTTGTGCATTGCTTGCACTTGCATGCTTGTATTGTAGAATTAAACTGTATGTATGTTGTGTGCATTATAAAAAACCCTGAATATTTTAAAAGATTACCCATTAAAGGCCAGAAGGTCTCTTTTTTCAAAGATTACGTTTTGGCTTTAGGAGTGAGAATATATATATATATATATATATATATATATATATATATATATATATCTTATGACTAAACGTTTCTTTTTAATAAATCATATTATTATAAAGTTTTTACTCTTATATGATGCTTAAATTGTTATAATGAGGCCCTTTGACATGTCAGTTTTAGAGGTATAGTATTCATATGACCATCAAGGCCTGTATACCTCTTGTTAGTTTTTTCTACCTTTTTACGTGTAAAAGAGGTAAAATTGATAATTTCTTTAAATGTTTGAAATACTGAGAAAAGCATTGTTTGATTTTTTTTTTAGGTTTTTAAAAACAAAATGGAACGTATACATTTGCTGACAAAAGCTTTCACTGGTAAGTAAATATACATATGTGATTTCTCTCAATCACTCTACCCCCCTTGTAGTAGGTAGTGAATTTCTTTGGTCATAAATATCTATAAATTATTCTTAAAAGTATGAAGCACTTTGTTCAGTGGTCATAGGCGTTATGCCAGTAACTAAAAGGTTGCTGGTTCAAACCCCGCTATGGTCACTTGATGTGTGTGTTGTGCCCTTAGACAAAGCACTTTATTTACATTGTCTTACTCCACCAAGCTGAGATTAGGTAGCAGCATGAGCTGTTGCTAACAGGGCTCACAAAAACTGTTTTTGGCCTTTAATATCTATGAATCAAGAAAAGTATTGTCTTTTGTTTTATATATTTTAAACACCATTGGTACTTGAAGATTACAAGTCTGGTTTTACAAATACAAATACGTGCACATTTTCATTGGACATTTGCTATATATTCTGTTCATAATTATATCTATGATTTTTTATTAGACAAATTATGAAATAACAAATATAAATTAACTTAGTACTTACTTTTGTTTTCGTGGTGGCAAAGAATTTTTTGATTCCATGCAAAAAGAATTCACATTATATTTCTAAGGAGTGTGTACATTATGTTCTATCGAGAAAATGATAAATGTGACACACCCGGTTTACGATAGAATGCGCTCCGTGTGTGTCACTTTAGCAAAGAAAATACGGGAGATAAGTCTTACACACTGCATTAACTATGAAAAATCCAGAGAGTTCCGAATGTCATTATGCCGTGTAAATTTGAAGCGAGTAAAAAGCGTTGGTGAAAAAGTTATGAATTCTACAATATGAATTAAATTTTTGTATGAAAGGTATTTACAGCCTCAAAAAGGTTTGTTATGATTTATTTGACTGTTAATTTCAATGCAACTTCATTGATTTTCTCCAAAATTGTTTTGGAGCGATTCTGCAGTTTTCTGCTACATTTTGGATACATGGGAGGCATTCTAACCGGTGTGTGGGCCTGTCCTAAGACGCGGTTAGATTATTCTAACTAAGGAGAGTGTAGTGAAATTAATAGTATTACTGTAGGCTTTTTGCTTTGTTATATAAATGTCAACAATACGGTGTGTCGATAAATCTATTTCGTTAATGGCCGATATGCAATGTCATTTTTTTTTTCAAATTCTCTTCAAAATAGTAAATAGGAGCCCTGAAAGAGAAACTGCTTTGAAGTACTTCAATCAAAGTTTTGATATCAAAGGTTTTTAATTTCAGGTTCAGTATATCCACACATTGCCGATGCCATGGAAGAATGTTGCAGTGCAATCGGGCGTCTCATGGCCTTCGAAAATGTATCAGCCAATCGAAAGCTGTCATGGGGAATGCATCCAATTTGTGTTGCAGTAAAACTTAATAGTACTGAACTTGTAAAATTCATGTTAATGAGGGGAGCTGATCCTAATATAATGGATTCTTGGGATGAAACACCGCTATCTCTAGCAATAATACTTCAAAATCTTGAAATGATTCAACTGCTGATTAAAGGAAAAGCAAATGTTAACCACATGGCATCAATTACAAGTATGCATTTGCTTTTTCTTTAGAAAATTAAAAGATACGTTGTATTTCTAATGAAAATAATTGCATTAACAAATTAAATGTGTATTAGTGGAAGGCAGACTAATTCGTGTAATTTGGCTGATTTTTTTTTAGGTGATTTGCGGCAGTCACTCCTGAGCAGAAGTTTAAAGATATTTCTACACTCGGCAATTCAATGGGGTGTACCGAAGAACAACATTCTGCTGAAAATTGTTAAAGTTTTAGTCGAAAATGGAGCAGACGTTAATCTAGATGTGGAAAATGTTGACTCCGCTTTGATAGAAGCTGTAAGAATGCAGGACTTTGAAATTGTCACGTTTTTACTGAAAAGTAAAGCCGATATCAACCATAAAGGAATACAGGGCTTAACTGCCCTCCATGTTCAATTAATGCAAAGACCTATTTCAAGATACAGAGGTAATTTCTATATCATATTCTGAAGTTTACTGTTAAGCTTTTTTTTACATTGTAGAGTACAATTTACATTTACATTTTTACATTTTTTGCTTTTGTCAGTGATACACATTAACATACACATTTGGGTGATATAATGCTAAGTTGCTGTCAATATTTATGGAGTAGATTCATATGATTTTTCTAGTCAGTCGTATCAAATATGATAATACATTTGAATGTTGGCCATTTGCGAATATACATATACCATTGTAGTACTGTGTAAGCATTTGGCTAATTTTGATTTATATCAGCTGTGTTTAGCTGATAGTAAAGAACACTGTTATGCTTTTCAGTTAAGAAATTTGTTCGTTTCTCTGTATTTTAGGCGTCACCTTATCACAATTTTTACACTCTAGTTTAATAAACCAAACTTTGGGCAAGGCACGATGTCTTTAATAGTTTTAATGAGTTCAAATACACTGTGTTTCGTCCCACCAACTAGAGCTACATGTAATAAAGTACTCAAAATAAGGATGTGGCAATATAAAATATCTTTCCCAATAATGTTAATCATTATACCCATAAACAAAAATTCTTTTCCCTATAAAAAAAATATCAAAGAAAAACAAGATTGTTCACATCATCATCTCTGGGAAAAAGTAAAATGATACAAAGATCCTTATCAAAATACAAACAAAATCTAAAATTATTTCCATTGTTTGTCCCAAGATGTATATGCCTCAAATTTTCTTAAATTGTTCTATATCTAAAATACCTCTGGGTTCAAACGATGTTCATTCAAAAGTATAAAAAAGATTCCAAGATTTCCCCTTTGAAACGCTCCTTCTAACTTGTCATATTTCAATCCACGGCTAAAAATAATTTTCTATTGCAAAAGAGAGGAAGATACCCGGATGATAACGTTGAAAAATTGTGCGCGGTATTCTGATTGACTTCCGAATGGAAAAAGATGCAAGCATACCTTATCATAAATCTCCAAAAAAATAAATCGTTTCTGGTACAGTTATTTATCTGAGTAAAAACGATAATGTGTCAATGAAGATATCTTGGAAAATTTTCCTTTCATCGATTTCAATTTTTATTTCAATTCGTCCAAATGTGCGGCATAAATATCAAAGGACAAACTATAAAAGGAAATGAACAATGAAAACAATCTGACATCTTTTCATTAAGAGTTTCTCCTCTCAGAGTTAGAAATAGGCCAATTATCGTGTTTGTTTGTATTACCAGTTAATGTTCATCGTATAAAAAGATGATTTAGAAGATGAATCATAACGAGAAGTTCAAGGAAAGTCAAACTTACATTTTTAGGGGCCATATGTAGAGTTGCCACAAAGGGCAGAGCTGTTTGAAACTTTACAAAGAAATAATACATTATAGAAAAAACATTGCTCTACAGAATTTAGAATCACTCATTTGGTAAGCTATGTATATCAATATGAATTTATGTTTTCTCATGCTGCACAACCTCACCGCAGCTCTGTTTTTGCTGTCTGATAAAATGAACATAACACTTGTGCATTATGAAATATGTCATTTATTAAAAATGACGAAAGTAAAGAAAAATATAAACAACATATTAGGGGATCAGACCCCAAAACTGTTCTCACAAAATGTTAAATAACTTATCAATATGCTGATCCCCTTAAATTACAGAAAAACAATATTTAGTTCAAAATTATATACAATATATAAAAAAACCAGCAAAAGAGATGGCACCTCAAAAATAAAATATGCAGAATAACAATATTTTGTACATGTATGCAACTTTCAAATATTGGAGTGGTGAAACGGGGGTGGTGGTGGGTGTATCAAAACATTACTCGTGCTAACACTCTCAGAGATGAAGCCAGAATAATCCTACTCGCACTGGTCAGATACTGACCGCATCAAACCGCGTGACCATATCGTTTAATTTGATTGGCTATTAAATTTAATTTGGGGAGAATTACACCATGGAATTTTTTACAATTACATAATAGGTCACTGGGAGGTTTTTAGACTAGGGATTTGGGCTAAAAATAGACATGGACAGTGACCACTGAAGGAAAATTACATAATATGGCCAACGACCTCTACAAGGCCTGGGAAAGAAATACAACATATCTAATCAAACATAAACATGAAAAATACAATAAATAAGCATATAAAACTATAGCGTTCCACACATAAATACAATTATTAACATAACTGTTGTTTTATGTCTTTACTCTTTGGACCAGAAATGACATTTAGGAAGATGACGAGTTTTTTTCAGATTTGTATTGTTAAAAACAACCAATACCAATAAAAAAGCAAGAAATGTCTTTCAAATATTCGCAAGGTTTTTTTGCAATGAATGTTGAAAATATTTTTAGTTTAAATTTTGGGTCTATTAGACTTGAATATATGAAGTTGGAGATCACATTATCTCTACAAAGGCTACTCTGTAAGATGTATTTATATTATTAGCTAACCAGAACTGAAAGCTCATGGGAGCTATTTTGATTACGTTTAATGCGGCGTCTGTCTGTCTGCAAACTTTCTTTTACGACTTCTCTAGAACCACTTAGTTAATTTTAACCGAACTTAGCACAAAGTGCAAGAATAAAAGTGACTTAAATTTGTTAAAACCTTTCAAAACTCATCTTCTCTAAAACTAATAGCTTGTGTTAAAACATTTTAAGGAAGTGTAGATTCAAGTTTGTTTAAATCAACATCATCCCTGGGAGTAGGGTGGGGTTTGGATTTTTACGTAAGAATATGTATAGAATTTTTTTTAATCTTTTAAAAAACCAATGGAGAAGAGACAATGTAAATTTTGTTGAGGCATCTTCATGTAGTGTTGATTTAAGTTAATTAAATCAAGATCCCAAGGGAGTGGTAGTATAATGCAACAACTCAAGATTGTCTTAATCATTATCTTCAGTGGCCAAATTAGAGATTCGAGTATTTAACAAGGAAACGGTTTTTTTTAATTCTCAATTTTAGAGTCAAAAGTTGTAATATATGGTAATATTGATTTGCAGTCATGTTACCAAATTGTTGATTCTCTAAAATTGTTAAGACATGAGCCAATAAACTTTTCTTGGGCTTCTCAAGAGTTTCAAATATTGATGTAGGTTTAAAGATACATTATCAGTTGTTTAAGATAGTCTTAAGAATTGCAATGCTCAATATATAATATGATTATTAAAACATCATGCTAGAAAAGGGTTTTTGTTAAAAAATATCGTTAAAAATATCGAAAGAAAAATATCAAAATCTTTTTAACAGAATCTATTCTCATACTTTGTCCAGATTTTTTATTTTTGGCTCCATAAAACTGATTTTATTATGACTTTTGTTGCTCAGGTTAGCGATGTGACCCATGAGTCTCTTGTTTTCAGGATGAACATTTCTTTTGATACTTGTAAACATGTACATGTATAATGAGATGACAGTTTTATTCTTTTAGAATGAAAAATTGTTATGATAGTAATCTCTATTTATTCACTGATAAAGTATGATTTATTTTTCAGTAAAACAACTAAAACCTTATTTCTAATCATTAGGTCAGGTTTGTCTAACCATGTTTGGAAGCAAATTGAACTTAACTCTCTTTTCATACTATTGCAACAGTCAAAGCGATATCACTGACATCATTTTATTTCTGACTTACTGTTGGAGCTTAATTTATTTTTATACTGTAAGAATATTTTATATTTCGATTTGCTTAGTGATTAGCAATTTTAGTCACACAGACTTTCCATAATCTTACTTTTTTCATTTCAGATGCTGGCAGCATCCTAAATATTTTAACAGCACACGGTGCATCTGTTAATATTAAATCAGTACATGGTAAGACCCCAATACATGTGGCTTTAAGACAACAATTCATCAGTCATACCAAACCTCATCTCTCGAAATCTGGAGCCAAACATAACAGATAACGACGGATTATCGTACTTTTAGTCACACAGACTTTCCATAATCTTACTTTTTTCATTTCAGATGATGAAAGTATGTTGAATGTTCTAACAGCACACGGTGCATCTGTTAATATTAAATCAGTACATGGTGAGACCCCAATACATGTGGCTTTAAGACAACAAATCTTCAAAGTCATTCCAAACCTCATCTCTCAAAATCTGGAGCCAAACATAGCAGATAACGACGGATTATCGTACTTAATGTTGGCCGCACAATTCGGAGAAGAAGACTTGGTTGAACATTTTGTCGATATTGGAGTAGATTGTTCTCTTGTCGATTCTAAAGGCAACAGTGCACTTCATTATGCATGTAAACATCTTATTATAAAATATGGGTTTTTTTGATCTTGAAGTTTGTAGTTTCCAGTGTTCTTTAATAAATTGACAAATATGCTAACAAATGTATTGAGCAAACCAATTTCACACTATTACTCAATGTAAGTTTAATTTTTTTAATTGTCTTTTTTTAATTTCAGGCTACGAAAACTTCAAAACATGTGTATTTCACATTCTTTTAAGAAATGGTTGCAGCATTAACCTAAAGAACAACGAAGGACTTACACCATTGAACTTGTACTTGATGAAACATCATAGATTTGACCATTTTTGCTTGTTTCTCGAAAACGGCTCAGATCCTTCAAACTGTATAGAGAACATTCATTCACCGCTTATGATTGTGCTCGAGAAAGGTTCTAGTGAAATGGTACAGTGTATATTGGAACACGGTGTAGATGTCAATCATCGTGGGGCATCTAATACCACTGCTCTGCATATTGCATTAGAAAAAGGTAACATAATTACATCACTGTTAAAATGACATATACATGTATGTCATTTCAACAGTAATGTAATTTTGCATGAATGATTTAATGACATCTCAAAGAGATTTATCATTTCAACAGTAATGTAATTCTGCATTGATATTTTATGACTTGTTAGAGAGAGAGAGAGAGAAAGAGAGAGAGAGAGAGAGGGGGTCATTGATAATCGCATTACGCTTTTTTCATTATCACAATACTGATTTTGGGCAATAAAAAATCCATTTATACAATACAGTCTATATACAATACAATCTATTAGAATCATTTACTAGTACATGTATACAATTCAATATTTTGCTAGGTCGAATGCTGACGGACGTATTTAGCTCACCTGACCTTAAAGCCCAAGTGAGCTTTTCTGATTACATTTTATCCGTCATTCGTCTGTCCGCTGTAAACTTTTCATATTTCAAACTCCTTTTCAAGAGCTACTGAATTAATATCAACCAATTTAAACACAAAACAGCCTTTTAAAAGGGTGAATATAACTTTCAGAAATGAAAGGCCATTTTTATTCAACGCAGAGAAAACCTTGAAACTGTTAATAAAAAGGGGTGATGGGGGCATTACTGCAACAGGGCATTTTTTTAACATCTTCTTCTCAAGAACAACTGAGTCAAATTCAACGTAACTAAGCATACATTGTAAATTATTCTATGGAAAGAGAATATAAAATTGTAAAAAATTCATAGCTAATTCTGTTCCAAATTTGAACTAAGTACGAACATGATAATAAAGGTTCTTTCTGATAATCATGATGGTTCTTTCTTTGAAGCAGCCATATTGGACGCATCCGAATGTATTTTTTAAAAATGAAAGGTATATTGGTGCCGTCTTTGTGAAGTAAATTAAGGCAAAATGGGCAAATCTTGATGCATTAACAACGTTCTAAAAGACAATTCATTCAGTTGTTAATTCGGTATGATCTCTGCGCAACAGTTGAAAAATGCCATGTGTTTTGTTAAGCAGCTGTTTAGATGCTGGGTATTTTCTCTAATCTATATAGTCTAAACAAAATTATTTTTGCTCATAGATATACTTAGTTAAATGTATTATTTGAAAAATAAATTGTGCTCTTTTTTACTGCATTTTCCCTTTCTTTTATTGTTTACAATTTTCTAGCTTCGAGATATAAGCAAGATATAGAGCTTTGTTCTCCATTATATGTTTCTACACATAGCTGAGGCCATGTTTTGTACGTTAACATTCTAAATGCTGAATAGGAATTGCCAAGTTTTTAAATCTTAGATTGAATGTGATAAAAAATCATGTAAACAAAAACATGACTCAAATCTAGCAGAAATGTTGGCTCCGTATCTTGCTTATAGTTCTACAACTGACGCTGAAAATTTAGTTGATCATTAGAAATGTCTTACTAAACATAAAATATTTGTGCAAAAAATATCATAAGTTAGATGTTTTGTTTTTTATAAATACCAATGCGACGATCAAAAACATCTTACACTTCCAGTATTTACATTCTACAAACTAGATATGTATTGCATGACATCTGGGACGAAAATTAATTAAAGAAAACGTTGACATCCTCTAATTGTGTATATTCAACTTGTTCAAATAATGATTACACGTGATAAGATAGGCCTGCAATAGGTGCTGATTTTTAAACTGAAATACCTTATAGAAAATGTATGCAAATATTTTCTTAAAAGAACTGTTACTGTTTAAATGTGTGCAAAAAATGGCAGAAAATAACATCCAAGTGTTATATAAAATTTATATATCGCAATAGATTTTCACCCAAACCCCTTTATAAAAATATTAAATCTTCAATCAGAAAATCATGGTACTTAAATTTGCAAAATACTGAATATTTTAATTTTTAATTATTTTAAGTGTTTAAAGTCAAGGTATTAAACCGTTGTTGCTCAGGTGAGCGATGTGGCAATTGGGCCCCTTGTTCATACTTATTGTTAGGCCATTATTAATCACCGCATTTTCTGTTTTCCTGATTACGAAAAAGAGCACATGGAGTATGTGAAAGGTCAGCAGAGGATGCTTACTCCGCCATAGGACCTGGTCCGACCTCTAAGTTTTGTAGAGGTCCGTGTTTCCTCTGCTCCTGTTTTGTATTTTTTCTTAGAAGTTATGATTTTTAACACTGTTCGTTATCACCACATTTCTTTTTTAGACCTTTCTTCATTAGTAAAAAGAATTTCGACAATTTTACCAAGCGACTGGTACATCATTTTTACATCAATGTTTTCTTGTGTAGATTGTTTTGCAGGTTTTCATTATTCCCGATTCAGAAGATATGAAAGCGATGGCAAAACTAAAATGAAAGGTTTGTGTGTATTAGCGTTCGTAGTAAAACGTATCGAAGCCCAATTAACTGAACTCATTTTGTTTTGATCAGTTGTGATTTTCCCATAAAATTTTGTCTTAAATGAATTAAGCTTAACTTAACTACACTGTACTTATCAAAGAAATCTGTAAATTTTAACTCCTTTCTGTAATAAAAATTGATTTCCCTTGAAAAGTATTAACGCTTTACTTGAAACATATTATGATTCCCACAAACAACTCTTTGATAAGAGTCTTTGGACATTCTTGAGCGTATTTTATCATACACTACCTTTTGAGTCTAAAGCTGTGCATCTTACAATACATATACCAAATATTTTAGAGATGAATAGGGAGGAGAGAGTGAACCAGTTACTTGATGCAGGAGCGGACGTAAATGCTGTTACAAGTGCAGGGTTATCGCCCCTATCGGTTCTGTTGCGTTCCAGCCATTCTGATGACACAATGCGTATCTTGTTGAAGTTAATAGAATGCAAAGCCGATCCAAACATTGGAACTAATCCTCCTCTCTGTTTTGCTACAGCTGCAATGGACATCCCTATTTTAAAGACTCTTGTGGAGGCAGGAGCAGATGTAAACAAGTCGAACACAGATGGAGAATCACCACTTTGTTGTTGTCTTAAAAGTCAACATAGAGGTAAAATGTCAACAGTCTCAACATATCTTTGCCTTAAATTTAATGTAAATTGGCTCATACCATTAAAAAAAATAAGGAACGAATCGTCATAAATTGAATAAAGCACAATCCTAATTCTTCTAAATTCACTAGATGGTACTACACTGTACTACCCTTTCTTCTCTGTCTATTTTTGAAATCTTTCTTCGTATTCTATATCGTTACATACAAAACGTTTTTAACATGTTAATAACTTTTAATTAACAAAACATCTTTCCTGTAATGAAATCTTTTGGGAAATATTTATTACAACTTTTAGTGTAAACGCTTTTTTTACCATGGTATTAAAGATAATAAGAGGTATCCGATATTATCTATGTACTTTATTATACTACAGAAATCATTTTTAAAACGAACCAAACATGACGTTATGATTAAAAACTGAGCATGTAACGTTAAGCTTAAATTTGGCTCTATATGCCTTGACAAAACAACAATTAAATGTGTGCGTTTCAAACGAATTTTGTTTTCTTTGTTCTCTATTCATTTGTCTCTTTTAACCAAATAATATGCGTTAAAACATGATAGTACCTTTAATGAATTTGTTTCAATACCATTTATTACATTGATCACAATAAACAAATTACAGGTATAATTTAGATTTTTAAAGGAAAATTTTATTTTTATACGATTTTTCTGTACGCGTTGTATGGTAGTTGAGCCATTTGTTGTGCTTTCCTGACGTTATGATAAATTGAAGCTTTGTAGGAATACGTTTTAGAAAATAGCACAACAGAACAAGTGAAAAGTGTACGCCTTTGAAATTTTTTACAAAGTAGATTTTTTTTTATTTTTACATTTTTTTAAACCTATATCTGATTACCTTAAAAACTGATGAATAGGTCAAGATTAGGTTTGCTATTTCGTTTCACCGAGCAAACTTTTACACCAAAAAAGTCGTTAAATTACACTATTAGCATTCTGTACATGTATTTGTTTATAATAGTTTATGTTATGGTTTGTTAAACATTGTATTTTTTACAGTGTTAAATCGTTAGTAATGTTATATTTGTTCAAATGACATATTTGAACAAGGAAACTAAATAGATAAAAACAATTTTTTCTCATGTTGATCATACTTGTTTATGCCTAGATATTCCAAAGAATATTTGCTATAGCAATTTATTTGTAAAGTCAAAAGGCTCACGCAAGTATGCATATAGTATACATACATAAACGTGATTAAGGACAAATATTGTTTTGATTGTGAAAAAATTATGAATGATTTAAGTATTTTGTTACTGTTTTATATCACGTGTTAGTGCATGGACGTTGTATATTTTCAATAACTTTTCGTTAAAAATGTTCAATTCTTTTTACCTTTCAAGTTAAAAAGTGTTAACGGTTGTCAGAAAAGTTTTGTTTGATCTAAGAGACGTTTAAAAATTATTCTTTCTTGATTCTCAGTACTTGTATTGTATAATTGTTTATTGACAAGAAAATGTACTGGTTTTTTGTCATTTTATCAGATGAAGAACGTATTCTGAATGCTGTAACATTTCTTGTTGAAAACGGAGCGGTCGTCAATTCAGAAAGAGGAACGGATTCACCCTTACACTTCGCCGTTGCTTCAGGGTTGCGAAGAACGATAGAGTTTTTAATCGAAAAAGGCGCAAAAATCAATCATGTTGGAAATGGCGATATCACCCCATTGATGAAGCATATTTTAAAGAACGGTAATACTCAGCACCATTGAACCGAGTTTCATCAACATTCGATGATCACCTATTTACATAGATGTGTTTGTTAAGCTGTAAAATAATTTTTCTAGGGTAATAATAAATATGGTTGCGCATAATAGAAATTGTGAGCTTATCAAAGCCATAGATCAATGCATTAAAAATTCAAATATATCACATATAAACGAGGTCCTTTTAATTTGGTGTTTTATATGAATTTTAGAACCATTAAAGAGACAGTACAGCTGAAAACACATGTGTGAATAACTTCAGGTTTACCTATTGTATAGTTAGGAAATGAGAAATAACGTTTATTGTAATAGTTGAAATACATGAAAATCCCATTCACATATTTAATTAACGTAATTATGACCTTCCGGAAATTCAAGGGCCGTACCAACCGGAATAATCTTAAATCGTTTATTTGTACCACGTGGACTTTGATTGACAGTAATTGACACGTGCTGAAAACTACAAGATCTTCGTCCCACTACAGTCATCATGGAAAACGAGGTCAAAGCGATTCTCTAAATGAAACACGTCCTTACTTACTCAATAATTTATAAATGGTTTACCAATTTAGGTTCATTTTAAAATGAATAGACATAAATATGTCAAATAACCCCTCAAGGGGCCTCATTTATAAAAATAGATTTAGGTTGTAGCAACTCCTATGATAAACACGAAAAATACATGCTTACAAAATAATAATTGTGGTTGTTTAAAAAACCTTGAACAGTTATTACCTATGAGAAGTAGAAAAGACATATTTTTATCAACAAACCTGTCCAGGAGATTCTTCGCGAGCCCTGCATGTGTTTTGTTTACAGTAAATCGCATGCGTAATAGTATAGAAGGCTGAACCCCGAACACGTTGCGATGTATTTATGTGATAGGTTATACGTAATTATTAATTTTAATGAAATAATTAGATTTATTGCATGGAGAACTTTGTACTTTTCTGAAAGTTTATACATTAACGAGTAGTACAAAAATACCGAACCCGATCGGAAAATTTTCTCAAGTCGGTTTTTCGATAAGATGCGCCGTACTGTCTCTTTAAGATAACAGACACTCGAAAAATTACTATCATACAATATTAATGCTAGGTTTTAAAGCTCAATAAGATTAAACTACCCGAGAGGTACAATATTCCCTGAGCCGAAGACAAGGTGATTATTGTACTTCGAGAGTTGCTGAATCATCGTTTTGATCGAGAAAAAAAACCACGGCAATATATATTTGTTTTATTATATGATTCATAGACGAATTGATACAGATATATGAAAACGTAATATTTTATTGAACGACATGAATAATGTTTACCAATCGTAGCATTTTGGAAATTCCCCATCTTTTTTTTTGTCCATTGCAGAGAACGTCGAATGTTAGATAGATCTACTAGTCGCGTATAGATGGGGTTTCCCCAGATTGTTGGATATCAGCAAATCGGAGATCTACATTTATGAATTAATCAGTCATGTAATAAACATATTTATCGATATTATTTCGCATTTTGATAACATCTTGAGATTTCAGCCTCATTTTTTCGTGTTTAGAAAAAAGTACATTATTATTGGTACTAGGTTTACAATTTTGCATAAATGGTATCGGTATATTTAAAAAACAATTTTTATAAACGCAACTTTTACCAAAAAAATATATTATTTAATTGCATACACCATTTTCGTTTGATTAGATGTTCGAGCTGATTGATAGCAAATTACATTTAGCCGTAATTAGCATAAAAACCAATTGAGTCAATCCAAAAATCTTCGAAGCATACTTGCTTATTTTATTTATTTAAGAAGCGAATTAGATTTCTCTACTTTTGTAATAAGCGATGCAGCATATTCCATTAAGGCTACATGTAACAATCTAACATTAACAGTACATCTTTTAATTTAGTTGGATACTTTCTTGGAAGTTAAAAAAAGATTATTTTATTTTTGATTTATTTTGACCGTTTTAGATTCACATAGATGGTGGAATATGAAAGAAAATGATGTCAGTTTTCTTGAGCTTTTACTTCTTCATAATGCTAATCCAAACGCAGAGGATCGTGATGGCAATAGTGTTCTGAATGTTGCACTATCGAAAGTTACAGCCATAGATTATATTCGGAGTTTACTCAAAGCCGGTGCAGACCCCCTTCACAGTGGAAAAGATGGGCTAAACGCTTACCAACAAGCGATCGAAAAGGGTAATTAATATGGCATTTTTGTTACACAATTACATGTGCACATAAAATGCTTAAATGCCATGTAACTTAAAAGGTTTGTATTTTCAAATAACAATTTTAGTAGATTCATCTGATTTAATTTTAGGTTGTAAACTTTCACTCTTTCGAAATGTTAAATACAAAATATATTGAATATTTCTCTATGAGATTAGTAAATTGACAGTTTTGCAGATTTACTGATGGAAGTATTTTCCGATTAATATTTTGCTTTTTTTAAATTGTAGGCTGGACTTACATTGAATTAGTTATGGAGGAATACAAATCAGATCATATTACAAATCAATTGTTCTGCGTGTTTTGGAAAAAAGCTTTGGAATGGAGAAAATCAATGGGCAAAAATTTGGATTCATATCACAAATCTTCATCGACCTATAAGATAATCAAAGATGTGTTCTTAAAGATCCTCGCATGCACAGACACAATCAATATACACATCACTGATGAGAGAGAAAATACCCCGTTAATCTTTTTCAGCACACTAAACGAATGTTCCATCATGAGGATTTTGATTGAAAAGGGAGCAGATGTAAATTATGTTGGCGAGAACGGTTGGAATGCAATTCATGCTTTATATGCAGGTTTAGGTATAATTGATTCTCATTGGTAGTTTTTTGTGTGTCAGATTACAATTTTTTTTTCAATACATAAACAGTGCATTTCGTTGAATAATTTGATATCATCAGTTTGATATTTAATTTAATTAAACTGTTTTCAGCACTAAATACTGAAGTTAATGTGGACAATTTAAATGAAATAAATGAAATCTTTTGACAAGAATTCATCGCTTTGAAAAGTTCATTGAAAGCGGTATATATGACTGTGATCTCAGTTGTAACAATGTTAATGAGGCTTTATAGGTTAGGCATAACTGTTTTAATAAGCATGTGAATAACACACATTTTATTTTGATAAAGATCTTATATGAATATTTCAAAACGAGGTATAATTTAATTGTAATTTATGATGACGTATTACGTTTGATAACGGTTGATGTCATTTTTGTATTTATTAAACATCAGATTTTATTTTTGAAAACAGAATTTGAGGTTAAATCTGAAGCATTTGAATTGCTTCTAAAACATGACGGCGATTTTTCCAGTGAAGACGAGGCCGGAGAATCTGTTTTGGATAAAGCAATTGAAAATTATTTGGAATCATCATACTTGGATCAAAATAGCAATTCACGACAATTTCTTCTCAGTGTCTTGAACTCTGGTAAACATATAAGAGAGTATGATGATATATTACTCCATGCTGCCAAAATCGGTGACTTCCATGTCGCAAAACATATCATTCAGAAGGGAGCAGATTGTACAGTTAAAGACGGGGCTGGACATAATGTTCTGCAATTGTGGATAACAAGCAGAAAAGGTAAATAGTATGGTATTTTAATTAAACAGCACTTTTATAAAACAGAAGGTTTTGTTACGCAATGAAAACGGTGAATTACCTTGCTGCAAAATAGCATCAAATGGATATAATATATATTTAAAATACTCATTAGCATTAAGATATGTGATAGAAAGAGAAGTAATTCGCTTTTGCTTAAACGATTCACATCATTTCATTGCAAGGTCACACTCGTGTTTAAATTCTGCAGACACATTTTATCAAACAAAGAAAATGAATAAGAACTCTCCCTAACGCAATTTAAAGACAATTACTAGATTCTTGGTTCTTTTTTTAGTTATCGTTTAGATAAAAGAAGCAATTCTTCAACTTGTTAATTTAAGGTGGTATGGGACGTCTGTGGATATTAATGGGGATTAAAATAAATTATGATTAAAACACTTTCACCGGTTTATAATTTTCAAATTTTACAATATTTAACCAGTATTACGTTTATTTTCTTTTGATGTAAAAATTTTAAAATTCCCAGCTGGATTCGAACTCATGCCGTACAGATCTGAAGTGAACCCTCTAACCCACTGTGCTAATCTGTTAGATGACAATTTTGGGAAAGAAACTATTTATAAAATTATAAATCAAAGTACTGAAGAACTGACGGGAGTTGATTTTGTTGATGTTTATTTATTTTAAAATCAATGATATGTTATTTTGCATGACAAGTACATGTATACGTATCTTCTAATTTGAATTACGCATATTTTTATAATATGAATTTTTGAACTTTTTCGACTAGAATGTCGAGAAACCTCCATATGAATCATGTTAAATAATATTTAAAGAAAAATTAATTCAATCAAACTATGTATCAGTGGTAGAAATATTTCTCGAAAATTGTATGGATCCAAGCAATATTGAACTCTAGTCTCGTTCAACCAAACGCTCGGCTGACACCGTAAATCTCCCACAAGGGTTTACGAAGACAGCCGAGCGTCGAGTTGAACGAGACTATATCGAACTCTGGCGTAGGAATACATACGACTACAAAAAATATTTAAATTGTTCGTACCATTTAAAATCTGACTATTTATAAGGTGTTTGTAAATAAGTTTCCTTGAAAAACAATGCTTTAGCATACATTACATCGAATTCATCAATTATTTTCAAGAACTAAGTCTTGTCAGGAGCAATGATTTGTGCTGAGGTCCAAACACTGTTTCACTTTCGGTTTGTCCGAGTGACTGCATAGGAGAGTTGATTAAAAATCAACTCCCAAAAATGACCTTGATTTTATTGTTTATATCGATAAATAATACGTCACAACATGGAGGTTTCCCATACCACCTCAAGGCAAAATTGCGTTATCTTGACATTAATGTAGACAAATCAACAACTTGCGATACATGTTACTGCAGTACTCTCCTGTAGTGGACGTTTGCAAAGTTTGTAGAACTATTGTTTTGATTATTTGGTAACCCATATCTTCCAAATTCAATAGCGACAGACTTGTCTTTTGCAAATGAGAGAACACAAATGATTCATTCAAACGAAGGTTTTAAATCATCTTAATTTTTTCATCTGATCATTTTTTTTCTAAACTTTCCCTTTACTTTATTACAGCAGAGAAATCCTTACACCAGTGTCTAGATTTTATAGAGACTTACAAAAATCATGGTGGTCCCTTGTCGGAAATGGATGAAAACCAAAATACCCCTCTAATGCTGTTTCTGGGTTCCAGCTTTTTACCATCTTTATTTGATGATCAAATGTATACCGATAGATTAATTGATATGCTAACGACCAAAAGAAGTGTTGTAAACAAAATTAATTTAATCGGATTTACACCTTTAATAAAAGCAGTCTCAGTTGGCGATTTAAATTGCATAAAGAAACTTTTGGACAAAGGTGCAAAAATCAATATCAAAGACAGACAAGGGAATTCCCTCCTTCACCTGAGCACATTAGGTGGTAAGTTCAATGAAATTTTGTAATTAAAAAAATCTTCTTCTTTTTTGTGGTCTTGCGTCTAAATTAGTTATCCTTGAATTATTTTACTTGTAATCTAATGTTATAAATACAATAAATGTTAACAAACGATTTTGTTAATCTTATCATTGTTAATAATTCGCTGCTAAATTATATTTGTTTCTTTTTCAGCCAGGAAAAGTTCCAGCATTTTTGAAATTGTGTCATTTATTCTCGACAAAGGCGCTTGTGTTCATGTCAATTCAAAAAATAAGTTCAAAGAAACCCCTCTTTATTTAACTCTAGAAAGAGTTGCAAACTCTACTGATCGCTTCAATTGTGTCCAATTATTACTAAAGAGTGGAGCAAATCCAAACGTTGGATGTTTTGAAAAAAATCCATTAGGAAAAGCAGTTGATATACAAGATGTTGCGATAGCAAACCTACTATTACAACATGGCGCTAAAGCACAGTTTGATCTAGAATTTGGATCAACTTTGCCTCTGCAAAAATTATTTAGATGGCGAAATTCAAACGGTATATACTTATATATATATATATATATATATATATATATATATATATATATATATATATATATATATATATATATATAAACGAAAATTGCTAACGACACGAACATTTGAAATTGTTTGTGTCGTTAGCCATTTCGTCAAGAAGTTACGTATACATGTATGAACATGCAATGCACAAAAAATATAACAATATAAAATTCAAAAGTGTTCCTAATGTGAAATATTCTGTGTCTTTTGAAAAATATATTTTGATTAAAAAAATACAAAAATTAAATAAATTAAGAGATCAAATAAGTATGATTCTTGTTTTACTCATGACCAAGTCAAATTTTGTAATGTTGGAATGTAGCATCAAAAACACAAATCAATGGTTATATTAATAAATATATTTTTGTTTCTAGATTTACAAAAATATATTCCTCAATTTGTTATTCTTCTGAATGAACGGAAAAACAATATTAATACAGCAATCGATGGGAAACCAATCTTGCATTTTCTTGTCTCAAAATCTGAAGAACCAGACATTGGAACCAACTTAATAAAAACAATTCTCGATTTGGGTGCCGATGTTAACGCAGAGGATAATACTGGGTCTTCGGTATTGTCTGTTCTCACCTCAAATAACATAGGTAAGCAAAAGGTTTGGGGGTTTTTCTTATTGTTTTACAGTTTTTAACATTCTTTGGCGAAATAAGCAATGGCTGTTGTCTTGAAATTTTTAATTTAATTGATACCCACCTTTACCTGTTTTTCATATTTTAAAAATAAAACAAAAATGTCAGGTTCTGCTTCTTTTTGTTGACATATGTTTCGCTTTTTTAACAGGTTGCAAGATAAATGGCAACACTTATTAATGATTCGAAGAAGATAATAGTTTGTTTCATTAGAAAACAATTGGCAATGATAAAAATAAGTTTAGAATTCATTTAGAAGTATTCGTATTTGTAAAGTAAGCTAAACTAATTATGTTTTAATTATTAGGATAATAGGTTTATATTCTCCAGAGCTCACATTTTTGTCCTATACGATTTCCTTATGAGTTCGAGGGGTATTGAAACAATTAAGTTGTGGGTCAACAATACTTTATGATTTAATCAATGCAGTTTAAACAAACTATATACATGTCGTTAAGACCGCTTCTGTTCGACGTTTTATTCTTTTAGACACATTAACAAAAACATTAAACACAATAATACATCTACATGTTGAAGAAACAACTTCTTGAAGTTGATATTGTTTATCAGTAATAGTGGTATCATAATTTTACAATAAATACCAGCGTTTGCTTTCAATTTACAAAATTGATTTGATGGACTGAAATTTTAACCAAAGATACATATATGTTAGGTTATAATTAATAAAAAACAATGGTTCTTGTAGATAAAAGAAAAGCAGCTATAGGCAAAGTTCTTCTTGAAAACGGGGCGAATCCCAACCAAGGATATATTTTATCCCAAGTTTTGAGCAATTCTCGTCATAGTGATCATAGTAAATCTTTGATCATAAACCTTTTGGATCACGGAGCCAATCCAGATTTATATAGAGGGCAACGACCTAATATAATTCAAGCAGTCAAGAATACAGACAAAGATGTAGTTGTACAACTAGTGGAAAAAGGCGTCAATGTGAATGCTGTGGACGGCGAAAAGAACACATGTTTACACTGGGCATTATCATCAGGTAAATAATTCTAAATACTATTGAGTTTTACTGTTTCTTTTGAATATAAGAAACTAAATGGCTATAGTGGGCTTTTCTTGTTTAAAAAAAAAACATAATATTGTAAAACTGTTTATTTCCCAGGTCGTTAAATACGCGTTTTCTATGGTCAAACAATGCGAGTGTGGTATTTAACACACTTTTAAGCTTACCGCGTAACTAGTTTATATGTCCCCATGCATAAATAACCACCTTTCCAGCAAATATTATTTAATGGTTTTTAATGACCCCTCACTACATCAAGGTTGATACTTTTCATGACATTGATGTTTTGGAAATTATGATTGTTTTAATTTAATCCCAAACTGAATATTTTTTGTCTATATGACTTTAATTCTTCTTGTGCATCATGCTTTCTCTCATAATGTCAACTGACTTAAGAACTAAATTTCATTTTTTGAAAGAAAAAACTGCTTCTTTGAAAACAATTAAACTAAATGCCTTTTAATATTTGATAATTCATAATATAAATCTCATGGATGGAGTAAATGTGGCTGTATGTGCAATTTTCAATAATATAGAAAACAAACGTTGCTTTTGTTACGAAGCTGTATTGAAATATATCCATTAGTAATGGAATAACGTCATGTTAAGAATGCTGAGAAGGCTGTATTTAATTATGCATGTAAAACAGAGTATTTTTGCAACACTCTAAACATTTGTTTTAATTTTGTGTTTTTTCCTAACATGAGTTGGATACATTGAACAAACTCTTCAAATTTCTATTTTCTTTTATTAAATAATTGTGATAAAAACGTTATTCTGTTGCCTTTGCATTGACACACATGAATGCATCAAATTGTTCTCAGAACTTGACTATAAATAATAGGGAAAACTGGAGATCAGATTGAAATTGCATCGCTTCTAATATCCTATCAAGTTATTCTGGACACAGAAAACAAAAACGAACAAACCGCTTTATCGTTGGAGATTGAAAGATTGGCAAACTGGACTAGAACCCAATGGCCTTCAGACGGAGTTGCAATCATTGACCTTTCACTCTTCAATATGCTGATTTGTGGAGGAAGCGAGTCATTGATTAAAAACCCCAAAATAAGGTACAATGTAAAAAATGAAACTGCATGCAACTACTATTCTATTATCAAAGTAGAGTTGGCAAGTATAGCAAGTAACATTTTCAATATACTAGATGTATAAACCAATTTATAATTTTCTGTTCAACTGATATTTTTAGAGATACGAGAACTTCACCTTTGGTAGAATTGATAAAAGCAGGATTGTTGAAAACAGCAGCAACACTGGTAACATGCGGATATGATTTAAGTCATGATGAAGAGTTTGGACAGTTTGATATGTCTAAAAACGATTGGTCGAAAATCGTTTACCAATACAGGCCATACAAACGGATTAATTACGAAAATGACGTATTGCTTCTCGAAAATGTCATTGCTGACTCTAAAAACGAAGAAATACCAGCATTAGCACTCGCGTGCAGAAAAATGATAAGACAACTTTTGACTTCTTGTTCCAAAGGAGCAGAAATTGAATCAAAGATAATGTCATTACCTCTTCCCCAAAAGATGAAATCATTCTTGTCTCTTCGAGAGAACACATTTGAGCAAGAAATAATCGAAATTTTAGAATGGTTGGTATTGTGTACTTGTAATTCTTAACTATTACACATGCAGTTGTACGTTGTTGTATAAAGTAATGACTAAATAAGTTGTAGAACGTGTTTTCGAACCATTTGCATGTGTTTTACCCGTAAAATGTGTTCAAATCGAATATATAGTTAAACTAATGAAAGCATTTATTACCTATTTTATTATTCTTCTTTATGTATTCTTAATATTCTTTACAGTACCGACAACAGACAGATATATATCTATGATTCTGATGACAACTATTATGTCGATTCTGATGATTATGGAGATGTCGGCTACTACTATGATGATGATTCAGACGATGAAACTATATTTGACTGGTTTTATTAGACGAACAAACAACAAAACAGATTGAAAAATATCGCAAAACCGATCAAATATTACCAGCGTTATATTTGTTTTTCTTTTGAAACTGATGTGTAAAAGAACATCTAGAAAAATGCCAAGACTTTGAAAAAAGATGTTGATTTTATAGTTCACCTTAGCGAAGAGTGAGCTATTCAGATCAAATTATAACCATTGGTTCGGTAGTAAGCCATTGGTTCCAATCAATGATCAAATTTCTCTATGGAAATTTATAGCATAAACGTTTTAAATTAGATGGGTTATGATTTGTTAGTGTTTCGATATCACCATGGAAACTACCACAAGTTTTTATCTACCATTACACTAGCCTAGTAGGTAGTCGAATCAAGGTTCACAAGTAGGTGGGTTTTTGTTGACATAAATTATTTTTTTTTAATTAAGGTAGCGAATGCAATTTAATTCCAATCGGACGAGATTGTACTCGTACAAAAATATTTATACATTGAAAAACATTCACAAGAAAATGGGAGCAGTAATATCTTAAAGATAGCACAGCTAGTTTATTCAAAGCTTAGCGTTTCGAGTTACATTCATATAAAGACATCAATTATCAATATGAGTATTGTTAATAGGTAGCTGACCAAAATTAAGATTGGCAGTTCTAAAACGTCTAAGAAATAGGTTTATTCATAAATGGATAATGTGGGATGAACTATTTCATGTAGACAATCGGTTGTTGGCTGCAGAAAGAAACGCAACTAATTTTCCTAAGAAATAGTAGATTTAACATTCATTGATATTATTTGGTGATTATTAACATGTATGTTTAAGTGCCGTTGTTGTCAAATTTATTGGCTCAAACAGTGCCCTATAGTACATGTATCAATTTTAGCTTACCTGAACCGAAGGTTCAAGTGAGCTTTACTGGTGTCCGTCTGTATGTCTCTCCGTCTGTCCGCCTTCTTGTAAAACTTTATCATTTATTACTTTTTCTCCAATATCATCAATTGATAAAACCGAGACCTTCGGACCAATACTGGAGCCTCGGGTTGTATTCAAGTATTGCTTAGAAATATATCTGTAATATGCTATACAAGCATACTAAGATAGTGTCGATTCTAAATTGTTAAAAACTGTGTTCTCGGACTTACGCTGGAGCCCAAATAGGAATTCAAAGTTTAACATAAAAATGCTACAATATGTGATATCACTATGCAAGCATCCTTAAATAGAAAAAACTAACAAATTGTTAAAACAATGACCCACGGACCAATTAATTGGCCCTGGGAGGGTCGAAGTTTAACATCTTTTTTTTAAATATGTTTAAAAATCTTCTTCTTGAGAACCACAATATGTAATATATTATAAACTCATCTTTAAACAGTTGTTAAAAACTGTAACCCTCGGGCCAAATCTGATTCCCTAGGATGTGTTCAAAGTTCAAACTTAAAAAATATAGGAATAGTCAAAATCAAACCTGTGGAATAATAATGCAAGTGTCTTAAAATAGTGTTAAAGTATATTCAGTAATGCTAAAATCGTGGCCCGGGATCAATACACATCAAGGTTTCTTTTTATAACTATGTATAGTTTATTTTTACATTTCATTTTACGGTTAAGTTATCCTGATAACGCTGAGGCCTAATGTAATAACATTGCATTTTTGTGATAAGGACATGATGTCCAAAAAAATAGGCTTCTTTTTATGCATTGTTTTAAGTATTGTCTAATCTTGAAATAGATGAGAGTTTTACATTACTTTTAAAGGGATTCATGTTTAAACATTTCGAAATAGAATGATACAAAGCCTATTATTAAGGTGAGCGCGATTACATTGCCTTTAAGATATGTATACTCAAAAACAACAAAAACAACATTCATGATAGAGCGTACGAGGAATTATATATATATATATATATATATTTAATTCTAAATAAGTATTCATTTGTCAAATGAATGTTTCTAAAATTTATAATATTCTTCCTAAAAGCTTATTCTTTATGTTATGGTACACCTAAATGTATATTGCTATATTTCAGACATTTTGCTAAATCAAATGTTACTTTTTTAAGTTTTTCATAATCTGTTGTTATCTTTTATGCTGTTTTATTTAATTTTAATAAAATTATGCTTCATTTCCTACATTTTGTATTTGAGATTATATGGATTGGCTCAAAATAATTCTCAAATCAGATTTTCACCACACGAGATGGACTCTAGAGTGACAACAGTTCTTTCAGGCCAAACTAATGGCAACAATTTGTTTCCCTGGAAGTTTTTAAAACTTTAAAGATGACGGACAATGAGTAACTTTCTTGGAAAATTTATTAACTCAACACTTTGTTCTTAAAAACAAAAAGCTTTGAATTCTCTAGGAAGTGATTGCAGAGGAGTTGCGAAATATTTTCGAATACCGGGTTTTAAGCGACAATATTTGATATTATTTAAAAAATACCTTCAAAAATGAAATATGATTATTTTCATACACGGGTTTCCCCAAACGTAGTTTTGTTATTTATTGCAGTCAAATACAAGTAGTATTGAATTTTATGCTTATTATATTTTAGTAAATAAATGATGGAGAACCCCGTTTTCTTTCAGTTTAGCTTTTACAAAAATATATTTTCTAGTACTTGTAACTGGTTCTCTGTCCGTCCTTGAAGATGTAATAAAATTGTAGTAATAGAAACCAGACTCAAGTTAAAAATGTGGCATTTTATAACATTTAAACAGGTTTGGCCTGTTTTAAATAAATTCAATTTGAACTTTGGGTTTGCATGCAGAGGTTTTTCCCAGGGATGTGTAGGGCACTTAAGGATTGTTTAACATCTTTACAGTGCAAGAGAGACTGATAAGTTAAATCAAGTATACTAGGACATAATTGGTACTTAACATCATGCGATGAGCCAGATTTTTTTTCCGGAGGGGGGGGGGGTATGCAAGGGATATTTTTATTTGCCTTGGGCCTATTTCCTGTAGATAAATTTACCAACATGTCGTCAAAAGTATTAAAACAAAAGTTAGTTGTCCAAGTAGCGCCGGGGTAAATGCACTCGCTTATAACCGCTGCGACCCAAGTTTGATCCGAGTGATCGACATCGGTTGTATCTAAAATGGTAAGGTGGTTGTCAGTTTGGATACGTGGGTTTTCTTCGGGCACTCCAGTTTCCTCCCACATTAATTACTCATTTGCACTAAAATCAGTGCCAACGACAGATATTTATATAAGTTGTAGAACTTGCTTATCAATCTTTGTAAAATAAATAAAGTTCAGATGAATTCTAAAGTTCAAATTTGTTGTTTCTATTTAGTGTCATCAAATATGCGACAATATATAAATAGTGCCTGTTTGGGAGGGTAACAGTTGAAATTGACACCCCGAGAAAACCATTGTCAACCGACGCGAAGCGGAGGTTGACAATGGTTTTCGAGGGGTGTCAATTTCAACTGTTATCCTCCCAAACAGGCACTATTTATTTTGTTATACTGAATGTCTTTTTTAAAATTTTTAAGAAAATTTTACTGCTTTTATAAAGGAATAACGTGAATTCTACAGCGAACCGTACGCGCATAATTTTCGCGCATGTAACATTTTTTAATGTTACCCGTTGCCAAGTGCGTTGCTAACGCTGAGGGTAATAGTAAATATTATTAACTGCGTCTTAACCAATCAGATTTCAGTATTTAACATGAAAGTATAACAATATATAAATAGTGCCTGTTTGGGAGAGTAACAGTTGAAATTGACACCACGAGAAAACTATTGTCAACCGACGCGAAGCGGAGGTTGACAATGATTTTCGAGGGGTGGCAGTTTCAACTGTTACTCTCCTAAACAGGCACTATTTATTTTATTATACTGAATGTCTTAATTTTAGAGAAAATTTTACTGCTTTTATATACAAATGACGCGAATTCTACAGCGAACATACGCGCATAATTAACGTCCTTGTAACAATTTGTTGTTTAAAATCCACTCCACCACATCATATACCCCCCCCCCCCCCACACACACACACACACACTCACACACACACTTAATTATCGATCAAAGTCGCCGCCATAATAAGAAAAAATTTAGACCTCCTTGTATTTGTACAATATCTAACATATTAAGTACCAAAAACTTAATTACTTCATGAAACACCTAAACGAGCACCCCAGGCAAACATAATTATCTCTCAGACACCCTCCCCCCCCCCCCCCCCCCCCCCCACCTGGAATTGTTTTTGGATCCGCGCAAGGTCTTGTTAACTGATTCAGAATTTTCACATCTGCGTATCTATGATTATAACACATTCTCTCTCTCTCTCTCTCTCTCTCTCTCTCTCTCTCTCTCTCTCTCTCTCTCTCTCTCTCTCTCTCTCTCTCTCTCTCTCTCTCCTGTGGTCGTCTGGTTATTTCTTTTTGAGGTCCTTGCTAATCTAGTTTGGTTAGATAATCTTCAATTCTACCAATGCATCTTGTTTGAATTGTGTCTATTTGTTATTGATGAGGTTTGTCATTTTCGAGGAATTTGGAACATATAGAAGGACTTTGATGCTTTCAAATGCTCCGTTGGTTTGCAAATTTAGCGGGTTTTTTTATTTATTATTTGTGTTTCAGACGTTCATGGTAGCGTCTACTTACTACCAGCGTATTATGATACGTGCACGAAATGTATGATATTGTATTTGATAAAGAATAATGTCATTATGGACAGTGCCAACGCAAGAGGTTCGTATCATTTTTATATACATGTAACTGTACTAATGCCAAAAAAAAATATAAGTAAACATATTTTCTCAAAATTCTTTAGCTAATTAAATAAGAGAAATTTAATGTGTTTCCTGAGTGTAAAAATATCACTTGCATATTTAGATATACAATCGACATTATCCATTTATTATTTTGATAATCCATTTATTATTTTGATAACGACACAGCGGGTTTTACGTATGACTGTTGAAATGGCATTAGAATCTCTTGAATAGAGAAAACTCACGACTCGTTGGATGAAATCATATACAATCACAAATTCTGACAGATGATGATCACAGATTCTCTGATCAAAGTTTATATTGCGGACATTTTTAAGAGTGCCCAGTGCAATCCAAAATTTTATTTTTTTTATCCTTAATCAAAAATTCAACTTTTATGATTATGTGACGGACCTCATGCACGTAAATACAAAAAGTAATGCGATTCATTTGAAGATAGTAAAATCAATGATTCTAGAAAATGCAGTTGTTTAAGAGAGAGACTGGCGTTTTATGAGTAGAATATTTCTAGCAATTGTTTAAATATCTCCTGTCATGGCCAATTAGTCATCTACATATTCATTGAAGTAAGAACATTTAGTATAAATGCAAGAAAAATTCAACTTTCCTTTTTCATTGACTCCAAATTTGAATATACTATTTCAAATTTTAAAAAATGATATTGCTACCATTTATTTTCCTTGGAAATTTCATCTGTTAATGTGACATTTTCATAACTGTATATGAAATATTAAAATTTACATTCGGCGTCAAAATGAACATTGCATAATAAGTAATGTTTATTGGGTTTCGACGCTCCGTGAATCAATATCTATCATTATGTATAAATATGTATGATTTTACAAAACATCAAACACGGACTCAAACAAGGCATATTAACATTAAGAATTCAATTCCAACATGGTGTCATCAAATAGCAGAATTGTGTAATTAACGCTCAATATATGAAAGCAATGGAGGAAAGGCACGATTTCCGCGTCGAAAAAAAACCCTTGTCATTTGTGATCTCCTTCCAATTTTATGGTAGATGTAAATATAAACATACAAAATGTCTTCTATGACGATTCAAGCGTATTGTATTTTTTCCTGCAATGTCGACACTTTTATATCCCAAGAAAGGCTAAGATAGATATACTTGTCTACTAGTATCTTACTCTTAAATTTGGATTTATTGAGTTCCAGCGTATCGTAAACTGAATCGTATATCACTTTAATAAGAAAAAGCATAGTTTCAAAGAGACACTCATGTTTAATAATTTAGAGTTAGTATTAACTTTCAACAATGAAATTATAGTATAATAGTGATACATTAAATTTAAGCATTAAAATGATACAACACATTAGGACAAATTGCGTTAGCTTGAATAACAGTCTTTGTTATTATTTATAGGGAATTTCCACCGGGAAATATTAAAGACCATAGAACACGACTCTAATCGGTCGAAAAAAAATCAATTTGAGGAAATGGTTTGTGAAAAATGATCCTGGTTAATATAAGGACATGTGATTGGGGTTTGAGAATCTTTACAAATTTATTAACTAGCTTACAGAGATGATTAAGCAATCAGACTCAAAATATACTACAATGTACATTTATGTTTCTTGTTTGGATGTATGGATCTTAAAAGCTTTAAATAAATGCCACAAATTGTCAATATACACAATTAGATGCATTCGTCATCAATTACATTTTTTTAACGTTTTGATAATTTTAAAATAATTAAATATATAATCCATACCAGTTTAGGTAATACATCCATGTGTTTTCTGTAGGACCTACATGTATAAAAAGTACAGTCTTGTATGGTGATTAACAGTATAATCCATGATTTACTAAGCAAAAGGTTGCGACACAAAAAATTGAGCCAGTGTGAGCCCTGTGTTTAGTGTTCTTAAATGTTTAAATTTAACTAAACCACCAAAACTTCATGAAGATCAAACAGACGAACGCGGGCAAAAACTTTTTATTCAATTTCCAGAATAAAAATGACAAAAACAGTTGCACTTTTTATATCAATTTTTTATGGACTTGGAATAGTTCCATATGGGTCCGATATATAATTGTGTGTTGGAATAATACGACACTTCAACTGTTGAATTTTTTTTGTAGTGAGCCTGAATAATTCATATTTTTTGTTTTCGTCTTCCTGAAACTGAAGGAACAAATAAAATTACTGATCACAACAGCAGAGGCTGTACATAGTGTCAGTGTGATGCGATTGGACATTTGATGTATCAATAGTTATCTCTCGGCAAAATATAACTAGCATAGTTGCTCCTGGTTTTTTCTCTGTTAGATCTTTGACTTTTGGTACATGCAGACATGATTATTTGAAGTAATATCGAAATTGCAATGTTTAGTTCCGCAGACTGAAAAAAAAAATCATCGATTTAGTTAGTCGTAATTCAACTAGCGGCCAGGATGATCCATATGGCTTTATCTTATCTTGGAATTCTCAGTGCAGCTGTCGTGCTTTCTCAAACAATCGTAAGTATCTGTCAAGACTTATTACGATAATCGTAAGTATCTGTCAAGACGTATTACGTAAAATAAAAATGCTGTTGAAAGCTTATGAACATAATTTATATTTTAGATATCTTATCAATGTTTACATCTTTTTTGTCTTTTTTTCAATCATTCATGTTTCTATTCTTAATTGCAAAAATAAGAGTTAAATGTATTTAGTGTGTAAAAGACAATATCCTATTCGGAATAACTACTATTCAAATTCAAACATTATTAAAATATATACATACATATGCCATTTGATCATTTTTTAAATTATATTCACAAAGTTTTAAAACCTCACGTTTTGCAATCCACGAATCCTGCGACAAAGTTATTGTGATAAACATGAATCTAATCTGTAACTATCTAAACTACAGCTTTAATTGCCACATTGCTGCAATTTAATTATTGATTTGCTAGACAAATTATCGCCGATGTCAAAATCTTAACATTCAGTTGATATATTATTCCACCTATCATTTCATTTTTTTTATTTCTGAAATTAGTTTAATTTGTTAGCACACTATACGCTTCCACTAAAAGCTTAAATGAACTTAACTGATAATGTTTTCTGTTTTTCCGACATTCGTCTGGCCGTCTGACGGTCTGCCGTCTGTTCATCTGTAATCTTTTTTCACTTATGATGCGTTGTCCCGAACTAGACAAAACTCATTTTTAATGTGAAGAGATTTCAAGATAACTTTGACAAGGGCTATGTCTCTTTCTATATAAAAGGAAAATGTATTTTTATTAAATGAAAATAGGGTGGATTGTTTCAAAAGTATTCTTTTCAAAAGCCAAAAATGCGTAATATATTATACCTTTATATAAGCTTGTTTGTTCAACCCCCTAACCTGGGGGGGGGGGGGGGGTAAAGCCGAAGAACATTAAGGATACAAATAGAAAATGGGAAAGGCTTTTGGAAGCAAGCAATTTTTCCTGAATCCCTGTGATTTGGTCCTCATCACTATACAAATGCCGTTTATCTCTTGTGAATTCAATTTAAGTTAATTATTCCGTGTATAATAATATCTTTGCGATGTTGAAAACGAGATATCTTGTCCGCCTAATAAGCTATATACATGTAAGATAGAACCTTCTGACAAAAACTACGAATTATTAAATAAATCTGCATTACCGAGAAAGAAAAGCTTTTGAGTGTAAAGCGAAACGACGTTTTTCTTATACAATGGCTTTTTATGCATACTTATTTTTAAACGATTAGCGTTTTTAAGCTTATGATATCATATATTAGAAATGCAAAATGGTGCGGTTTTTTTTTTATCAAACTTTGAGAATGAATAATTAAGAAATTATGTCGATGATTTTTAAATGTGATTCCAATGAAAATAATCATTTACACAGACTCGCCATTTAACATTTATCGTTTAGTTTACTTGTCTGTACCACGCAAATCTTTTGATATACATTCCAATAAGCGTATTCGACATGCGAATATATTGTTTTAAATTTGTATTTTAATATGTTTTAATCTGGTCGCTATGTTTTTCACTCGACTGGTGAGATTTTGGCCATAAACAATGCCACGTGAGTTTGTTCGGGTTATATGCATGTCGTCAATTGTACAAAAGCCCGTCCTATCAAGGCTACAAAAACGAAACTGTCATTGGGTATAAATAATCATTAAAGCGTCAGATGTCTGTAATATAATTTTTTCAAACAATTGACACTTATGAGGATGTGTCAATTTTATTCACTCTCGTTTAAAAACTATAAGAAATGTGGCAGATTTCTTTCTCATTCGTCGCACAGTTTAACAAAGGGAATTCTAACGTGTAATGGGATCTCGTCCTTTATCTAAAAAAATGAAGACTATTACTTGCTGATTTTATATGAAAGCAAGGTACATGTAGTAAAGAGAAATTTCAAAATTATTTATATTCTGTCAGAGACAAACATGTCAATTAGATGAGTTTTGGTTAGGAAATTTTTTTTACACTGATAGAGAAGATTAAACAATTTTGTTTTAAAACCATGACTCAAAATTTAGGTTCAACGTTAAAAAGATACATTTATCTCTAACACAAACAAAATATGATAGGGGCGAAAAATGCAAACTAATGTGGTTTTATTCATTAAAGATTACATGTTTACACAAGTTTATTATAGACTGACCGCCTTTATTTATAAGATAGTCAATTTGATTTCATGTATTTACGCAGAATATATCAAAGGTTGTTGCTTTGCGGCTTTTTATTGAGTAGATGTAAAATTTGTGAAATAATTAAGCAAGAGAGTTGTGTAAGAAGGTTTGTCAGGTAGCAATTGATCCTCCGGTGAGCAATTTGGAAAGAAATAATCAAATAAGGGAAATTATCATGAAAATTTTTTTCCGTACAATACTTTTATCTCTATGTTCAGATTTAAAATCAAACAACATATTGAAGCTGTGGTCCTGTAATTAAATCACGTGATTGATGAAAAAATCTTTTTTATATTAAAAATGATGCATAGATGTAAAATAAAAAAAAATTATATATATATATATATATATATATATATATATATATATATATATATATATATATATATATATATATATATATATATATATATATATATAATAATAAAAAACTTTTAAAACATATTATAAAATATATTAAAACATATTATATATATTATTAATGACGTTTTGTTTCAACGTATTCAAAATTATGAACAAAAGGGCGTATTCATTTAAACTATAACTTACATTGAAATAAACAATATGCAAAAATTTAGAAATTGTAATCGTCGAACTGGAATTTATTTCTTTGTTGTTAATTGATTGTTTTATTGATCAAACTTTGCAGCTTATATCAAGTTTCAAAACCAGTTTATTAGAGGAAGTAGAGCTAGAACTGTGTCTCTATCACATTATTGATTATATATCATTTCCTCCCTTGTTTAGGCAACCAACTGGAAAATAAATTATATCGTTGCAAATAATTTGTTTACTAATGGTATAAACACTCGTCATTTCAAATGGAATGTATTACTTGCGTTTCGCATTTATCACTTTAAATAGTTATTTAGCCATGCTGATGAAAATAATTTCAACTGAAAAGAAATTAAAATTGTCTGCCATCCTATTTATAGCAGACAGTTTAAAAAACTAATCTAGGCCATCATGGCCTCGACCATGTTAAGATCATCGTCCAAACAAACTGGCAGAATCTTCATTAACGAAGCCCTGACCCACAAAAGAGCACACCTTTATAGTGAAGCCCGCGCACTCGTGAAACAAAAGAAAATTAACAGTTGTTGGACATTTGATGGCCGAGTTTACGTAAAACTTTTGGGGGTAAACGGCAAGAAAATGGTCATCAACTCGCCGGATGATCTCGAATCCTTCTCTGCGGGTGATAACATACCCTATTCATCAACACCTAAGGCCAGCGCAAACCCGAGATCGTAAACATCGAGATCTTGACCGTACCGTAAAAAAAAACCACTATACAAACATTTATACATGTGCTATTTAATGTATTCATAACATCACGTAATGTATTTATTTTCAATATTAAAAGGAGCTTAGCTCTATTTTCTATGTCGTTTTGTGTGCAAATTCGGCTTCTTTTGCCGATCATTCTGGGAATCTCACCCCCAGTCTTATTTGTAGGATCTTGTCTAGCCTACAATACATGTATGACTAAGTATGCCCACACATGTAAATATTTGTTTGATTTATTGGGCTACTCCATTACCTTAATTGGTGCTCCCTTTGTTTTATGCAAATCGGAAGTAAGTTGCACCAATAGTCATTGTACAGGTTTTTTGTGTTTATACGCAACATATCTTGTAACCCACTTTGCTTTTGTTTTATTATTTTGCCAGAGGCGGATCCAAACTTTTTCTATGTTATGTATATAAAGACAAATCATATCATTGGACGCCTCCCATTTCTTTTTTTCTACTTTTTTTGTTCCTATTTCTTGAACCTTTTTATTTTTTCCTATTATTTATTTGATGAACATATGACAACTTATGACTGTTATTTATCCATCAAAATACCATGTTATATAAATAAGTATCCTATATGCAGCACTTCTATGATTGCTTTTGTTACCTACCTAGATTTTGAACTTTTAGATAATGGGTGATACTCTCACTCAATATCGTGCTGCAATAGGGAAGTTCTACTACGTTGGAAGATATTTAAGCAAATCTTCTACATTTATTCTTCAATATGATGTCATATTGAAGATATTTAAGCAACTGTGCTTTAAAATTTGTTCGATTATTAGCTTTTTTCTCATTGGATCTTAATTTTTTCATCCAATTTTACTGTTTCATTTTATTATTGTCAGGAGATGTTGAATTGAACCCAGGTCCTGTGTATGAACATGTACTTGACATTATTTACCTGAATATAAGAAGCATAAGACACAAACTTGATTTTTTAAACACTTTTTTGCACGATTTTGACATTGCATGCTTCACTGAAACTCATCTAGATGACAGCATTTTGGACGAAGAATTGGAACTTGATGGTTTTAATTCCATTTACCGTAAAGTTCTTTTGGCGGGGGTGTAATGATTTACTTATCGAATGCCGTTCGTGCTCGTAGACGCGTAGACCTTGAACCAAACAATGTTGAATGTATTTGGCTAGAAATTGAAGAACCTTCTTGTAGATACTTTCTATGTTGTCTTTATCGTCCACCTCACACAAATTCTACATTATGGAATAATCTTTCATGGTCCTTAGATAAAGTTAATGAAATATCCGATAAAATCATCATTGTAGGCGATGTCAACGTTGATTTTTTAAATATCCCAAACACACACGAAATGCGCGACATTTTGTCCATTAACAATCTCACCAATAGAATTTCTGAACCAACGAGAATCACGAATACTACGCGAACACTGATTGACCCAATTCTTACTACAAACAGCATCGAAGTTATTGAAGCGAGCACTCTCAATGTCGATACTTGCGTCAGTGACCACAGGGCTACTTTTATTTCTATTTCTCTGAATTATAATTTAAATCGCTCGTATACCCGAAAAATATGGCAATATAAACATGCAGATACCGAAAAACTAAACTTGCTCATTATGAATACTGATATGAGTAGTGTAATATGCGACGCTGAAGACATTGATTCTGCAACTTTAAATTTTTCATCAAAATTATTGACACTCATCCGCGAATGCATTCCAGAGAAGACGGTTACAATTAGGCCGAAAGATAAGCCATGGTTCGATTCGCTGTTAAGGAGAACAATTAGAAAGCGTGATCGTTTACGTAATTTGGCTCTAAAATATAATCGCGAAACAGACTGGATCAAATTCAGAAATACTAGAAATCAGGTTAACAATATGAAAAAACATGCACTTTCTAACTACTTTGACAACATTGAATTCCATTTAGATGAGGCATTCAAAGACAATAATAAGCTCTATTGGAAACTCATGAAAGACACATTTAAAACAAAATCAAGTTCAGATATTCCACCTATACAACATGTCTCCGACAAAGGAGAACACTTTGTAGCTTTTTCAGATTTAGATAAAATGGAGCTTCTTAACAATTTTTTCTCATCTGTTTGTAATGTGTATGACACAGGCCATGTGTTGCCGTCAATGTATTCACTCTGTAATAATAAATTATCAAATATTGTTATTAAGGAAGAAGAAATTATAGATATCATTTCAATTTTGCCAGCAAACAAAGCTATTGGGCCTGACAATATTAGTCACAAAATGCTTAAACTCACAAAATTTACTATTTCCAAGCCCTCGTGTCTTTTATTTAATAGGTCATTGTCTGAAAATAAGTTTCCAAAGAATTGTAAACTTGCTCATGTTATCCCACTGTTTAAGAAGGATGATCCTTCTGTAGCCTCTAATTACAGACCTGTGTCATTATTGAGCTGTGTTAGTAAATTAATGGAACGTTTAATTTTTAAACATGTGTATAATTTTTTTCATTGCAACAACTTGTTTTATAAATATCAAGCTGGTTTTCTGCCCGGCCACTCAACTGTGTGCCAGTTAATTGAAACATATCACAATATTGTAAAAAGTATTGATGACGGGAAATCATGTTGTATTGTTTTTTGTGACTTATCAAAAGCGTTTGATAGAGTATGGCACAAAGGTCTACTTTTTAAATTAGAAACATACGGAATATCCGGCAACATTTTACAATGGTTTACAAGTTATTTATGTAATAGAAGTCAAAAAGTAATGTACAAAGATGTTTTATCATCTAATACTTGTATAAAATCGGGTGTACCGCAAGGTTCAGTGTTAGGACCCTTGCTTTTTTTGATATATGTTAATGATGTCTCACAAAATATGTTATCATTTTGTCGACTTTTTGCAGATGACAATTGTATCCAATATGCATCGCATGATTTATCTATCATTGAACACAATATCAATCATGATTTATACATTTTGGAACAGTGGTCTAGTCGATGGTTACTTAAATTCAATCCAAACAAAACTAAGGCTGTCCTTTTTACTACAAAATCTAGCTATGAACTACCCGACATATTTTTTCAGCATTGTAAGTTAGAATATATCACAACACACAAACACTTAGGTTTACATCTATCAAGCGATCTTAAATGGTCGGAGCACATTAATATTATAGTAAACAAAGCACTAAAAAAAATTAGGTCTCTTGAAAAAACTTAAATTTAGTCTTGGAAAAAGCAGCCTTTCCAAAATGTATATTACCTTTGTAAGGCCAATTCTCGAATATGCCTCAGTTGTTTGGGATGGCTGTAGTCAATATGACATTGACAAGTTAGAAAAAGTTCAATTATATGCTGCCCGCATTGTTACAGGGTTACCAATTATTGCATCAAAAACATCCTTATATTTTGAAACGGGCTGGGAAACTCTTTCTGCTAGAAGAATGACGTCTAAACTTACCACTATGTACAAGATCCACAGCAAGTGTGTCCCTGAATATCTATCTCAGATCATCCCTAATACCAGGAGTAACGACTCTGCATATAGAACTAGGAACATTGAAAATTATAGTTTACCTAGGTGTAGAACAGAATTATTTAAGAAATCATTTGTACCGGACACTATTCAATTGTGGAATACATTAAGTATAGGAGTAGGAAATGAAACTTCTATACAAAGATTTAAGAATTCATTAAATAAATCTAAAAACATAGCTAAAGCTCCCTCTTTTTTTACACATGGTAAGCGCAAGCTAAACATAATACATACTAAGCTAAGACACAATTGCATACTCAATTATGATTTACACAAAATAAATATTATAGAAAGCGGTAATTGTCGCTGTGGATCACCCGAAAATGCCTACCATTTTTTCTTCAAATGCAAAAATTATACAATCGCTAGAAATAATTTTTTTCTTAATCTGCTACAACTAGATCATTTTCATATAATTAATACTCATCTTTTATTATGGGGCGATGAGTCATTATCCATTGATATTAACAAACAGTTATTCTCATTAGTTCAATTGTACATCAACGAAACTGGTAGATTTGTTTAATATAGTTTATGTGCATGTTTCTTATTTTCGTATATATCATTTATTTTCATTTATCGTAATAATAATTCTATATCATGCAATAACAGTTGTAAGTTTTGTATAATTTTTCTATTTAATGGTAAAGACCTCGTAAGTTGTCAGAACTTGTGTCCAAACCATTTGTATATGTATTTTATATATATGTATACAATAAAATATGTTCAAATCAAACCATGTTAAGATCACGGGTTGTCTCGGTTTTGATTTTGAATTTCGAGTTGCTTTTTAGACGAACAGTTATCAAGTATTGAAACTTTTGTGTTATTCGCTTTTTGAAAACTAATAATGTCAGGTTTTTAAAATAATTGTATATTACATTTTCTGAAAGTATAACATGTACTTTTCATAATGAAATAAATATCTTGATCATTATTTGATGTCATCGACTAAAACAAATAAAAAAGAAAGGGATGTAAAACACAATATATGTATAGCTTTTTTCTGTAGCGGGGAGTCCAAATAAAACAGGAATCTTATTCACTATTATTTTATATATTAATAAATGAAAACATCCTAATTTAAATTATGTTCACCGAAGCAGATCGTGCAACTTTATATGAAGTTGTAATGTTATCGTATATTATTTCGTTGGTGGATTAAATACCTTATTCACCGAAAAATATTCAACAGAGATTTTTTTAAATAAAATAGAATAATGTTTAATTTTAGGACGATCCATGCCAGAAGTGGGACTTAACGGATATCACAGTTAAATACCAAAATATATTTGAAAGAAATATGAGTAAGGTAACAAACCCAGAGAAAGGAAAGTACAAGCACAAATACATTGGTAAAGAAGCAATAACTCACACTGATGTTACTTTTAATATAAGTGTGGGTCGGTGCTCTGGGTTTCCTTCTGGAATTATAGTCCAATGGAACTTTGGAGATGGTTCTGATGTAATAGAGGAAACTCCCCAAGGGTTTCAAAAAACACATCGATATTATAAACGTGGAAAATACGATTTCATTTTCCACTTTTCTAATTCAACTGCTACTGAAACAAAAACTGGACACATCTATATAGGAATAGCTAACAGCTATACGGTCAGTGATTTAAAAGTCATAGTTAATGGAGGAACATACTTTACAGTTACTCCACACAGTGGTTTGGAAACTGAAATAAAACACTACTGCTTTTTTCTGGATGATACCATTTCAAAAATCAATCAAACAACAGCTTCGCAGGTTTATCGCAAGCTTACCTACCCAAAACTTTATTTGCCAAAGGTGCACATTCATTTGAGGTCTGATCTCGAAGAAGTATTGTACTCGTCTACCCCTCTGGCAGTCGACTATAACCTTGCAGGTGGGGGATTGACGCTATCATCATCTCAAAACCCTGTTTATCTCCCCCCGGGCGACAACGTACTTTCAATGACTGTAAGTTCCCTTTACACTTTAGGAGAAGCAACGTGTGATTTTCAGACAGGTGACAAAGTTAACAGAACAGTGTTCACATTTGACCATAATTTCGGTGGCTCATATTCACTATCTGTTCAGTATAGACATTTTTCACTCGGAACAATGAAATCAACCGCTTATTGTTATAACAGAATATCAGAATTTAGGACCTACACAGAATTTGAAGTTGTCAATCCGTGTTTCCGAATAGATGAACGTTTTGATAGAAAGTACTCAATGCCTGAAACTGCGATGGACGTTTCTTATACTGAAGATGTACTAATATACGCAAGGTCAGCGCTGATTTGTAAAGAAATGGCATCATTTGAGTGGAGAGTAGAGAAAGTTGAACTTGTAACCGAGGGCCAGTATTTCAAGTATACTTCCAAGAATATTACAAATAGAGCAGACTCAACTACAAATGCGTTACTTATTCCAAAGTACACTTTTGAGGACTCTGGTTTGTACAAAATAACTTGTACAGTAAGAATTTCAAGCACCTGGATGGATGAATACACATTTGTCAAGATTTTTCGCGCGCCTCCAAGAGCATTCATAATGGGTGGCGAACAAGTAAACGCAAAAGAGAAGAAAGATACTAAAATTGAACTTAACGCTGTTGACGTATCCTACCAGGAGAAAATGGGAGATGGAGGCAACCTGGAATACAGCTGGACATGTAACAGGCAAGCTTTATATAAAACTGTGAATATTTGTACAAAAGTAACATAGATTATACGGTTGTTTTTAAATTCATGTTTTAGTTCTGATAAAGAAAATAAAGGATGTCCAAGTAATGAACAAGACGGCAAGTGGGAACTAAAGATGGACAAAAAAAGAGCTTACGACATAGTTGTGACTGTAAAAAACAAAGAAAAGTCCTCATCCTTCCGCCAGCATATAAATCGCGTGAGGAAAGAAGTTCCTCTCATTGAAATAAGGTAAGTTATTTTGATAAGGATATATTATTGTTATTTTGATATTTTATTTAGACATCATGGTTCAGGCCCGTAGCATTGTTTTAGTTTACCTAAAAGTGTAGATTAAAGTTTGTTCAAATCATGATCCATGGGATTTACATATGAAAATATTGTAAATTAATCTCAAAAACTCAAAATTTATATATTCATTGGAAGACATAATCCTTAATATTTTTTCGTAGTTTGTAACAGTTGATTTGAACTAGAGGCTGATACGGGATTCATAAAAAGATAAAAAGGGGTAAAAAGACATGGTTCAGTTATTTGGTAAGATATGCAAATACCTAGGAATATATAAGCTATCATTGCACTCATTTCGATTCTTTTACTTGAATAGAATTTAGAAAAAATATTCTATGATAATAAATTTAGGTGTTATTACCGAACACACATGTGCTTTCACACATATAAAGATAAACCATGTATTAGAAAAGTTAAAATATATTCAGCTTATACTTACGAAGAAATGTAAACATACATTTTTAAGAATTATTACTTATACTTCCTTTGTCGTGGAAATGAATAATAGATGGAACAGCCATAAAACATGCTATTTAGTGCTCTTCTGCGGCTAAACATATAGTGCCAGAAACTTAGCCAGGAAAACTTCTTTTTAGATAGGATAGATACGATTTAACGATTAAGCACTTATCAAATTGGTTATGTGTTATGACGTTTCCTTGTATGCCGTGATCAGGTTTGCCGTGTGTTATTGTCGCAAAATTTCCAATGAAAATATAAGGAAAGTTTACATTGAATGTAAGTATTCATTATTGTACCCAGTTCAAATTCAGTTTTAATGAATCAAGAAATTTTGTAAAGCATGCAATCTGTAAGCAATTCGTGCTTTTTTTAAAAGCAGGGATGAGTAATTTTTTATCCCTCTGAGTATTTCTGCATTTAATTTTATTTTTTGCACTTCAGTGATATGTTTGCCCTGTTTGTCGCCAGCAGTTACAACTTATCGGAATAATCACATTAAATATTGTTGAAAAGTATGCACAATGGTCAGTCTGAATCAAAGAAACATACCAAAATACAGTTGTATACGTAGAGCTGCGTATTTTCTACGATCAATTCGCATTTTAAAAAAATTAACAAAAAAAAGTGTCTTGATGGTCGTGGCATCTAAAAAATCTAAAAACTATAATAATCTCCTTGAAAAGAACAGCGCTTTGTATTAAGATTTCGGAAAATATTCAAATGTTTAATCGGAAATATATAGTATGTTTCTTAGCAAAATAATAGTATAAAGCCAAACAATTTGCAATTAAAAACTTCCGTTGATCTGATGGGTATCCCACCCAGCCTCCTTTACAATTACCGTTCAATTTTTTTTTTTGAAAATGAAAAGAAAAAGCTTTTTGATACCAAGATTTGTTTAAGGTACCTTACTACGTATACACCTACACTTATACTTTTTAAGATACTACGTCACAAGATGGCGATTTAAATGTTTAGTTGAACTGTTTATATCGTTCGATAGGGTTGTATATCGTCGTAGGTCAGTGGTTAAAGTATTGAGCTTCTGAACCGCAGATCATGAGTTCGAATCTGCCTAAAGCTTTTGTTCATGTTAACTGAATTAATTTTTTGAAAATTGCATATTTATTTTGCCTTTTAGACTTAAATATTATTCTTCTCCGTTATGATATTTATCATAATCAAGTAATTTTCTGCTGATTAGAGAAAATATTTCACGGTGTAGTGAGCTACCTTAAATTTTGGTCAGCATGTTGTTTTGATATGTCATCAGTGTTATTTTGAAGTAATGAAAATTGGGGCCTGCGATGTCAATTTTTTAAGATAAGGATTCAAAGGTATTTTTTTTGGGGGGGGGGGGGGTTTAATCTTTTCAAACTTTTTATATATTTGCATAATTATTAGTTAAAGATCTATCTTAAGTTGAACTCTAGCTGCTAAATCATCAGTGAAGAGCATTTAAAAAAGAAAATTGCATCAATTTGACTTTTTATTTACTTCCTCTATAAAACCTTCTTCTTGAAAAAAGAACTCTTCAAAAATCTTATCTGTTGATTGATTTTAGATTAAGAAAGGTTGTGCAGTAATGAAATAATACTATTTCTGTGCTGAAAAATAATCAATACCTCATTACTTCTTTTAAAAATAATCATCAGTGCTTTAACATTAAACCGCGACAAGTGAGATACCTTGAAGAGAGGATTTAAAACCAGATTAATATAATATTTAGTCAAAGAGTGTGATGTATTCACTTGTGTTCAAGTTTTCAGATTTGAATCAATTAATTCATTATAAGAAATGTTCGATATCTATTACATGTATTAGTAATAATAGATATCTGCCTCCCAACTATTTATTTTTGCGGTGATATTTTATTAATATGATATTTGGGAGTCAGTTATCTCTATCCACTAGATGTATTTCAGATGGCAGAGTGAATACATACGCTGTGTTTCAGGTTTCTTCATTACCATCAAGTTTTACATATAAAGTTTGTTCTAGGTGCTTATTCAACTGCGGACAAAAACATGTGGCGTCAAAGAGAATCATTTTTAAAGTCGTTTGCACAGACTGCAAATCTAGAAGAAAAAACTACCAGTGGACCCTTCTTAGATATGACTCATCCCGTTTCGTGCCCCAGGACATTGAAAACCTGATTTTAAGCCATAGTATGATTTAAATTATTTTCACACAATTTACACTGTTTAGTATGATAAGAGAATATTGCATGTATTATGTTTTGGTTTTCAATAAATGTTCTCATAACATGCATGAAAATTATTGCATACATTTATAATTGGACACCATTAGATGGTTTGATGTAACACTTATCTGTTCATCAATTCTTTTGTTACCTTTCAGGTAGTTCCTATATATTACATGTAGTATCTAATGTTAAACAACATTTGATGTATGTTGGTTGTTTGATTTTGATTTTAATTTTCTGTTAATTCTCTAGATACACAGAAACAGATAATAATATTTAGGGAAAAGTCTTTGGACCCAAGTTCGAGATACAAATTGAAAGTCGAACAAAAGGAGATTTGGTCTCGTTGCCGCCGTTTCATTTGGTCGACGGGATGCAAGGCAAAAAACGGAACTGCTAGCCAGGTTTCAGTTGAATTGGAGACGGTCAGTCCTCCTGCTAATGGCGAGTGTCTTCTTGAACCACAGTCAGGTACTATATCGGTTTAAGGTGGATCGACACAATGTATGTAAGATGGATCAATAAAGTATTTTGTAATATAATTTCACAAAAAGAGACCGATATCGGCTTTATCATTTTATACGATTTTTTTCTTTAACTTGGATATATATGTCAAAGACAGTCAGGTCAATGTTTGGTTTTTTTTTCTACATAAAAAAGTAATGAAATTAAAACCGTGTTTTATATCTTTCAAATCCATATAGGAAATAAAATAATTAAGAGTGAAATAAATTTTAAATCAAACAACAATTATAAGTCAATAAATGTACAAAACATTTTACAACTTCAACAACCTACAAATTTTTTTAAAACCGCGATGCGTTCCAACTTCATATTTATTTGTTTACTTACAATCGGGATAGGTTTAAATTTTAGATTTTCTTTTAAATTCACAACTTTGTTTTCATTTCTCGTTTAAAACTGATTTTATGGTAATATTCATTTTAGGAATATTTTTTTTTTATAAAAATTGAGTGTATGATAAAATTCATTTTATAAATATTTTTCATCCACAAAATTTTAAAGTTTATTTGGAAGTCTCTGACATGTATGTATAGAAAAATAGTGCAGTGCATAATTTGATGTCTTTATGATTGTATATGTGTTGTTTTTACACAGTGTTTTACTCATACACATATTCTTTAAGATATTTAAATATTTGTTTGCTAAAAAAAATTCATTGTGCAATTTATTGTTTTTGTACAGCTACAAAGGATATTGATAGTTCGTTATCAAACTATATGAAGTGTCAGTTTTCATTTTATGGTATTTCTCGTTGTTTCAGATTATTTCACTCATATGAACAAATTTGAAAATATAAATGAGCAAACTATATTTTTTAACATTTAAAACTCAAGAGTGCTATTAAGCAGCGATGGATTCTTGATAGGCTATACTTAAACCAATGGTAGTTCATCGTGAGAAGCCACCTGTAACTTATTTTACAAATAGAAAATGGAGATTATTTAATTGTTTCTGATCCAGTGATGGTGTACATCAATTAAATTTTCAAGTAAAGTTTGTACATAAAAGCTTTTGTAATAAAGTTAATATCGCTTTTTACAGGATATGCATTGACAACTTCTTTTAATATCAGCTGTGATGGATGGACAAGCGGTTATACAAGCGATGGATCCTTTAAATACCCTTTATTTTATAACTACAATGCCTCAATTTTCCAAAGAATTGGAGATGAAACGTATGGTTTCTCCACAGTACTATACAGCGGATGTGAGTATTCTCTTTTTAATCTTCGAAAATAGAAAGACATAATAAAAATAGCATTTAATTAAGAGTAAATTTCTATCTTAAAATCAATGCTATATACAGGTGTGTGGAATGACATAGAATATTTCAAATCAACCTTCGAAATCAAAGATTGAATTTTAAAAAAAAAATTAACAACATTCCTTTTCATTCGTCTCATAACATTTTCTTCACTAATTTTTTTTTCTTACCTAAACTACAGAATTATGCCTAAAGTCATTTTAGCGATATTTTTGTGCTTTTTTCAGATGAAAGCTCAGTTAAAAATTTAAAATTGCCTGCGGGGTATGAATTGAGTTCAAGAGAAGTGGACATCTCTGTTCAGGTCATTGACTACCTAGGTGAAATGCAAGAATGGACGAAAACTGTAACGGCAAGTTTTCTCCTTTCGTTTATGTAAACTCTAATTTGTAATACTATTTCACAAAATAATTTCTCTCCCTAATGCACTATTTTCTTTTAGGTTTATCCACTGAATGAAACTTTGACATCAGATGAAGAATATAAACAACGCGTTTTGTTTGAAAATTTTGATAGTTTGACCGAAGAGGAAAAACGAAATGGGAATTATCTCTCACAACTTAATCTTATTGTGTCTCTTTCCTCCATGTTTACTAATGAATCAACGGTATAAACACTTTTTAAATATACATAGAAATTTGCCTTTAACAGCGCAATTCAAATTATTGAATCATGAATATAAAAAGATAATAATTGAAATATGGTACCTTGTTTTAAAAACGATGCATTGAATTGATTTTTTTCTAATTATAACATAAATTACAAGCATCATATTCCTTTTATTTACCAATTAGACGGACAACTCATCCTATGGAATACAGACCATTTTATCCAAAACAACATCTTGCAATTCAGTGAGTGTATTTATATTGACTGTTCTACTTTTCTTTCCATTTGTTAAAAAATAATTGAGAATATAACTGAAAGACAAAATTAATACATGTATATGTAAATTTATGTGTATGACCTTTATAAACATAATTAACATTTATTTTTACGAGCCATTATTTTCAGGCTGATCCATTCATTGAAAAAAGATTGATATCAGAATATTCAAAGGTAAATAGTTTGGATTTGGATTTCATACATCAACTTTACAGAATTCTTTTAGCTGTTTTGGTAAAGCATGTTTATTTTTTTTTTAAAGAAAGTAGAAGAAATTGTGAACAATATGTACAGGATAGTTGAGATTACATATGACAATGACGGAAATACAACACTCAAACTTCCGGTGATAAACCAGATATCCTGGACGATACATTCTGTGACAAGATATCATCAATATCTTACAACGACCAGTATAGTATGTACCTAAGATTAAAAAGGATTAGTCTATATCCGAAATTTGAAATACGAAATTCGGAATGAAATATTGGACATCTGAAGTTTGAAATTCGTTAAAGAGATACAACTATAAAACAAGTTACAATACTGTAAACGTATCGTTTTGACTGTATGATGGGTTGTTGTTTGTTTGTTTTTTGTTGTTTTTTGGGGGGGTGTCTCTTTCTGCAAAAAGTGCGTTCCTCTAAATCAAGTACATCGATAAATGGCTTTCCTTTTTTTAATATGAATAGCTACATACGCTTATTCAAATCCACGCTTAACTGTCAGAAAATCAAAAGTAATATCCGCTAAATATCGTACACGCTAAATACATGTACATGTATCAGCGTTTACAGTATATACAAGAGTGTATCTTTGAAACAGCGTGCTTTTTTCTTTATTTTCATGTTTTCTTTTTACAAAAATCTCCCGTTCATGCACTTCTGACCTATTCACTTTAACTTACTTACTCTGTTCTTTCGTGCTGGTTAGCACCGAAGGACATTACTAGAAACTTAAAAACGAGTCTTATTGTCTATCTCTTACGCTCCTTGTCCAGTTGTTCGTTAGAATAATTATATGATATTAGGTTTTAAGATCACAACTCTAGCATAACATGATAAAAAAAAATGTGTTTCTCATAACCATATAATCTCACTGGCATATGTAGAAAAGTTGAAATTTCACAAGGCTTTACAAAAACAAATATCCTATATTTATGTACCAGGCTAATCTAATGAAGTGTGTTTAGTTCATTACAACATTATTTCACTTTTTCTGTCAATTTCCTTTATTTGGGATAGATTTCCTTAATTTTATGATTAGATGGATCAATGTTAACTATGCTTTGCAACATTTATCATAATTTGGAAAATTGAATTATTGTGTTCTGTAATCTTTAACGCTGAATTTCGTATTTCATGTCCTTGAAATTACATACGCATAATGCTTCATTCTATTTTTTAAGGCTTAACGTTTCTTCCGTTGTTAAAAACTTCTAGCAAAATAGACTGTGAATAATGAATTAATGCGTTGACTTATCGGGAAGAATTTTCATAATTTCAGGAACAAATATTTAAAATATTTAAGATGTTTGCACAGCGATTTGACGAAAATTATAAATTTAAACCATTTTTGATGAAATACAAAGATACAATGGATAGCATTGCAAAAGGTATGGTTCTTAAATTTATTTTCGAGCTGTATCTCACAGAAATTCCATTTTATTACATGCCTTCCTATTTGATACAGACCTTACTCGGCCAAAGCACACCTAGTTTTGAATCCTACATGTACCAAGATGATGTGACATGCCCTGTAACCTTTTCCCCCATCCATATATCTAATCATATTCAAACTGAACTGTAATTTGTAATGAAGTTTCTTTAAATCATAAATTAAAGACATGTTTAATTTTAGACATATGATAGATCTTATTTGTACACTTATAAGTAATGCAGTTTTGCTTAACAAAATATCTTATGCCATTGTAGTTTTCAATTTTCGATGCACTTTTTTCAGGAATGTTAACTGTTTTGCGATCTATAATAGTTAAAATAACATCGGAAGTTGCGCGGGTAAATGATAGTATGTGGAAAGATGCTGAAGAAAAAAACTGTAAGAAATATCTAGAAAATTTTCTAAACTCAACACAGGAGGATTTTCAAAGCAAGGTATAATACATAATCTCAATGAATTCATGTTCCTTATTCTATGAGTTTTACTTGAATTTCGATGTACTAATTGGCTGCTTTACAAATTTTGTAGCATTTAGCATATCACAAAGAAATAGAAAACATAGTTATGTCGCTACAAAAAACCATAATCTCTGTCCTTGTCAAAGGAGAAAGCATGGCACTTGACCTCTTTGGTACCAAATTTAACTTGACTCGTACTGAGCTTGCAGATAAATCTGAGGGGATTGATATTCCTGTGTTGGACGAAGAAGATGAAATAAGATGTGAGGTATCAAAATTGTGTTTTTGTTCAATAAATACGGATCTGATTCGAATACATATTCTTAATGTTTGAATGGTATGAATATAATTTTTCACAAAATGTCATCACTATTTGCCAAGTTTATTATTGATCATCATTTTGAATAAATTTAGGATTCATTTCTTTTTTTTTTTGATTTAATGAATGATAATCGTACAAGGCTGTTCTAAAATTATTTTAAAAATTTACTCTTACTATGATTAATTTTACAAAAATACAGATTAAGGAAATGGTCAACAATCCATCAGATCTGCTTTAAACTTTTAAAAATTATAGTTTTGGTCATAAACTATTATTTTGGAAAAGAAAAAGAAATAAATATTTTTTTGGTATTAATTTAAACATTTTCCTTTACTTTATGCAAAATCTTCTGTTTAAAGGAGGCGAATAAAGTCTAAAAATGGTCACGACCTCTAGCCCTCTTTAATGTAGATAATCAGACGAAAACTTACATTCTTCTGGGCAATTGTGTTCTGCTTTCATACCAGTACATGTATGAACATGTCGTCAAAAACTATTTTTAGGTCACCTGAGTAAACTCAGGTGACCTATTGGTATCCGTTTTCATCCGTCGTCGTGCAACGTGCGTCTTGCGTTAACAATTGTACATTTTTAACTTCTTCTTAAAAACTACAAGGCTGATTGTTACCATTTTTGATATGAGGCGTCTCTATGGTAAGAGAAATCTAAATTGTAAAATTCATGGCTCTACCACCCCCGGGGCGCCACATGTGGGGCAAAATATGAAAAAAAGGCCAAATTTTCAAAAATCTTCTTCTCTACTCCCATACATGTAAGGAAAAAACTGTTTGCATAGTTATTATGTCAATGAAGCCGTCTACTATAATTATGAAATGGCCCCTGGGTCAGGGATTCTGGCACTAGGGTGGGGTCAATATGGCCATATAGTAAAAATATATTAAATCTTAAAATCTTCTTCTCTACTATCATATATATTTGTTAAAAACTAAATGCATTATAATGATGTCCATGAAGCCCTCTACCTAAATTGTGACATTCATGACCCCTGGATCAGGGGTTCAGGCTCTAGGGTGGGGCTAATATGGCCATATAGTTAAAATGTATTAAATCTTAGAAAATCTTCCTCTCTACCCCCATATATATTTGTTAAAAACTAAATGCATGATTATGATGTCCATGAAGCCCTCTACCAAAATTGTGAAATCCATGACCCCTTGGTCAGGGGTTCTGGCTCTAGGGTAGGGCCAATATGGCCATATACTAAAAATGTATTAAATCTTGGAAAATCTTCGTCTCTACTTCCAAATATATTTGTTAAAAACTAAATGCCTGGTTATGATGTCCATGAGGTCCTCTACCAAAATTGTGAAATTCATGACCTCTGGGTCAGGGGTTCTGGCTCTAGGGTAGGGCCAATATGGCCATATAGTTAAAACGTATTAAATCTTAGAAAATCTTCTTCTTTACTCCCATATATATTTGTTAAAAACTAAATGCATGATTATGATGTCCATTAGACCCTCTACTTAAATTGTGAAATTCATGACCCCTGGATCAGGAGTTCAGGCTCTAGGGTGGGGCCAATATGACCATATAGTAAAAAAGAAGTAAATCTTAGAAAATCTTCTTCTCTACTCCCACAAATGTGGGCAAAATACTGGATACATGGTTATGATGTCCACTAACTCCTCTACCTAAATTGTGAAATTTATTGCCCCAGGGTCAGGGGTTCAGGACATGAGGGGGGGGGGGGGGCAATATGGCAAGTCCGCTGGAGTATGGGTTTTGACTTTAGGGCAGGGTCAAAATGGATGTATAGGTGTTAATGCATATAATGTTAAAAAATTACATGTATATTCTTTTCTCCTACACACCTGAAAGAAAAACTGCATTCATGATTTTGTTGACCAGATCTTTAAGTTTTTCGCCAAAATTTAGGTTTCACAGTTCTTTTTGAAAGATTACAGGCAGGGAGGTGGTCGTCATTACAAATTTATAATTTTATACTCCAGAATGAAACCTAATTAATTAAATGCATATACGAGACTCCTCGACAAGTTTATATATGGGTAATACTCTACTCAGGTGACCGTTAAGGCAAATTATTGACCTCTTGTTTAAATAAGTCCTTTCTTCCGTACTGTCTTTGTACAAACAGCATCTTCATCTGAAAAGGTGATCTCCCGATTGCCTAACCTTTTAAATGAATGCTAGGTGCCTCTTATTATACTTTGAAAATCGAAAATTCTTAAATTTTTTACGATAGCAAACCGTCGCCTTGCGCGTCCGTTGTTTACTAGCCTTGACTGATTGCCTAGTATGATGTCACCGTTTATAAATCAGCGAATCAGAAGCGATTAATTAAAATAGAGGGAATATTCTCTGGATATTATTCATAGCCGGTCAATATTACAAAAATATTGACCGGTCAATATATTTCGGCCGAGCTAATATTACAGTTATTGACTATTCGTCTATATAGAGTTACGTAGTGGTACCACGACTTTCGACATGATAATTAACGTTTAAACCAGCTTTCCAATACTTTTAAAGATTACTGGATTAAATTCATTCTTAAAGTTTGGTTTCAACAAGTTGATTATAAAGGAAAATAAATGTCTCAAATTTTTTCAAACAGTCCTCGAACATCTGAAAATTATCAACCAAATGTTTAAAAAGAATAAAAGTTGTTAAATGGAACGGAAAAAAAATCATATCTATAATTCTTTATTTTGTGGTTGTTTTAGGAATACGAATATGACGGTAGTTACAATCCATATGCAGCCATAGAAAACGGTAACAACGTTAATACCTTAGTGAAAACGTCACATTGTTCGACCGGTCATTCTCTTCCAATTGTGATAAAATTAACACCATCAGAAAAAGTCCAGCGAATAGAAGCTCAAATTGATTCAAATGACCCAGAACAAATGATATATCTTACGCTGAATGCCAACAAGAAAGCTATTATTATGTATTTCCGTCCAGTGGATATCGATATTCAATCAAGAAAAAGAAATTCCATATATACTGTGTATGTTCGACATAATGTAAGACCAACGACTAGAGTTCATGACTTTTCCAAGAAATTAACGCTGAATGATTGGTCAGGGAAACTGGGGTTCAAAGTATTTGTCCATAAAGGTGTCTGTGGCAATAACACATGTTTTTTAGGATTTAAACCATTAAATGGTAAGTTTTCGTTACTGAAATTATCCTATTTTCTCACATACAATATTGATGATACAAAATGTTTTTAAACAGTGAAGATAGCAAAATCCCCCAATTCAACTATGTCTCGATCAAAGAGGCAAACGTCAGCAGAGTCGTCTTCGAAAAATAGTTCGAAGGTAGACCTTCTAGACGTTGATTTAGATGCCCTGGTAACAACTGTAGGATGTTCTGCAAAAAAAGATAATGGATCGTGGGAGGATGATTCATGTCAGGTAAGATTCTATCAAAATGCTTAGAAAATTAATTAAATTTTTCAATCACATCAATTATGTAGACATCAAATTTTGTCGAAATTAAGATGAAGAACTTCCATCATGTTGTCATGCAAAGAATGTTCAAGAGGGCAAACAAATTTTAAATATATGTTAAAAATTTGCATTCATTCGATGGATAAAAACTTGCTGGCAACGTGACCATTCTTCAGTTGCCATGTAGGTGAACCTGTAAAAATATGTTAGTTGTCGTGTGATCATTTAATGAATGCTTGCTTGTCTTATTGGTAATATGTAATGTAAAATATTATGCTTATTCACCAACGTTTAATCAATACGTTCGATTTCCTTACGTTTTCTTTATGGAAATAACAGAGCTCAAGCATCTGTAGCTGCATAAATCTCAGAAAAGTACTTTTTAACAAACAAAAAATGAAAATGTGTTTATTCAGCCTAACATCTGCCCAATAATTCAAGAAAAAAATGGAAATTTTGGTTTTGAATTTAGCCTCTTCCGATGTCTTCCATTTATGAAGTACGATGTAGATGTGTGGATATACCATCTAGTCAACGCGGTGTCGTGTATGGATCTTCGTTTGCTGTAAATCCAATCAATTTCCATAAAGCTTTTTTAGCTTTCGACATAAGTAACGCTGCAGTTTATGGAACTATTGTCGCAATTCTACTTTTGTATGTCTTTTTAATCGTAATATTACGACGAAAGGATATTGAGGACATTGATAAGGTACCATATTAATCATTTTATTAGTTGAAATCTTGTAGAGCGAAGCATTTTGATAAAGTCAAGCCACATTGAAGTATCAATGCGCAACATAATTGCATGAATCCAATGAATATGTGGGGTGACATTTGTAATAAACTTATTTTGTTTTTGTTTAGTGGACAATCCGATTTCTCTGTGACAACGGTAGAGATGATGAATACTTTTACCTGGTGACTGTAATCACTGGGCTGCGCGCTGGTGCAGGGACGACATCCGTTGTTAATTTTGTTTTGTATGGTGAATTTGGAGATAGTGGAATTCGTGTACTTAGTAATGATTTGAAGATGGTTAATACATTTTATTGTTATATTTGTATTTCACAAAATATAGTTGTTTTTTTTAATTCAAGGTAGTCGGCCTTTTGAAATTTAGCTACTTATCGCCATAATTTCTAAATAGGAATTCAGCACTGGAAGTGTCAATCGATTTGTCATGTCAACTTCTAAACACTTGGGAAGATTGTTAAACTTATGGATTTGGCACGACTTCTCAGGAAATGGACCGTATCAAAACTGGTATTTGTCGACTGTAAGCTTTGATGATATGACAACAAGGGAAAGGTATGAAAATTTGCCTTGTATTGTATTAAGTGCTATTATAAGTTTTTAAAGTGCTATTATAAGTTTTCTAAAGTGTTTTTAATTGTGGTATTAGTAGTAAGTTTGATCAGGGTTTATTTTTTTATTTTTTATAGTTAATGTATAGCTAAACCACCCTGCAAACAAAATTAACATAAGCAACCTAACACAAATTAAATTTGTTGAATAATAAATGAATAAATTTATTGTTTGTAAAAGAGTTGTTTCATCAATTTTTGTTGGGTACTAATTTTCGTGTATTCGTTTTCGTTATAGACTTTGACAATATTTTGTTTTGTAATGGATCTACTAGTATAAATAAAAGATGTTGGGTTAAAGTCCGACATGCTTGTAAGATGAGTGATTTGTCCATTGGTATGAAGAATATGAAAAACTTGTTTATCATCTTTGGGATTATAATTCTTTTTTTTATATATACTTGTATCACAGATTGGCTTATAATCACGATGGTTTCATTTCAAGGTTTTCGATTTATCAATTTTTCGCAATATTAAACCCGTTGTGAATTCTATCATTTTTTTTCAATGCTTTTACTCTGTTTAGTGTGCCATTATTTGCAGCGTGAAATTAAAACCATTGCAATTGTTACTTTAAAAGAAAAAGTGAAAATTTAATTTTGAAACGACGGATTTTTCACTATTTCAGGTACTTTTTTCATTTTGATACCTGGTTTGCTCTGGACAAGTTTAATGGATTGACCGAGTGTTTGGCGAACGCGCTTGGTAAAAATGATTCAAAAGTGCACTTTTCCGATCAACTTTTTTACAACTTGACGGAAAATAATCTATGGGTGTCTACATTTCTACGTCCTGATGAAAGTTCTTTTACACGCGTTCAGCGATTGTCATGTGTTGTTACCTTCTTTTTCTTGGCAATGCTAGGTAATGCAATGTTTTATCAAGCGCCAGGATTTGGTGAAGAAGTGCTTAAAATAGGAATTATATCATTTTCTTTAACCACAATAATATCATCGTTGAAATCAGTGGCAGTCACAACGCTACCAGTTCTATTCGTGACACTTGTCTTCAAACACACGAAAGAAAAGGAGACAAAATCTAATGTAAAAGGCATATCAAGACTCATTAAACAAAAACCAAAAACGCTTCCTTTCTGGATGCGTTACGTTGCTTGGGCAACTATAGTTCTGACGATTTCTTCTAGCGCGGTTATTCTTATCCTGTACAGTATGCTGTGGGGCAGAGCAAAATCAAATGAATGGTTGTCATCTTTTATGTTCTCCTTTTTCGAATCTGCGACGTGTGTTGATCCTTTAAAGGTTAGGAATGTTGAACTCACTGACAATATTCTAATATTTTGCAAGAAAGGTGTGCTGCTATATAATTGTGTAAATGAATATTCAATTCTTGTTTCTTTAAGGTATTGTTCGTGGCTGCATTGTTTTCTTTCGTTGTTAAAGACCCCAACAACCTTCGACACATTGAGCTCGATGTAGATCGTTTAAAAAAATATAGCGTTTACCATATAGACAGAAACAGTAGCTGCTACCTTGGTAAGCGTTGCGATTTGCCAAATGTTTTAGACAAATGGGGAAAAACAGTGTGTATTTTTTTTCCTAATGATATTTATTTTCACTTTGTCCTTATAGAGTTCGTTGGTGCCGTATTTCATCAGCAAAAACCTTCAAACAATCTAAAAACGCCCCAAATCCGCAAAAGACAACGACAGACTGCTTATGCCAGAAAAAGCTTCCGTGACCTTGTTGTCTCCCTTGTAATGGCTTCAAGTGTTGTTGCAATTGGCTATGCAGAGTTTGATGTGCAGTCATTTTACCTTCAAGACAACGTTAGAAACTACCTTGTCAGTAACGGTTACGGCCAATTCGGATTTTCGGCTGTAAGTTGTATTAAATCAATTTTGATAATTTGTACCAGGCACGTAGCATCGGGGGGGGGGGGGGGGGGGGGGGGGGGGGGCAGGGGAGTCCTGCCCCCCCCCCCCCCACTTTTTCTCGCAGCAACAAATTTTTTAAAATTTACGTATAAAAAATTAAATTATCATGGAGTTGCCCCCCCCCCCCCCCCCCCCACTTTTTTGGGAGTATGTAAAAAAATTGATATGAAATAAGTAAATGAGGAATGAAATTGAAGTAATACCCCCCCCCCCCCCCACGGATTAGGATTTTACGTTCCTGCGTATTTATCTGTTGGTGATGATATGTTGGTAGTAATTCTACAATTAATTCATTGATAACGTGTTTGTGTTTGTATGCACGTATGATTTTATCTAAATACTGATTTAAAAATGTAAAAATATTTGTTTCTTTTTTCTTTGAGGTCAATGATACGGTAGGTTTTTATCAATGGATGAACCAAACTTTTATACCGGCGAATTATCCCGAAAAGACTTACAGTGGTGCTGAGCTAGATATATTACAGAAACAAATGTTCGGCGACTTAGCAAGCATAAGAGTAGGTCCTGCGAGAATCAGACAGGTTCGAATGCCGGAACGTACGTAACGTCTTGCTAAGTATAACATTTTTATTTTAAGATGTATGATTATATATTATTATAATCACGCATTATTAAAATTTTTGCATTGTTACTTAAATGAGAAACAAACTTCTGTAACTCTGTTTTAGGCCGATGTGATGTCGGTTTGTTTCGTACTGGGCATACATGTTGTGGGAGTTACGAAGCGTTGGAAGAGGATAAAGAACATTATTGTCCGAATTGGAAGCGGGGTTCCTGTTTAAGCACCGGATTTATTCCTAATGCTTGGTCATACGTTGATTCAAGCACAATATGGGGCCTTCCTATTTCCGCAGTATATAACACATACAGTGGTGGTGGTTATTTTTTTCTACTTGACGAAGAACGTAGCCAAGCACTACGCCAGATCAAGGATGCCGAAGAGAGCAATTGGATAGATAGATATACCAGGGCAGTTATTACAGAATTGACTTTATATAACCCGAATTCGGATATGTTTCTTAACGCCGTTCTAGTCCTTGAGGTTTTAGAGCATGGATTTGCAATACCAGATTCTCATCTTCGACCTTTCACCAAATCCTTAGAATTTGATCAGTGTTCTGTTTCGTTGCAAGCTTCGTTTGCAATATTTTTTATATACATAATTGTGCTATTTGTGGATATTGTACATCAACTCATTACTAATTGTAAAAACGTCGTAAGAACTGTTTGGCTTTGGGTGGATATCATTTTTGGGTTGGCATCTGTTTCTTCTATTATTCTATTCATAGTTCGCAAAGGTATATCCGACAAGGCAGTGAAAATGTTTTATGACCAAACGTACACTGGGGAAAATCAGTTTATCAATTTCTATCAGATTATTGTTCTAAACATCGTCATACAAGTGTTACTTGGATTTATTTCCTTTATGGCAATTTTGAGAGTTCTACGAGCGTTTGAATACAGCAAAAAATTGTCTGCCTTCTGGGTCGTTATAGCAAACTCCGCTCGTCCTCTTTTGGGATTTTTTGTCATATTTGTGATAACATTATGTGCATTTGCATCTCTTGTGTATCTTCTTTTTGGGAAACATGTGTTTTCCTTTAGAAACATGCAAAATGTGTTTGGAAGTTTGGCAAACACTCTCATAGGAAAGAATGATGTTAAAATTCTTACGAGTATTTCACCTTTGTTTGCATTAGTTTTTTATTTCACATACGGCTGTTCTGTCAGTTTCCTTTTGTTAAATGTATTTGCTGCAATTCTGAACGAAACTATTGACCGAGTAAAAAGAGATGCGAAACAAAGTGATATTTTTGGCATTGGTGATTATATCTTGTCAGTTGCAAAAGATATTGTATCAATTATTCATCCTGTGAAAAGAAAAATCGCCAATCTGACGAGGAATCAAACAGCGGAGGATCCAGAGAAAGGTACACCAGAAATGTGCATATGTTAATTAATGGTAATTGCTATGTTGTAATCAGAGGGGAAAATTATTTTCCCGGAAACAACTAGTACTCAACTACCTTGAAATTTGTCTTAATTTGACATTGAATCTAGTATTTTACATCTATTCAGATATCTACGTCAAAGATACATGTATCTTATAAGATACATGTATATATTATATAGTGTGAATATTGTTCTTGCCATTTTTTTAAACTTCTATTTAAATTTAATCTATGTTTGTTTAGATCATCCTCGGAATGGGGAAGCTGAGCAAGGAGTGGATGTGCACTCTGTTATCCGGGTTCTTCGATGGGTATTCCGAACCAATGAAAAGGTCTATTTTAGAATTTTTTATAGCTATATTTCCCTTTGTAACGTCGATTTTTTTTAAATATTAAAATTTAATGATATGAATTTATTTTAGATTTGTTTTTAGTTTAGTGTGTTTTTAGATACGTGTAGTTCTGTAGTTGTGTGATTTGTGTACTTTTGGTATTAATTTATATACTACATAAAATTGAGTTAAAGTTAAAGATATGATTCGAAATTTTCCCTCTTTCTCATTTATACAAAAAGAAACTTTCAAGACTTTTTTAATCATTTTTTAACCATGGGAAAAAATGAATACTATATACTTTATCAAATGATTTACTCTAAACTAACATCATGCCATTGACAAATCAAATCCAAAAGAGACTTGAAATATACAAGGACCTTTTAATATATATTCATATGTCTGTTTATTCAATTCAAACATTTTTTTTTCAATTTTCCAGGAAAAGGTGAGAAAATCAAGCTATGCTGAAAGTTACATTATTTCCGACGACGAGGACTCGGTGCAGGAGAATCCTAAAACTGACAAGGAAATAGATGAACTATGTCTAAGCAATCATAAAAGTTATAAATTCCTTTAACACTCAGTAATACAATTTATTTCACAGTTTATGGGTTTTAAGAATAATAATATTTTTATGTATATATAAGTATTTTTGTATAGTTTAGTGACAGTAATGTTTATGAGATGAAATTGAAGAGAACAAACAGAAAGAGGCTACAAATAGTGTTATTTGTGTAAACGTTTATTGACATTATTTTTCAGTCATTTCGTTTTAATCTGTAAGTGTTTACTTTTACACACATCTGAGTTCTTAAACAAAACATCATTTAAATACTTCTACATGTAGATATTTTCTTCAATTCTGATGCCATGTTTTTAATATCTCTTTTTAACGGGGTTTTCGAAAGGCAAAAACCTATTATTGAAATTGTGAAAATGGCATACGGGCAGATGGGCTGGCGGCTGCACCCCTATTGTATTGATAATTCCTCTTACAGTTTTTAAGATAGGATTTTTGTAAATCAGTTGTACAGATACAAAATGTATGAGAGATGTGCATATTATTTGAATTTTGATTTTTGATAATTTATGCAAAAATATCAGCTATTGAACTTAACCATGTTTTCATAATATTGCACATAGTGTACCCCTATTGTAGGAATACTTCCTCTTACATTTTTCAAGATAGAGGATTTCTGTTTTGCAGATCACTTGTACTTAAAACAGAAATGTGCATATTGCTTGGATTTTGATTTTGATAGTTTGCAAAAATACAAGCCGTTGAACTTTTTTAAAAGTAATACTAGTATTGCATATAGGGTACCCCTATTGTATGAATAATTCCTCCTACAGTTTTTAAGATAAGATGTTTTTGTTTTGCGGATCAATTGTATCCAGATCAAAGATGTGCATGTGACTTGGATTCTGATTTTTTATAATTTATGCCAACAATTTCAGCTATTGAATATTGCATATAGAGTACCCCATTTCTCATGATATGTAGTGTTTATAACATTAGGGTTGAAAATGGATAATAGATACTGTTCATGAAAAAGGTTTTCTGTCACATGGACAGCTTTTCTCTTGTTATTCTTTGATTTTAACTGAAAACAAAGCATTTTTACAGCATTATTGTAAATAATAGCATTTATGTAAATTGTGATATGTTATTTTTATGCTAGTACCAATAATAGTAGTCTAGTCATAATATTATCCTTAATCATTTTTTTGGGAACTGACCGGTTAATTTATTGACTTTTAAATTACGATTCCATCCTGTTAATTTGGCTTTATTTAAGATGTGGCTTCGGTGGACAACATATATTTCAATGCTTGACTTGTGGTCTCTGTCTGTTCACTTTCTTGCGTACCTACATGTATATTGATGTTTTTTATGAATGATAATGTATTAGCGATGTTTATATCTGCCCTTTTCATTGTTTACATTTTGCACACATGTATAAACATGCACTTTATTGATTAATAGTATTTTATATTGTTTAAAACGATTCTTCACAGGAATGGAATAAATAAAGATTTAATAAATGAATGAATGAATCATTTTAGTTCTCCCCTGGCGAATGAAAAATTAGCAGGCTGCAGAGAGCAGATTTACACTATAAAACAAATGGGTAGTGAGAGAAATATGAAAAACTAACGCTAGAAGATTTTTTTACCAAACCCGTAATTATTATCTAATTATAAAATTATGTTCCAAGTTTAAGTGCAAAAGTTTTCGATGTTTTGTTAAACTGACATGTTCGAGTATGAATTTTAAAAGAATCGTTGGTACTGATATTCTAAAGTATCTTTTACGTGTATTTAATTTGAACTGAAGGCTCTTTCTACTTCTGTTTTTTTTACCATAGAATTTATGCTTACAATTAATCATCACATGATCAAAACGTATTTCATAATTTTTCTTTATAATTAAGGAAGTACCTGTTATAAAGAAGTACCCTCTAAATTAATTTTTACTTTACTTTTAAAGTTATATAAATAATGTGTCTTTTATGGAACAATTTAGCATAAACTAACTAAAAGTGACCGTCTACTAACTTTTCACACGATAACGTTCCGATTGTTGGTTCAAACAAAGGCCAAAAGGTGTTTGGGTGCGCTCTTTTGTACCAAAAAGATCCAGAGTTTTTAACATGTTATATTAAAAAATATTTTTAACCTTGTGTTCACCTTTTCCTGCAATTATTGCTACCTTGGTAGAGTACATGAACCACTAAAGAAAGCATGTTCTGCCTAATAAAAGTATATTGATTTCATCAACCAATCTCTCTTCAGTTATTGAATGGCATGTGAAGTGAGCAAACGCACGTAAAATGTTTATAATATATACTTCATCTAGGATTTTGAAGTTTTGTGTCAGCTTGTGCAGTCTCCATATATAGTGAACGTTTCATCATTTTAAATTATTTTTCAAAGTTTGAATAAGTAAATGTACTAGTATTCATGTAATGAACTAGACACTGAAAAATACTGGACTTGAATGGACTTTTTAGGTATGCGTTCACTTCAAATTAAAAGCGGACCAATGAATACTTGTCTGTAAGGAGCCGTATCAACACCATTGGATTTCTTAAAAATAGGGGAGAAAATATCCATTGCACACACTACGTTTTCGTATATATTCCTAGGACTAAGGATGGTCGTAACTCGTTATCATAACTCTTGATTACGAAACACATGTAATATGACCATTGAAAACAATGTGAATATAAATAAAGAACAAAGCAAATCAATATGTACATTTTATGTGAGTCGTAATACTAATAGAATGTTTTTTGTGCAGAATTCTCTGCCGTATAAAGTTTGCATCAAAGGTTGACAACAGAAATTACTTAAACCACATTTTATTCAAATTGTTATCGATTACTAAACACTCCAGTCGGTTTACCTTTATTTAACTTGCAGTGTTACAAAAATACACATTACGACCCTCTATCATGCAACTTTAGGAAAAAACAATACATTATCAAAACTGGATTGGCAAATGCTAACAAGATGATAGCTTAAAATCAATTAAACAAACTAATGAGATGGCTACGCGAATTTTATTAATTATTCCATTCCACTTAGGTTGTTGGCATTGCCTAAACCCCTTCGTCGCATATTATCTGAAGTCTGTCTGCGCTGACCATTTGGTTTGGTTTTAAAATGAGGGACATAGAAAATGAGGGGTCAGAAGGTAAGCATTGCGGAGATTGTCGTGGGTTTCGTTTTTTTAGAAGGGCGGGGTGATCAGATGACGAAAGACTGTGGTAACTAATGTAAGATATATATCGGTTGTGCTGGGTTGTTGCTTTTAGTAACAAGAGCAAGAGATGCTAATTATAAGGAAGATAAATGAAATTAAAGTGGGTATTATTGCGGGTAATTATGTTTGTTTCCTATGATTGTGGAGGAATAATCATATTGGGACGATTGCTTATTGGAAAGGGTTTAATATGCTTGAAAAATGTAAACAAAAGAGGACGTGTACTAATAAATGCATTGCTATATAAGTTTATTTCATCATATTTCTTTTAAGGGAGGAGGACGACTGGTCCCTTCACTTGGAAATCGAGATATTTCTTTCTTTGTACGAAAACATAATTTTCTAAGCAACTCCTCCCCACCCCCACCCAGTTATGTTCATGTAATTATCGTTGTTTTCGAGTCCAATTGCATATATATAATACTGTTTCTTCATTAGTGTACGTCTGGTTTTAAAAGGAAATCAAATGTTTAAAATGAACATATGGATTCACACTTAGATTAAGCGATATCAATAAGGAAGACCATAGGTTTGTTAATCAATCAGTATTGGGGATGTTGTGTATAACACCTCAGTGTAGCATTTATTATCACTGAAATCGATAAACAAAATAGAGAAGTAAATAGAATAAGGGAATTCTCACAAACATGCAATGTCACGTTGCATTTTTTCTCAACTATTGCATTTTGTGACACTTTTATTAAACTTTTGGAGATAGAACTGCAATTAATGTAATTTTGTTTCATGATCAATCTTTCTGGGTTGTTCAAGGTGATTTATTTTTTTAAATATTTTTTTTTCTTTCTGATATTAGAGAATCAGTTAGATTTTGATTTTAATTTAACATTTTTGTGAAATTATCGATATTGACATTATTTAAGCAGGGGGTCGTTTACAATTAACGTATGATGCAAAATATGTCAAATGTCATATGTCTTATCAGCAACCAAAACAGCTCTTCACTGTATGGGAAGGATAGGAAAAATCGGATTATCCATATTGCAGAAAGACAAAACGATGGTGTGACAATCCTTCCTAGGCGGGATAACTCTGTCATGATAAATCATGATGAAAATTCCAATCAATATTTTAACAGTTGAATTTTGAAGAATTGAGAGACATGTACGGGAAAGGTAATCAAATGAGATAAACTGGACAATTTATTGAAAGGTTAGACAAACGCAGCACAACACATTACCTATTCGTTACATGTTAAAGATACCTAAAAGCAACTATACAGTGTATACTTTTATTATGAAAAGAATTCGCTGCGTACTTTAAATAATTAACATTGTTGACCTCCACACCTTTTGACGTCAGAACCAATTCCATGTGTCTTATCCGTCATCAAAAAAACGTTAAAACCAGCGATTATTAGAACATGTGGTGTACGCTGAAAATTTTTAAGCGTCTGAAAGGCAAGAACAATCATTCGACGTTCAAGGTACAAAATAGGTTTGAAATGCAAGGTTTGAGACTCGACAAATAAATTAATTTTCTTAAAATGTGTAACATGTACAAAAATGTACCTATATTTTTAAGCGTATCCATGATCAACGGTTTACGGTTCCCAAACTATCAACAGTTTAAAGTCGTCAAACCCAGTTTATCAACTGTGTGAAACTATATATTTTATGTTCAGTTTTGTGAAATTGACACATTAAATGTCATACAATCATGGAGATTTAACATTTAAGACGTAATTGAAATTGAATGCTCCAACCGTTTTCATTTACACCACAGTCGATTTTTATGAAATATAGATTACTAGAAAGTTAAAATATTAACATTCAAAGTTTCGACGTCCTTGTCTACGTGTTTTTATATCCTTGTTTTTAGAGAGTGAATCAGATGAGCCGTGTTAAAATTGAATCAAAACTGAAATCCAAAACGGCTGTGTGATAAAATCAGTCGATGTCGAGAAGTTAATGTCGAAAAAACCATAGTACGCTGATCAAACCCTGATATTAATATTTACCTTATTTATGTCAACGAAATATCGCAAACCTTGCAAAGCAAATAGATACAGAGCGTCAATGGGGGTTCTGTGTGGTGATATACTCGTTAAGGCGATCAATGAAAGATAAGAAATGATCCTGTTTTCTGTGATAACTTAAATGACAGCCATCAACACAATGTTTAACATGTCAAAATGGATTACTAATAACCCGGGCCTAATTTTCCACATGGACCAACTATACAGTAAGTGTATTGTTTTGGTTTCCATTTCCCTTAATTTAATTTATAAATTTTTGTTGCATAGAACATATCGATGTTTTTTCAAAGTTTGTAAACATATGACATTGCTTTGTTAATGTGCATTTCTACAATGTCTTGTTACTACTATATGTTCACAAATCTATTTTAAGAGCCTCAGCTATCACAGTTCAATTGAAAATAACATACAGCATTATTTAAAATTCAAAGGAATCTAAGTCTAAATCTTAAATTAGTTCAAACTCATTAGAATCTTTGTTTGTGTTCAAACTAATGTTTTAAAGTGGCACAGATCATCAATGAAGCATGTATTAACAATCCGAAGATTTCACGTCCATAATGTCAGGGCGGGGGTAGGTACTTTGGTCATTTTTAACACGCCTTTCTGTCTAAGCAACTAGTCATATGTTTAACAAATGTTTAAAAAATGATATAATAGCTAAACTATCACAAAGGAAGTAAACCAACTACGTTGAAGTTTTGATTGTCTCCACCGGAAAGATCCATGACTGTTTTGTAAGAATTTATCACCTTGTATGTTATTAACATTCAACAATTGTTTTTTTAAAAAAAACAAGATCAAATGAACTTTCTTACTTATTAATGTTTGCATTCCTTTAACTTCATTTAAACGTATTCTGAAGTATTTAGTGCATTTAGTGACAAGTGATATCCGGTACCTACAGTGAATAATGAGAAACTTTTGAGGTTACATTGTGTGTTTGTTTGTGTGTGTGTGTTTACTTTATCGGTCAAAGCTTTTAGCTCAATGTACATTGGAAATACGAAATGTACAGACTGAAATCAAAGTTACAAATAAGTTTTAAAGTAACTTCCATATATATAGCAAAATTGTCTCTTTCTTATAAACATATTACTGATCATACTTCATGAACATTAGCAAAGTTAATATGATTTTTTTTTTAAAAAATTAGCATAAATATGTTATTAAACATAAAGGTAATAGAGCAGGTAATGAGTTTTCTGAATTGCATGCTACTTTCACACTCTCATGAATCATGCTAAAAGCATTTTATTCAATTGAATTTAAACATTTTTTATTAATCAAAGTTCTAATAACTTAGATTGTCCTATCCTTAATATTTAAGGATTAGAATTTTATTTTTTAAGTATCACTTTGGATTTGTTTCGACGAAGGCGTGTAAGAATCTAGAGAATTGCCCCACTATTGATCAGTGACATCCATGGCGTCAAGAGAAAAACTAATGTTCAAGTAAATGTATCCTTCAAATACTCTGTATAAACTAAGGTTAGAATGTATGGAGGGTAATCGTGTTCAAAAATCCAGACATGTAAACTTGTAAATCCGAATATGCAATCGTGTTGATGTGTGAGCCTGGGCATGAATATGTGTAATTCTGATCGTGTAACCTATAAAACTCGGGCATAAACACGTGTAAGATTTGACTCAGTTCCTTCGCATGATGCACATTTTGTAACTTTATTGTTTACATTAGTTAATTAAACCTTCAACTTTACACACTTTCAATCCGTAGTTTCTGCGTTTGTAACTTCAGGCTCGGCAATAGCACATCTGACATGATACAAATTGACAAATGTAAAGTCTACAAGTTTGTCGAATTTTGACATGACCTTATATGGCAACTGCCTTGCTGCGGGGAAAAGGCATGCCGTAACCACCGGACCGGAATGAACGAAAAATAAACATAATATTCAGCTAAACTGTTGCAATAAGCTTTTAATGAACGACACCTTTTCTATCGAAAACACCGGTATTATTTTTAGAAAATAAAATTGAGGTATGATTGAAACTGGACCAAACAGGAAGAGGTTCATGTAGAAAAAAATCGTTGCCGATGTGACGAATGCGCTAATTTCCGTAATATAATTCTCATGGTATTATAAAAGGAAATGCCTAATATCTTATATCTCTAAAAAAAAATTGACATGTAATTTAAACTGGAATATAAGTAAATGCGTACTCTTTTCTAGAAATGAGACGGATCAAGAAATTTCCTAAGGGGGTAAATATATTCTGAGCGGCATGGGGTTCGAAGACCGCCGTGAGGTCCCATGTAACTCCATTGCTTCTGAATTCTAAGAATTTTGAGAGTGAATCTTTAACCGGGTTTCCGATTATTGAAATAGTAAAAATTGCAGACGGGCGAGTGGCTGTCAAAAAGGTACCCTTATTGTACCGATAACTCCTCGAACAGTTTTCAAGATAGGAAGTTGTTCTTTTGCAGATCATTTATACGTATATATCAGAAGTATGCAAATTGCTAGGATTTTGATTTCTGATAATTTATAAAAATATCAGCTGTTGAACTTATTCATTTTTGGGCAAAAGCATTGCATATAGAGTACCCCATTTTTACTCTTGTTATTTTTCTGAATATTAGTTAGAATAAACGACCTGCAAGGATTTGGTAATTTTTCGCGGAAAAATTTATGTTACTTTACATGTATTTATACTTTTTGTTGTTGTGTAAGTGAAAGATAAATAATAACACAATCTTCAATAATAATAAAAAAAAAACTAGCGCATATTTTTTGTGCGCCGTAAATTGAAGTTTTACTATGGGAGGCACTGTCTTCCATCTGTATTTTTAGACAGGGAGCTACATACCTGCAGCTAGTTCACAAGTGGCTGTAAAGCTGTATTATACTAGCTCTCCAGAAAATTTTTATCAGCCAACTTCACAAAGTGAGTCTGTATTGAACCGACATTCAGGACGTCATACTCAATCCCGTAATAATTGCTTAAAATAATTTTTAAGAAATGTCAATTTTTACCTGCATGATAGGCTTTTTTTCCTACATATTGCCGACAATGCAAAGAAACATTTCTTGAAATAATTTATACACAATTTAATTTCACGACAGTTAACCTTATCTTTGGAATTTTTATTCATTTCTTTTAAAGAGGGTGTCGCTTCTTATGTCTCATATTACCGTATTTAAATAGTTTGTTTTTCTTATCGCTAACTTTGCAACTCAGCTGACAGACTCCGTGTAATTTTTCGCGTGGGGGGGGGGGGTCTTTTCACAACTTTGTGGTAGCGATAAGGATGCATTTGGAGATATTTTCTTAATTCAGCCGAGGCCTATACTTTAACAATTTGTTGCATGTACTCTAATAACAGTGGCGTCGGAAGCAAATTGAAAGGGGGGGGGGGGGCTAAACTAATCATGAAAAATATTGACAAGAATTCCCATGATCATGAAAATTCTAATCCGTGGGGGAGGGTATACCAATAACTCCAATCTTACCTGCCCAATCCCCCCCCCCCAAATCATGAAATTCCTAATCCGTGGTGGTGGTGGTGGTGGGGGGGGATGCTAGTATACCTACTATGACTCTAATTTTCAATATCACTATTAATATTTCATTCTTCTTAAGGTCTTTTAAGGAACAATTTTGTTTGCTGCGAGGAAAAAGTAGGGGGGGGGGGGGGGGGGGGTTGAATCCTCTCTGTTGCTATGTTCCTAATGGTTAGGTCTAACTTGGCAAAAAAGTGGGGGGGGCTAAGTCCCCCCCCTAGCCCCCCCCCCCTCCCGGTTCAGACGCCTATTAATAAAAATGCGTATACCGGTATATCTTTATACACGTTCAATTATACATATTCAAACAAAGTCATTAAATGTAATTTTTTCAGTTCTATGAGGATATCTGAAGCCGATCGAATTCTTTACTCGCATCTTTTATACATTCTCTTGATAAAATATACACCAATCTCATAATTTAATTTTCCGAAAAATAATACTCTATGAAATGTTGTTATCCAGAGAGAATATGATTATAGGCTTACCTAATTTTTTTGTTTATTTATTCCGTCCCTATTCCGGCGATTACGGCATGCCTTTACCTGCAGCCAGCCTTTTTCTATCAGTGACGTCATTGTTTCCATATAAGGTCATGTCAAAATTCGACAAACTTGTAGACTTTACATTTGTCAATTTGTATCATGTCAGATGTGCTATTGCCGAGCCTGAAGTTACAAACGCAGAAACTACGGATTGAAAGTGTGCAAAATTGAAGGTTTAATTAACTAATGTAAACAATAAAGTTGCAAAATGTGCATCATGCGAAGGAACTGAGTCAAATCTTACACGTGTTTATGCCCGAGTTTTATAGGTTACACGATCAGAATTACACACATTCATGCTCAGGCTCACACATCAACACGATTGCATATTCGGATTTACAAGTTTACATGTCTGGATTTTTGAACACGATTACCCTCCATAAGAATGTGTCTAAGGTAGAAATATTTTACTAATAATGAAAACACGTATAGCTATGTATTTTTGTGCCACTTCTAACTTTTTTAACCACAAGGACCATCTCTACCATAACCAAATCATATCTCTTTCTTGGGTGCATTTTAATGGGGTATTACTATAGAGTCTAGTTTAATGTGCGATTTTTATTTTCTGAAATTCGTTTTATCACAGTTAAAAGGGTACTAAAAAATTAAAAGAAAGAATGAGACTCTCCTTAGACTGCACTGATCAAATTCTTGATCAAATACAAGCTTCTAAAGTTGGGGTTTTCCTGGCTCTTAGAGACACAAGTTCACCTTTTTGATGACATTTAATACATTACTACATGCAAACTTTTTTGCAACTTTATACACTCTGAATAAACGGTCCATTTATTTTCTTAAAAAGAAAGAACTTGATACAAACACATTGCCATTAAAAAAAAGCTAGCGTGCACTTGTGACAAACTGTATACCTAAACGGGAACGGAACTAGTATGACGAAAGCTGACACACAGACAACGCTCTATTAGGAGGGAAAAACCGACTTCATTTAACAATTGACAGTTTTCTTTTTACATTGTGAACATGGTCGTCAGCTTTCATTTTCAAAAGAAAATCTTTCAAAAGAAATTTTTTTTTCCTCAACCATTTGTGTTATATTTATGAAAAACAATTTCCTGACCATAAACGGGTTTGTCTCGAGTATTTACTTCAGTTGCATGTTGATATGACATTTGTCCTCTAATGATAATATTCAAAGGTTCCAGTGGTAAACAATTCATCAGATATGGGGTTCTTTATATTTAGATTAAATGGGAGAATCATGCACACCGATGCCAGCAATGATAAAAAGATCCCCAGAAACGAGGAGAAAACTAACGTAGGGGTTTGCGTGCTTGTGTAGGCTCAGTGATCGGACATTTTACTGATGCTAGGGAGAATTTGATAAGGAGTTTGTGTAAGGCTGAAGGATCAAAACCTGGTACGGTTATTTGATAGTAGATCTTCAGTAAGTTTCGTCAAACATGACCAGGGAATCTGTGTGAAAGTTAAAGCACGTGTGGTTGTTTACAGAAGTCTTAAAGTTATTGACAAGCGTTCGCCTTCCCTCCGATGTTTCCTATTGACGAATAATTAATCACCGGACTTTCTTTTGTGTGTAAAACGCCGAGTTAATATTGGAAGTTGGATTACCATCCTCATTTTCCACATCGTGTTCCATTTAACGATAAAATTATGAACCACTTTTGATAGAAGTTTTTACCTTTCGCAATCAAAAGAGTTTACTTTTAAATTACGGTAAGTGGCTCATGTTTTTTAAAAAGGTTTAAACGTTTTAAAATACAGGTAGGTGAAAGAAACTGTTTACTTTTAATGTAACATGATTGGGGTTTTCCTTGAGTGCGATCTTTTGAATTAGATGACTGTGTATAAAGAATGAATTTCTGTTACTGCTTTACGAGTAGTTTTTACACTACACTAGTGATGCAGATAATTTGTTTTGCTACAATCTCTCAATTTATATTACCTTCCGCTTCTCATAGCTTTTCTTCCGTTATCATTGAGATTAATCATATCAAATATTTCAGTTGAAAACAGGATATGTCACCAAATACACTATATTTCTGAAATTAATGCAATAAGAAGAGACAAATGAAAGTTAAGTTAATAGTACATTCGGAGTTTAAAAGTTCGGTAAATATAACAGTAAAATAACAATATTTGTATGCCCAAAAACCCTTGAAATTTTTTATGTTTGAATTTGATTTTTTTTAAACCGAAATCAGATATGAACTATTCTGGATAGATTACTCACAAACTCACAAATACAATATTCGATCTTTATATGATTGATTTTATGCAGAACTGATATCTCAGCAAGACTGTTTTGTGCAAACAAATAATGTCAACACGCGTTATACGGGCTGCTAATTGTCTGAAACTCTCGTTTCTCTTTGCCTATCAGACTGTCCAACTGACAAAAGAAACAAATAATAATAACAAAACCACAAAGATAAAATGAAAAAGCTAATACAATAATTCGGAGCATAAAAGTAATCCGCATGTTCATATATTTAAACAAATATTTTTTTTACATTTTGAACAGGTTGGTGAATTTTGATAGATATGGAATATATCTCGATTTCTTTAACTTCTTCTTTTTCTTTTTTTTTTCTTTTTTTTTTTTTTTTTTTTTTTTGCTAATTTAGAATTTTAAATTGCAATTATCAAGACTTATTTTTTAAGGAATCATTGACAATTAAGAATTGTTAATTAGTAAAAGATACTTCATTGGCTCGGTACAAGAATCGACGCTCAACAATAACATTTACTTTTACACTGACGCTTAACAACAATAACACTTGCGCTCAACAACAATTACATTGAAGTTCATCAACAATAACACGCACGCTCTCAAACAAATTACAAAAGACGCTCAACAAGATTTACACTGACGCTCAACAACAATTACAATGACGCTTATCAACTTTTACAATGACGCTCAACAACAATTACACTGAGCTCAAAAAAATTTCTTCATCAATAATTACTAGTACACTGAATCTACATTGACGCCCGGCAACAATCATATTGACAATTTTAATATTTGTTGAAACAACAATTTATTTAAAAGAGAATAAATTTTTGTCACAAAGTCTTTTTAGAACTAAATTTTGATGTACATGACTTGCACAGGATGAATCATCGTTTGCCGTTACAAAAAAGTCGACAAAACTCAAATAATTTGTTTAAATGTTTGAAAGTTAATGTACATATAGAAACGATGTTGTGTCGGTTTCCGTTTGTTCCTTGCACTCCCCGATGAGCTTGGCTGCACTTTAATTGTACATGTAGCATGTGGTTAAATATCATCTGAATACATGAAACCATTACGGTAATTTCCTCGTAGTCCAATGTTGTGAATTATCTAAGTTATTATCCCGGATTTTGAACGATTCCTTAATCAGAGCCACTATATTGAATTAATCCTTATGCGTGCTTTTAGTTGGGTCTCTAATGATTTCGAAAGCATCGTTTTCTGTATTGTTTTGGCAAAATTTGATCCATTAATTGATATCAAATATTTTGGGAAGAAGATGAATGGTAATTTTGCAACTAATCTTGAAATCAAATTTTTTAACATGTACGGGATGAGCACAAAGCCATGTTTGCAAACCAAATACATTTTAAATTGATATTGTTTGAGTGTATAAAAACCATGGGATCCTCGAATGTCGATTGTGAAATCAACAGATTTGAATATTTTAGACGCAATAACGATTTTTAAATGCATGTATTATGCGTGTACAAATGGATATGTAACTTTAAAAAAAATGTTTGTGGAGCCCTTCTAATGCATGTATGCGTATTCTGTGAGGATTGTTTAGTATTAAAGCTTTGGTGGATAATTTATACTTAATTTTTCAAATCTTTTAAGTTGAATGATTAGATAACACAGCTTGGTTTGTCGTTATTTCTTGTTTGCGGTGAAGTTTGAAAGTCAGAACCAAATAAAATTTCAGTTAATGGGATTAGTTTTATTTAGAATTGTAAATATATTTGTGAAACAAGTAATATATAGTTTTTCCCGTGATTCCTTTATCAGAGTTTTCAAAGTATCTCTAAATACCTAATGAAAACTTCTGATAACCACAAACCTTTGATTCTTTGTTTTCTTCGAAAATTTAGATACAGCTGAGATAGTGATTTATACGTGTAATCCATGAGTTTCACAGCCTTGCAAGATTTAGAAAGGTGTGTTTGTATTAAGTTACGAAACACTATACTTGCCTCTGGATACAAGGGGTGCACAGCTACATGTAATCGTTTTAATTACTCCCCAAGTTAAGTGCATCGATCTCAATAGTGCAACATGTTGCCTGATGTTTCAGCCTCATATTCCATCATTATCAATTCCCTTAGAAGTATAATAAAAGGCAATTTATAAAATTCGCAGACTGTGTTTTTTTTCAGAATGGGTTTTATTCATTAGATGTAATATAGCTTTCGGTGAAATTGACAGGAAATGAATATTTTTCATGCCGTTATTATTATATTTTGTTTTTAAAAAGTGTACTTTTTTACATGGATTTGATCAAAGATATTTTTAACTATTGTAAAATTCGTTTATTGTTTGAGCCTGAAGGGTTAAAAAATTAATGAACACGTGTATATGGGAGACAAAAACTAGTGCTCCTTCCTCTTTGAACTATGTCTCAGTGAAAATAAAATAATGGCGGTGGGGGTGGGTGTGAATGGCGCTTGCTTAATCTAGGGGAAAAAAATTGTACAAACATTTTTAAATGTCATACTGGCAATTTCTAAAAATACAAAATTTTCTATTTCTAATAACCGGGAGGAGGGGTATTTGAAAAATTTTAGTCATTTTGATAATAAAAATAACGAAGTATTTCATTTGTATCAAAAATGGAATGAATGCATCAACATGGGGGGAAAATTATGAATAAGAAATAAATAATCACACCTCTTTGAAAATCGATTACGTGATAATAGGGAGAGTGCCGTATTTATTGACGTAGAATATCTTCACAATATATGAGTATAATATTCTAGTGGGAAAAGCAAGCCTCAGATACTGTCAGTAACTTTCGGGAACGCATTCTTTCCTTACACGCAAAATCTGCATACTTTGTATCATTAAACCCTTCAGCAGTAAATTTACAAACACATTATTCACTTTAATTGACAACGCTTCCGTCGGTAGATATCTAGCGCTGCTGAATACGGTTAAGCTGTTATTTGACGTAAGTCGCGGATCAGCTTCGACGTAAAGGATGTGTCATTAACTTGCTATGTGTTTTCGTCTTTTTAGGCCCTACAGACAATGGAGTAACATTAAAAAATGGTAACTATGGAGGTCACAACCCGCATCAAAGCCACCCAATCGTCGACTTCATTGTCACTGACTCTTTACACTAACGACGTGACGCAAAACTTTACAACTGTCATGGCGGACGATCGGACTCGAATGGATAATCCGTGTGAGACCGCCAACACCACCGGATGTCGACAAGAGGGAATGGGAATCAATCTCTCCACCCCGATTATCATGTTTGCGACGGGAATTCTGGGAAATATATTAGCCCTACTCGTGTTGTATACCTCTCGGAAAGAGGCCAAGAAGACAGTCTTTTATACGTTACTCGCCGGACTAGCGTGGACGGATTTGATTGGTCAACTTATGACGTCACCAATCGCTATTATTGTGTACGCTAATAATCTAAAATGGGTCGGAGGAAAGCCCGTTTGTCAATACCATGCCTTTGCAATGATTCTGTTTGGCGGGTTAACTCCCCTGCTCGTGTGTGCTATGTCAATTGAGCGATTGCTGGCCTTAAGATTTGGATATTTTCATGCAAGAGTCGTCACTAAGAAAAAGGCCTTCGTTGCGATAGCAGTGTGTTGGGGGATTGTGATGTTTTACTGCACTTGGCCCTTTGTTGGATTAGGAAGCTATGAAATTCAATTTCCGGGATCCTGGTGCTTTTTAAACTTTCACAAAGAAAGTGTCAGCGATATTATATACGCTTCAATATTCGCAGCAACCAATATCTTCATTATTCTGTTAAATCTTGGATGTAACATCGCTGTTGTTGTGACTTTACTGCAAATGAGACGTAAAAGGATATCGAACAATTCACCATATTGTCATAGACGACACGGGACGAATCAGAGTAAATCAAAGTCTATCAAGAGAGAAGCAGAGACCCAGATGGTGATATTCCTCTGTGCAATCACGGCGGTTTTCACCACGTGCTGGCTCCCAATTAACGTAAGTTTTCCAGCTACAATGAACATTGGCAAATGGTTCTAAAACGGTTCACTGCAATTAAAATAGAACACACAAGAGAAAATACAATGAAAACTGTATAATGAGGTATAAAAGATTGACGAAACGCACTTAAAAATGTTCACAAATTTTTGGTAGGGGTGAAACAGCCCTTGTATATTACGCAAGTAATGGTTTTTTATGTCAATAATTGAAAAAAATAAGAAAGAAAAAAACCTAATGAAAATAAACATTGGAATAGGTGCATCATACAGGTGCTTATGTTTCAATTGCTTTTTGTTGGAAAGTCGAACAATTGCCTTTTATACAGGAAAAACATTTAAAACTTTGATTCTTCACAAAAAAGCCCTGAAACTTAATACCAAAATTAAAACGGCATGCATATTTAGAATACATATATACAAGATAGTGAATGAATTCTCCATGTGTTTTTCTTGCAGATAAACATCATTATAAATCAGGTAACAGGTGTTACAAATCGGAAGGCAGATCTTCTGGGTGTCCGGTTTGCTGGAATAAACCAGATTCTGGATCCTTGGTTGTATGTTCTGCTACGCAAGGCCCTGATTTTAAAAATCGTGAAGTATTTGCATTGGAAAATATGCAAGCGCTCGAAAATTGACGGCGGTGGGAGGAGAACTTTTCACTCTTACGAAAATGTCCCCGTAGATAGAGAACATATATCACTGGGTCAACTCGACGACCTCCAAATCAAAGTACTGTGTGTGACTGTGGACAAGCGTTCAGGTGATCGCGGCCAATATAAAGACAACGATAGTAGCGACGAAAGTATGTCAAGTGTTTCGAATTTAATCGAACGCCAAAGGTTTGACATGGGATATCATTCCACTTCTTCAGAACTCCGCGAAAACGTAGAAAAAAACGGCCGTAGGCGACACAGCAAAACCAACAGTGACCACAGACTGAGCCGATCTGCCAGGGACGGTGCGGGGAGGAAAGAGATGCTTAAACGTAATCACAGTTCTCCGGCTTTTATGTTTGGACGGCGTCAAAACGGACAGACACCAAGCGAAGACATGAGAAGCTTCAAGAAAGGAGATAGTGATATTACAATATGATGTACACGTGTAGTCCTGCTATAAATCAAAGCGATCTTATAGAAATTCTTGATATTAAATGTTGTTGTAGATTTTGTATGTGTCTGTAAAGGGTAACTGTCATGGTTCACGGTGTGAATTAAGACAGTTCATCTTTAAAATATTTAATTATTTTTTAACATTTTATTTCATCGATATTTACATTTATTCTTGTTATATTTTACAGACGTTTTCATTAAAAAAAAAAAATAAAACTAATAAATGCTTTTTTCATCAATTTACATAGAAACAATAATTATGATATTATGAAATACCGGTACACCGATTGTTTATAAGAAGTTATAAAATTTTTGTTTGTATTTCTTATACCATTCAGCAAACGAATTCCAACGTTTGTAGAATGCGATTATGATATGCATTTTATTAAGTCATTCAACAGAATGAAATCAATCAGTAAAATCAAAACAAAATAAGAAAACCTAAATTAGGAAAAATGAATATGCTATCATTTTCTTATTAAATTATGTGTAGTGATATATCTATTGCATACAGTGAAATACATACATATGTATTAAATACATATTTAATATTTCATAAACGGCATTTGTTCCGATTATTGCGATTTATTTATAGAAGTTTCCACCTAGACTTCATGTAGAGCGCTCCTTACTCTTCTGAACAAAACAATTCTAGTAAATTGCGAAACCCTTTATTTTTAAAGTATATGTCCATGTGAGCAAACTGTACCGCGGGCCTTTAGTAGTGAAAGTACAATAAGTTTGAAATCTATACGTTTCAAATTTGCTAGACATATAGGTTGTTTGCTGTATAACGCCCAACAATCATTTAAGTTTTATGGAGCATCTTATTCGCAATAAAAAGTAGAAAGATTTATGTGATAAATTCTCGTCTGCTACTGCTGATTAAACAGCATGACTAGGTTTGAAAATTATCTCTTCGTGTACTTTTAATTATTATTTATCCGGGTTCACATAGAATCATTTAAAGGAGCTGATTTAGGGATCGTTCTGTAATGATACACTGAGAATAGTTCATGTTTAAAGAAGAAAGTTTTTATTTATTTTTTAATTAGATTCAAGGTCTTGTTTCAAAGTTATAGTAAAAATAAGTCATTTTTATGCCCGTTAACAGTTTTTCGTGTACATGAAGCTTCTATTCTGTTTCCAATTATTATTTATTAAAATTTTAATGATTATTTATTCGGGGTCACATAGAATAATTTAATGGAGCTGAATATTTTTTAAAGGATCATTCTGTGATGGCAAATGCACTGGGGAATACTTTACGTTTAAAGAAGAAAGTTGTAATGTTTTCTTAATCAAATTCAAGGTCTTGTTTCAAAGTTCTAGTAAAAAAATCATTATTTTTTATGCCTGTTAGCCATGTTTTCCTTGTATATGAAGTTTCTGATCTATTTTCAACATTTCTAACCTCATTTTTAATTTCTATTTTTATACCAGCAGGATATTTCAGATTATTTTTCCCAAGTGGGTGATCCCGAGATCTCCAAGCGGAAACAGGGCAACGGTAACTGTGATCTTTTTTTAAAAGAGTGTCAGCAGAACTTGTGTATATAAGTAACTGCGGGTATCGAAGTCTGAATCTGCACAATGTCATGTAAAATGTTTCGGGTCATGACCTGAATAGGATGCGTTACAGGTTTTTTTTATATTTTAGAATAAGTTTTTTTAGTGCAATGGGGTTGATAAAAATTTGAGGATTTATTTAGTTTATTCTAATATTTATTTAGAGAAAACAAGTCTCCTTCTCTGTGACTCATTGATTCACATTTTATGCTATCAGATGTCAAGGTGCTGTGGAAATATGTGTTTATCATAGCTTTGCTAGGGGCAACCGTTCGTTAAACGTGCATTCATGATCGACAACATATAATAAGACAACCTAATGAGTAAACACTCCTAACAAGCCGAAGTCCCCGCTGCAATCGGAAAGGGAAAAAAGTCACTTTCGAAGAATATCAGTCATAAATGTAGAAGTGCGTAGAATTAATATTGTCTTGTTTATATGTATAGTATTGCTGTAACGAGGAAGTATAAATATCATTTAATCATAACAGTTTTCATATACTATATGACATAGTATATAATATAGTCACAGCAGTTGTTGTTGTATTGTTATCGTACAGCGGTGGATTGATATTGTTGTATTGTTATCATACAGCGGTGATTAGTGATGTTGTATTGTAATCATACAGCAGTGGATTGGTGTTGTTGTATTGTTATCATCCAGTGGTAACTAGGTGTTGTTGTAATGTTATCAAACAGCAGCGACAGGGTGTTGTTGTATTGGTATCATACTGTGGTGGATTGGTGTTGTTGTATTGTGATCATACAGCGGTGGATTGGTGTTGTTGTATTGTTATCAAACTGTGGTAAATTGGTGTTGTTGTATTGTTATCAAACAACAGTGGCAGGGTGTTGTTGTATCTTATCAACAGTGGTGGCTTGATGTTGTTGTATTGTTATCATACCGGGGTGGATTGGTGTTGTTGTATTGTTGTCAACAGTGGTGGCTTGGTGTTGTTGTATTGTTATCATACTCGGGTAGCTAGGTGTTGTTGTATTGTTATCATACAGTGGTGGCTAGGTGTTGTTGTATTGTTATCATACTGTGGTGGATTGGTGTTGTTGTATTGTGATCATACAGCGGTGGATTGGTGTTGTTGTATTGTTATCATACTGTAGTAGATTGGTGTTGTTGTATTGTTATCAAACAACAGTGGCAGGGTGTTGTTATATAAATAGTGCCTGTTTGGGAGGGTAACAGTTGAAATTGACACCCCGAGAAAACCATTGTCAACCGACGCGAAGCGGAGGTTGACAAAGGTTTTCGAGGGTGTAAATTTCAACTGTTATCCTCCCAAACAGGCACTATTTATTTTGTTATACTGAATGTCTTTTTAAAATTTTTAAGAAAATTTTACTGCTTTTATATAGGAATAACGTGAATTCTACAGCGAACCGTACGCGCATAATTTTCGCGCATGTAACATTTTTTAATGTTACCCGTTGCCAAGTGCGTTGCTAACGCTGAGGGTAATAGTAAATATTATTAACTGCGTCTTAACCAATCAGATTTCAGTATTTAACATGAAAGTATAACAATGTATCTTATCAACAGTGGTGGCTTGATGTTGTTGTATTGTTATCATACTGGGGTGGATTCGTGTTGTTGTATTGTTGTCAACAGTGGTGGCTTGGTGTTGTTGTATTGTTATCATACTGGGGTAGCTAGGTGTTTTTGTATTGTTATCATACAGTGGTGGTTAGGTGCTGTTGTATTGTTATCATACAACGGTGGATTGGTGTTATTGTATTGTTATCATACAGCAGTGGATTGGTGTTGTTGTATTGTTATCCTACAGCGGTGGCTCATTATTGTTGCATTGTTTTCTTGCAGTTGTGGCTTGTTGTATTGGTTTTATACAGTGGTTGCTAGGTGTTGTTGTATTGTTATCATAACGTGGTGGCTATGTGTTATTGTATTTTTATCATACAGCAATGCATTGGTGATGTTGTATTGTTATCATACAGCGGTGGATTGGTGTTGTTGTATTGTTATCATGCAGTGGTGGTTCGGTGTTGTTGTATTGTTATCATTCAACGGTAGATTGGTGTTTTTGTATTGTTATCATACAGCGGTGGATTGGTGTTGTTGTATTGTTATCATAAAGTGGTGGCTAGGTGTTGTTGTATTGTTATCATACAACAACGGATTGGTGTTGTTGTATTGTTATCATGCAGTGGTGGCTCAGTGTTGTTGTATTGGTATCATAAAGCGGTGGCTAGGTGTTGGTATAGTACCGCTGTTGTGTTCTTTGTTGATGTTGCATTTCAATTTAATTATTTGTATACTAGTACAGAAAGTAATATTTACATCTAATGATAATTTTTTTCATTATAGAATGAGCTGTTGAATGATTGTTAAACTTGTTGCCATTGATTTGATAGTAGTTGTAATAAGTGATGTATTGAATGTTGGTATTGTTGGTGTTAAAATAGAAGTAGTTGGAGGAGGAGTATTTTTTTAAAGTAGAAGTTGTGGTAATGGTATGGTTATGGTGGTTTGTTATACTTTCATGTTAAATACTGAAATCTGATTGGTTAAGACGCAGTTAATAATATTTACTATTACCCTCAGCGTTAGCAACGCACTTGGCAACGGGTAACATTAAAACATTTCACTCTATGGCTACCCTGTCAAATATTCTGGTATGTCTATAAAAATGTTACATGCGCGAAAATTATGCGCGTACGGTTCGCTGTAGAATTCACGTTATTCCTATATAAAAGCAGTAAAATTTTCTTAAAAATTTTAAAAAAGACATTCAGTATAACAAAATAAATAGTGCCTGTTTGGGAGGATAACAGTATATAAATAGTGCCTGTTTGGGAGGGTAACAGTTGAAATTGACACCCCGAGAAAACCATTGTCAACCGACGCGAAGCGGAGGTTGACAATGGTTTTCGAGGGGTGTCAATTTCAATTGTTATACTTTCATGTTAAATACTGAAATCTGATTGGTTAAGACGCAGTTAATAATATTTACTATTACCCTCAGCGTTAGCAACGCACTTGGCAACGGGTAACATTAAAAAAATGTTACATGCGCGAAAATTATGCGCGTACGGTTCGCTGTAGAATTCACGTTATTCCTATATAAAAGCAGTAAAATTTTCTTAAAAATTTTAAAAAAGACATTCAGTATAACAAAATAAATAGTGCCTGTTTGGGAGGATAACAGTTGAAATTGACACCCCTCGAAAACCATTGTCAACCTCCGCTTCGCGTCGGTTGACAATGGTTTTCTCGGGGTGTCAATTTCAACTGTTACCCTCCCAAACAGGCACTATTTATATAATAACAGATGTTGTGTTTTTGTTGATAATGTTGTGGTTGTTGTTCTTATTCGCAAAAAGATGTTATCATTGCGGTCAAATGACAGCAATTTATGCTCTAAATGTATTTCAAACGTGATTAAAATATTAGCCAAAGAAAAAATTAAAGCCATTTTAAAACAATGTACAGGTATGGTACAAAACAGGACGCTTATATTAGTGTGATCTTGTTCAATATATTACTTATAACCTATTTCAGGGCCAATCTTTGAGCTCAGTTTTCTTACATTATACAAATTACTCTTGACCCATCTTTACAATGCTTGTCTCTCTTAATGGGTTCAGGATGGCGAAACAACCCCCGCTTTGTATTCCTAGCAAACAGAAATATGATAATTGAAAATAAACAAAGTAAAGCATTGTGCTAACCGTTGTTTATAGAGTAGCCTTTTGATCGATAAATTAATACTACCGCTAGGATCAAAGCCATTTACCGTAACGACAGACCACGTGTACACATTGTGATGTTCGATAGTTTTATATTGCAAAAATTATTCGCGGAACTTTCGTGTTGTAATTAATTGAATTAGATCGTTGATCATGGTTCTGTATTATTTTTGTCAACAGACATGTTTGTATGCAGTTTAATTTATCTAAGTGAAGTGTAATGTGATTCCTCGGCTCGCCAAATTCTATTTTAAGATTGATTGATATCTTTGGTTTGATGTTGTAATAAAATGTTTATAGAACTTTCGTTTGTTGACGAGGGTTATTGATTGTATTTAAGATTGTCAATATTTACGTCTGTATGTAATCAAATTTATGAAAGTAACACATTTCATACGGCATTGCTTGCCAATTTTTAATCTATATAAAATAGAAGACTGAAATGGAATGCCGCGCTTCCCTTTTTGAGTAAGTTTTTTTATCGAAAGGGAGACAATTCAAGAATGCCTCCTCTGACAGTGGGATGGGATTTTTTATTCGCCATGTACAGTATTGAGCACATGAATATATAAAAGTGTGCATTACTTTTCTCATTATATCATAATTTTATAATTGTATCTCTATTCTGCATCAGACAACATTTCACTCTATGGCTACCCTGTCAAATATTCTGGTATGTCTCTATAACAGCCATGTAATATTATAATATACATTTTGCTTGATTTGTGTAATACTTGTACATACCATTTCATAATTTCCTTAGGGGGAAATCAATTATGAATAAAGATAGGTAAAAATACATGTTTCTATTCTCGACACCCAACCCCTTCAGTTCTGAATTATATATCAATTATTGAAACAGGTTTTTGTTTTTTTTACAATTTAGAAGTGGTCCCTCCGACGAACATGCATAATGAAATATTCTATTTTACCGGTAGCTAGGGGACCATAGCGTGACAGCATCCTATTTTATTTGCCTGTGTTCACAAATGGTAACATAAACATTCACGGTTCTTAAACTGCTTCATTCACTCGCTTTCTATGACAGTACTACACGTGTCATTACTCCATTTTCATACGCTGGATATATTCTCCATATTGCTAGTATACATGTATAAGTGTCTGCTTGTCAGATGATTATGTTGATTGCTCAGATTTTTCTATATTATGTATTTATCATTTGCATTATTTGTACACAGGTGGGAAAGAAGTGCGGACATGCTTTCATATTTTTTTCATATTTTTAGATCTTGAATTTATATATAAGCTGCACAGTTCTAGGTGATTGAAAAATGCTTGTTTTCGTATGCTTAATTTGCATTAGCTGCAATAATGTAGCCCTCTCCCAATTTTTTTTTGGGGGGGGGGGGGGGGGCACATAAGATATAAACTGAAATCGGAGTGGGCTACATTATTGCAGCTAAATTTGCATAAAAAACAACACGTAAAACCTCATATTTCACGGTTGTTTTTTATCATTTGACAACAGATTTGGTCAGTTTTGGACAGAAACAAGCCAGTTCAAAAAATGTTTACATTTTGATCCGAGGATGGCCTCACATCCTCCTACAAAAGACGAACATGAGACGTTGACAATATTTATCGATAAGACGACTTACCAGATAATTATTTTCACTTGTTGGACAAGATAAGTTGACTTACCAGATATCTTGTCCAACAAGTGAACCTAATTAAGTTGACTTATGTACATTATGATTAACGCACAACAGATAGTACAAGGTGTTAACCCATTTTAAGATACTTATTGTTCCTATAGATTTTATGATTAATTTCCTGAATCGTTATAAAGATACGACAATTTCAACTTAAAATTATAATAACGGACGAAAGGGGACGGAACTGTATCATTTTCTCCGGAAAGGAGGGACTGAAACTTAATCAGTGATCTCATATTGAAACAACCCCTCCCCAACCCGCTACCGCTAGATCTGCTCCTAAAGACGTACTTTTCATGAAATCTTATAAAATATACAATGAACTACTCCATTTCATTTATTCTCTGTGCACTTTTGAAGTTAACAGACAACATATATATATATACATGTATGTGTAACTGAGATCAACTCAGAGACAAGTATTCAGTTGAATGACTAAATTTTAAGTTATAAAGTCAACATGCCGATTTGAGCATGTAATCTCATTAGTAAGAGGTCAGGCTAGTTATCAGCCCCCTTCGACTCGAACTCATCATATACACCCGTCCCTATCTCGTAAAGTAAATTATAGCAGTTGTGTTTATCTCCAAATTGTAATCGGTACGATCGACCCAGATTTTGGCTGCAGAGTGAGCTGAAAGGTTTACCAGTTTTTCCAAAAACCCAAGACTTAAACATGTCTTCGTTCGCTCCCACATCCTCGGATGATTCTGCTGGAAACGATTCTAAATACCGTGCATTTGATGCACCAGGAGCAGAATTCTTCGAAGGTAGGGTTAATGGCTTTAATATTCTGTTGATAGATTTCTTCAAGAAATACGTTTTATCTTCTTCTGATGTTTAACACCTGCCATGATCTTTCAAAGACTTCATCTGAAACTTTCCTTTCTTCTACTCGGGGCATGGGTTTCGTCCATCTGCAGTTTTAAAATTTTCAAGTATGTTACATGCAACTTATTTATATATGATACTTGCCAGTCGGAAAGAGAATCGTATCAATCTTAATGTATATGTAAATGCAAATTATGTTTTCGTTCAACTTCATTTTTGTGCAAACTGATAACAAAATAGCGCACGAAAATTCAAAAAATGGTTGAAAACCATCCCATTTTCATGGGTATATATATATTATTAACATATAATTAATGTAGATAAGATTCTTTAGATCCTTATTAATCAGCTGGTTTGACTAGAGGTAACATTTACACACGGACGTGGTTATCGAGTGGCCAGCAGTGGGCCACTTCTGAACAATTCAGCCATTTTAATATTCTTGTATACACAGTTAGACTTTTTGTTAATGCTTTTGTTTATATACTTGAAGGCATCGGTAAAATTCCCCTGAAGAAGGATGCTGGAGCCGATGAAACAATGGTGTTCAAGACCTATGAACCAGAAAAAGTATGTATTAGCATACAATCATAATCACTGCAGATTTTGAAATGGCATGATTTGTGTGTACATGTATCAGAAACTAAAGAAAAAAATCCACAAACAAAAATTGCTTGAGTGTCAATATTGATAGGTCTCATCACGCATAATGGGTTTTTTAATTCCAGGAAGTGATGGGACGACCAATGAAGGATTGGCTTCGTTTTTCTGTCTGCTTCTGGCACACGTTCCGTGGAACTGGTACTTTTATATTTATAAAGTTATTCTCTAAAATTCTTCCATATCATGCAATTTGAAACAAATAATATCTGCAAAAAATGATAAAGATAAAATTATTATGTGAATTCAAACACGCTAACAATATAGCTTAAATTATGGATAATTTGGGTCCGATGACATATTCTACATCGAATGCGTAGGAGCGGATCCTTTTGGATTTCCTACATTGGTTCGCCCATGGGATGATGGCAGTAACTCCATGGCAAACGCCAAGAGGCGTCTAAGGGCGGGTTTTGAGTTCTTCACAAAGCTTGGAGTACCATACTGGACATTCCACGATAGGTATGATATATCAAGACAAGTGAACCTGATCTAAATTGAAATTTAAAAAATTTAAAATTGGTATGAAAAGATTTCTTCTTTAACAAATTCAGAATGTTAGAGTATGATTTTTTTTACATAGTTCCAATATATGGAATTTATTTCATACGCCGAACAATGAACATTTGTATTTTCTATAGAGACATAGCGCCAGAAGGAGCAACCTTAGCGGAGACCAACAAGAATTTGGACGAGATCGTCGACCTTGCATTAGAGTTACAAAACAAAACAGGGGTCAAGCTGTTGTGGGCTACCTGTAACTTGTTTGCTCATCAAAGGTAGATAAAGAGAATGAAATTATCTGGAAGTAATTCATTTGTAAAGAATAATCAGCAATTTTATCGAATACTGATTCTGTATTATGTAATCTTTAAGATATATGAATGGGGCTGGAAGCAATCCAGACGCCCACATCTTTGCTATGGCGGCAGCGCAAGTCAAGAAAGGTTTAGAGGTCGCAAAGAAAATGGGTGCCCAAAACTTTGGTAGGTATGACGCAGTTTAAAAGTTTACGACACAACATATCTACAAACAACGTGTAATAATCATTGACACTGATTGTAATTTAATCTGTTTACAGTTTTCTGGGGCGGAAGAGAAGGCTACCATACAATCTTGAACACCAACGTTCTCACAGAACTTAATAACTTGGCCTCATTCTTTCGAATGGCTGCAGGTATGGAAAAACTTCAAAGAAGATGAAATAAAGCCGATAACATACATGTAGATAAATGTTTATGAAAATTTGTCCTCAAACCCATCGATCCTTCTACATACATCAGTTAATCTCTTTCGCTTTATTTTCATACATACTTCTTTTTAAAAAATTTCGCCTGATTTTCAGAATACAAGAAAAAGATTGGGTTTACGGGAACATTGCTGATTGAACCTAAACCAAAGGAACCTTCCAAGCATCAATATGACTACGGTATATAGCTCGTCGTTCAACTTGATCAATTGTATGTCCTTTTTAGAAAGTGTTATTAATTTTGATATTTAATTCGTTTCCTTTTATCTGATTATTTCAGATGCCATGACTGTCATCGGATTCCTCAAACACTACGGACTAGACAAGGACTACAAGGTTTTAACGTGTTCGATAAAGATCTTTGATATCTTAACGAAGCCCAATGGTCGTTCACATTTTGTAGTACTGTTCCATCTCCATACTGTTTTTCTATATATGGTTTGAGTTAAAATAAAAAATCTAACCTATTGTTAGAGATATTATTCTGCCATGATATCAATAGCGTCATTAATTGATGTTAGTGATATAAATCTGTGAATTGAAGGTGATTGTATCGTATGAATCAATTATTTGCCTCCCAGCCTCCTTAGGTTTGTATTACATGTTTGTAAGACTCTCTCTACAAGATTTAATTCTTTTTAATTTAATTTATACAGCTTAACATTGAACCAAACCACACCACTCTGGCCGGCCATGGATACGAACACGACATTGTAATGTCATCCGCGTAAGCTGATCATTTTCTCCTACCCTCAAACAAGAGATTTTTTAATCGTTTATTTCAAAGCATGTAAATTATCACTTTACATGAACAGAGAGATTTAATTTGTGGTTCAGTGGAATAAGAATAATAGTTTAGAATACTTTGAATCACAAAGTTTTAATGTAACGTTTAAATACTTTAATACTATTTATGACGTGCTCTCTGTATTGACAGATTTGGAATGCTGGGGTCCATTGACTCTAACACGGGGTCACCGGACCTGGGTTGGGACACGGACCAGTTCCCCATGGACATTAAAAACACAACCATGGTTATGAAGGTAGGTTCCCTCTCCCCTCTCCCCGAACTCCTTGTATTTTATATAATTACTAGTATACAAGAAGTCTCAAGAAGTTATAAAAATCATAAAATGATTATCACAAAATCTCAAGACTCATCCATTTTCTTTTGTCAATATACACTAGATTACAAACATTCTTTAGTTTCTTTTTTTTTTAAATAATATATTTTTTCCCAGACTGTGTTAGAACAAGGTGGTCTTTCGCCCGGTGGACTTAACTTTGACTGCAAAGTCCGAAGAGAATCTACCGAGCTACGAGATATGTTTATCTCCCACATCGGTACATAAAGCAAAGAAATTTTAAAGATTTGCTAATTAGTTAACATGTATACTATACGAACTCTCAATATTATTTATTATATATGTCAACCGAATTGAAAATTCGAAGGTTTTCCAATTGTCTCGAGTGTTGCAAATTCTTGATTTGCAACACCGTGATTTCGATTCCATGTCAGTGAGAAGAGTTACATATATTTGATTGTTTCCCTTTACATGCAGGTGCTATGGATTCTTTCGCAAGAGGGTTGTTGAATGCCGAAAGAATTCTAAAAGAGGGTGTTATTGCCAAACAAGTTAAGGTACATGTATAATTGCATGTAACATTCCCAGACTGTGAAAAAAAAAATCATTTTGAAAATTCAGTTTAAGTATGAGATCGATATTTTGTTTCAAACTTTATATGCGTAATAATTTTTATTCTATAGGAAAGATACAGCTCCTATGAATCCGGTATCGGCAAAAAGATAACAGATGGTCAAACATCATTTGAAGAACTGGAGGTATATTTCCTCTTGAATAATCTTACTATCTATGACAACAGAATATCTATTAAGGAACTTGCTGAACCCCAATACGTTAAAATATTTTGCAAGATTAAGATTCTTGTACACGTACATCTTTTAATTATCATTGGCCTTCTAGATCAACCAGACTCAGATTTTGAAAATATCCTTTACAAATTCTTTCAAAAAACTTTTTTTCAGAAATATATCCTTGACAACGGAAGCCCAACCAATGTGGCTTCAGGTCGCCAGGAGCATTACGAGTCTATGTTGAACCACTATGTCTAAATATAGACACCGGAGATGTTCGAACACGTCCCTGTGTGGTACGAAGTGTATACAACTACACCCTGCAACAGTGCTCTGAACCTGTATTAAAACTGAATTTGTTACATGAACTTACCACAACGAACTCTAACTTTTAAGATGAAACTCACCCGACCATAGATTTTTTTCTTTGTAAATGAATTTGTGTACATATTAAACTTGTAACTATAGTTAGTGCGTAACTTTTAGTTGATCGTTGTATTTGTTAATAGATCTAGTTTTCTACATAAATTTTGAATAAAATCTGTGATTTCTACATATCTTTATTCTGTATTGACCAAGGATTTTTTTTACGGACCAGTAAAATTATAAGTTCGTGGTTTAGAAGTTTGATTGTATGTAAAGGGTTTCCTCATCTCCGAGTTCTATTAAGAGTTGTTGAAATATCTTAACCGACCGATTCTGTAACGTTACGTGTCTTAGACAAACTGTAAAGGAAATGTAAATCATTTCAGCTACTTTTAATACACATACTACATGTTCTTTAAAAGGGGGGGGGGGGCAAAAAGGAACCACAATGTACAGTATTACTCAAACCAGGGACTTACATACTAACGTATCTACGTCCCTGCTTAAACACATAAATTGTTAGTGTATATTATCAACATTTTAATTGACCTCTACATGTATGTATGTGTATCTTTTAATCTGAATACTGTATGTTGTCAACTTAATTGTGGATGTGACGATTTTAAGGAAACATTGGAGTATAACCAAATACTGGCTAAATGAGTCGATTTGCTGTAACAATTTTTTTTAAAGCACAATAACATGTTAATATTTTAAAACATATTAAATCTAATATCTTCATTTTTTTAAAACATGCAATGTGGTTAATTAGAGTGTTAAAATTGAATTTAACGTAAATTTTAACAAGTACCCCTCTAATCGTGCTGAAATATTTAATCGAGTTCCGTCCCTTAGAAGAACTCTCTAATGTATGAAGATATGTAGATGAAAACAGAAGGCAGACAAACATATATTTTCATTTAGGAGGATATATTCCATAATAATGGGAAACACAGATACTAAACTGAATTTTAGGAAGGCAGTGATACAATTGACAACAAAGACACAGGTACAGTGCCATCTTTATCTTGTTTGAATCGAAATACTAAGTTTACGTTCATCAAAATTTGCCAACATGTCGCCAGTTGCACGGATCAATAAATTTCCAATAATTGGTATCTTATTTTGACACGAAGACATTCTGTATGATAATTTCGAATACTCTTGGTATTTGATAACTAAAACAATTTGGGAAAAGTATATTTCGAATTCAAATGAATTTGGAAGGATTTTCTTTTCAGATTCACATTCTGACATTCAAAACATTGCAAAACTCTACAATACAAACAAACGACCATTGATGTTCATGTTTAATATGCCATATGGGCATCTGTAATATTTATTGTATTTTATACAGAAATATATACTCAACTTCCTGTTGATATAATCAGTCCTTTGACATGTTTAAATGATTTACAGTTATGTGTGTGGCGATCGAGATTTCCTTTTACATTAAATTTATGTGGAAGGAAATCTTGATTGCAACACATGATAAACTATAAACACAAAAGGAGACAAGCAATTTGTAAATTGTCACATATTTAGTTTATTATTCTCATTGTCAATTAAAGATTACCTGGTCACTATTTAATTTTATTTAAAAACTCTAATTTTGATAATCAAAAACTGGTATTTTTACACAAACACTATCATGTTTCATATGACTGTATAACCTTTAGACTGTAACAGGATGGGAAAAATAATGACAGACCAGACCAGGATTAGAACCTGAACGCCTGTATATCTAGTCAGGTGCTCTACCAACTGAGCTATCTGGCGATGGCATTAGAACCGGTCTGACCCTCAGAGAAAATTTGATTGTTTAAATTACATATCGTACATGTAGTTACTAAAAAGGTCTATATTACTTATACAAATTTTTCCAGCCCATTGAAGCAAATGATGAAGCTTTCTGGGAACAGTTTTGGTCAGAGAGTGTTACATGCGTTCAAGATGTATTCACATTAATCCCTGCGGCAGAGATCCGGGCATTGAGGGAAGAATCTCCATCAAATTTAGCAACACTTTGCTACAAAGCTGTGGAGAAATTAGTTGCTGCAGCAGAGAGTGGATGCCCCTCACAAAGAGAACAACAGACAGGTACTTAAACCAAGTACCCGCAGTAAATGCATTATTGTTTTCCCTCAGACTAAAATATCGCACTTTCATTGGTTTAGACATGACACATGACTGCTGGATATATCTGTATATCCATCTGGTGAGAATTAATGTTCGGCAATCGGGCTGTCGCTTAAAAATTTGACTACTCATTTTGACATTTTATAATATTCAATACAGAAACTGTGTTCCATAAATTATTAACTCAGTGAAAAAGAATTTTTAGAAACATGACTGTCTTAAATTACTATTAATTCCTCTTGACTTTGTTTATACTGTACATGAAGTATTTAAATGATCATTTTTTATTGTTGAGAATTTTTACACTCTTTTAGTTTTGAATTGTGTGCGCCTCCTGACTCGAATTCTGCCATACATATTTGAAGACCCAGATTGGAGAGGGTTCTTCTGGTCCACATTGCCAAACCAGTCTGAAGAGACTGAGGTAAGGATCAGTTGAGTTTTAAAAAATAAAAAATGGAGAAAAAAGTTTTGAATAGCACAAGCAACACAGCTAAGAGTTTTTAAATATCTATGGCACCATACAGCTGTCATAATTTAGTGGTGCTTTTAAGATATTAACATTGCAGTTTAATATGTGAACATTAATATTCCTTTAAAACTATTCAAAAGTTCAAATGAATTACAAATATGTATTTGGTTATGTTCTTATTCAAACAGTTTCAATCCAATGTTGATTTAATATTTATATATTCTCATTAAAAAAAATCAAAACTTCAGGATAATCACCAATATTATTACAGGCAGTTAAAAGATCTGTGCATTCACTGTCAACTAACTTTTATTTGCGACGACTTTATTTCTTGATTGACCAGATAAAAACTGGTTCGCAACAATTACTTTTTGCAATAAATCCTGATCCATGCTCGTGTTTTTATTACACACATATGCCAAGAACTGGTTCGCAGAAATATTTGTGACGACAAGGGTTATGCAAACCTCACTGAAATTTTCTCGCACATGAATAAAAGTTGGTTTACAGTAATTGATACACCTGACAAATACAAGTGCTAAATTTTGGTACAGGTATTCACACACACTCAGGGAAAAATGTGAACAAAAAAATTTAAAGATTTACTCAGTTTGTAATATATATACAAACATGTAGGCATGTGTGAAGTAAAAGAAACCCATCTTTAACCTTCTTTGATATACCGGTACTTATGATATTCTTCATTACATGTAAAATGTTATTGTGATTTTATTTATTTTTTTTTAAATATTTTTTAGATTGAAAGCTCACCACTAGCCCAATCATTACTAAATGCTTTATGTGTAAGTATAAATGCAGGCACGTAGCATCGTTTTTGAAAGTGGGGGGGCCAGACCCATCCAAAAAATCTTGACAAGCAAAAAAAGGGAAATTTAAAGTTTTCCAAAAATCTTCAAAATCCTAATCCGTGGGGAGGGGGGGGGGGGGGGGTAAGCTCAACTATACTTCCAAAAAAAATTTTTTCCCTCCAAATTATGAAATTCCTAATCCGTGGGGGGGGGGGGGGGGGGGGGGGGGGGGGGGAACTTCAATTTGACTACTCATTTCCTAATTTTTAATACCAATTTTTTACTAACTTCCAAAAAAGTGGGGGGACCAACTCCTCTATAATTCATTTTTTATATGTAAATTTTAAAAATTTTGTTGCTGCGAGAAAAAGTGGGGGGGCCAGGCCCCCCCTGGCCCCCCCTGATGCTACGTGCCTGAAATGTACATCTCATAAATATGTTTTGAAAATTGTTTTAACTGTGCAACCCAAAGACTTCTTGAACAATGTATCTATATGAAGCAAAAAATATATATACCGGTACACTGTATCAACATAATACCTGCTTTCAATTGAAATTGTTTTGCATGAATATATTTTGGACTTTGTTTTTGCATATTGCAGGTGATTTACTATTTGTAAATTTTCAAGTTATACCATAAGTTGATCATAAGGCATATACTTTACATGTACCTTTCAATTTCACAGGATCTACTGTTTTGTCCAGACTTTACAGTTCAATCAAACAGAAAATCTGGCCCAGTAAGTATAGAAAGAAATATTTCCATTCAGTAGTATTTGATTATTGAATTGGCTAAAGGATTATTGGCATCTTATTATATGATTATTTTAATATCCATGTCATTTAAATTCCTAGATTTCATCATGTACAAAGTCAGTTTGGAACAGAACTATTAAGGTTCATTACTGTATATCAGCTTACAAAAAGGAAGTTTATCTTTTGTATTGGCGGTAAACAGTACTTGATTTGCTTCTTGAGTACGATGTCAAGGATTGAAAATTTGTTTTTTAGGACAACCCTGAGGACATGGGCTCCATTGACAGCTGTGAATACATCTGGGAGTCAGGGGTGGGCTTCGCTCACTCTCCCCCACACAACTTCCAGCATGACCAGCACAGAACAGAGATTATCAAGCTGTTTCTCACCTGTTTCTCAGAGACAATGTATCTACCACCAATAGGTAGGAAATACTATCATAGCTAGATAGTTTCTCTCGATCAGTACTTATATGTACTAAAAAAAAAAATCATATAGTCACTTGTGTCTTCTGTCCTTGATCTTTGGTACTATAAACATTATGCTATGGTGTTTGTATCAACATCTAATCAGATATATCTAATGTTGGAAATTTTGCTCTAATTTTGCCCTTTTGTTTAAAAACTGTATCTGTTTTCCTAAAATCATGATATGCATTTATTGTCAACCCTTGGCAATGTGATTGTTTAAAAATAAATCATAAATATTTTGTTATTTTTCAAAGCTGATGCCCACACAGTTCCAAATCAATGGATTCAATATTTCACATCAACTGATAACAGGTATTGCATGTAATGAAATATTAGTATATTACTGCATATGTATTACACATAAATGTACCTATACTCAGCATTAATTGACTTATGGTCTTTGAAACTAATTACTTGTTACACGTATCTATTGTAGAAATACAATTACCTGTTTATTCTTCTTTGCAGACATGCTCTACCGCTGTTCACCTCCCTACTTAATATTGTCTGCGCCTACGACCCAGTTGGGTATGGTGTTCCGTACAATCATCTCATGTTCACTGACTCACGGGAACAGCTGGTAGAAGGAGCTCTTCAGGTTCTCTGTGTTACCATGGAGAATGAATCATCCAATCATAACGTGTCTGTGGATGGTACTTCTGGAGGAACTGGCATGGATGCCCAGAGTGATGTATGAAATATTCCTTTGTGAAAATAGGGTAGTTTAACATTCATGTTGGAACTTTTTGGGGATTTTGTATGTCTTAATCATTGTATTTTTCAGACTGGTGGACCAGACAACCTGTTTGTAAACTATTTATCCAGAATTCACAGGGAGGAGGTATATCTTTGTTTCCTTAATATAAAAGTACAATTTTTAACTGATCCGATGAGCAGTGAAGAGGTACTGTGATTTGAACCAATTTTTTTTTTACATTTTAAAATGTTGAAAATTTCTCATATTTGTTGTAGGATTTTGCATTTATTCTAAGGGGAATAACTCGTCTCCTTAACAATCCACTTACTCAGACTTACTTGCCAGGCTCCTGCAAAAAGATCCAGTTCCATCAAGAGTTACTGGTCTTGTTCTGGAAAATGTGTGATATTAATAAGGTACTGTTTACTTATAACAGCAACAGTTATGGAATGCAGAGAATTTCTTATTTGTTAAATGCAATATGTTAAATACATATTTATGAGACATTTGCGATAGTTATACAAAGATCATATTAAGCAATCCTATTTATCATTTCAGAAATTCATGTTTTACGTATTGAAGAGCAGCGATGTTTTGGATGTTCTTGTGCCCATTTTGTATTTCCTGAATGATGCCAGAGCAGACCAGTGTAAGAATTCTATGTATTCACATTTACAAATGTGATCTGTTGCTTATATTTACATGTAAACATCCATGGAAGACATGAGATGTATTTTCATGGATGAAATATCTGTAGAGAGGCACTCCATATTGTTAAGCTTGTTTCAGGAAATGGAAAATAGAACTTGCTAGTAATATATTTTTACACACACTGAAATTTTCTTCTTCGAAAGTGTTTGAATTTAACATGGTTACATGTATATCTCACAATGTGTTGTATTTGCTTTGTTTATAAATGTACAACAAAAATGGAGGAAACATTTTAATTTATTAACAGCAAATGATGAAAAAAATGTTGGAATCTCAACAATTTTTTAGTAGGTTTTGATCAAAATGATATTGGTAAGATAAGCAAGCCTAATACATGTACAGGAAATATGTACTTTTGCTTTGAAATTTCACAAGCATTCATAATATCTTTTGGTCACAATCAAATTAATCTCTCTAGTGATATAAAGAATTTATATTTTAATTGAAAACTGACAATGAAGATTTCAAGTATAGATTATAGAATGACATTTTAATATAGAGACAGAAAACTTTCTTTCTCTCAACTGGCATAAAATAAGTAAGGATTCAAATATCATTCCAGCTTTTGCCTTAATGTGTAGACAAAAAAATACTGTTTTTACTTGCATTCAGTAAGAATTAGCACCAAATATTGCAGTAGATAGGGTTTGGTCTTTAATATATACACACATTGTACTTAAACACATTAATCCTGATTTGAGAAGTGAGTATAAAAAATTCCAATAAATTAGATCACAGCTTTTGAATAGTAAAGCTTAACCAGTAGGCCTACATTGCAAGTTATAATTTCATGTGAATTCAAACACTTTAGTTTTTCAAGAATGAGACTTCATACTTTTATAAATTAAATATTCACCATAGTAAGTACATATATTAAGTATTTAAGCATACTCAGAAGAATTCAAATTTTTTTTGATTGACCTTTATCAGTTAATGGGAGAAAAAAAATATCTGAGAGAGCGATAAATCTAGGTATTCATGTACTTTTATCTAAGTTAAGTTTTATCCTGTGGCTGTACACATTCTTGCATTCTATTTTAGCTCGCGTGGGTCTGATGCACATTGGGGTATTCATCCTACTTCTTCTGAGTGGGGAGAGGAACTTTGGAGTCCGGTTAAACAAGCCCTACTCAGTGCGTGTTCCCATGGACATTCCTGTGTTTACCGGAACACACGCAGATTTCCTCATCATTGTGAGTCATCATTTTACATCATCTAAGATACAATACAATTAGCAGCCGCAGAACCTTAGTCTAAATAAAGATGTAATTGCTTTCTTAGTTATTTTGTATGAAATTAACTTTTGTGTATTTTGTTTATAACTCTGCAAAATGGTTCATGTTATAACTCTTTTTCTGTAGGTTTTTCACAAAATCATTACCACTGGACACCAGAGACTACAGCCCCTGTTTGACTGTCTTCTGACCATCATTGTCAATGGTATCTATACCAAGAATTGTCATTACTCATATACTGCAAAACATATTCATATATGAGATACCTGTTATGTGAAATGGTGTTCTTCCTGTCATGTATATTTTTTAAAAAGCAGTGCAATCTTCTTTGAGTATTTTGAGTCAGTTTAATATGGATGATTTTTCTCATTCCAGTATCCCCATATCTGAAGACTTTGTCAATGGTTGCCAGCACCAAATTACTGCACCTACTGGAGGTCAGATTTTATTTTTTATATGCTAATATAGAATTGTCTAGCATAATGCCTTATAAATTTATGTTCATTGTCTGACTTATATGTAAAATGCTCAGCTATTTTGATGTTCAGGTATTGAGGGAATCTTTTATATCATGTACATTCAGTCATGGTATGTAAGGATGGAGTATTTATTTCTTGGACAGGCTGGCATTGTTCCATTATTTTTTTAGGCTTTCAGCACACCTTGGTTCCTGTATGCCAGCCCCACCAATCATCATCTAGTCTTCTTCCTTCTAGAAGTCTTCAACAACATCATTCAGTACCAGTTTGACGGTAGTTATCATAATATTATATCTCTATTTCTGAAAGGTTAAAATCGTAATCACTCTAGTTTTCCATATGTGCTTTTTACTGCTATGTTACACATTTTATATTACAGGAAATTGTAATCTCGTCTACACAATCATTCGCAAAAGAAATGTATTCCATCAGCTGGCAAACTTACCTACTGAGCATGCTACAATCGCAAAGGCCCTCAGTAAGAGGGGTAAGAAGTTTGTACAGCTGACCCCTGAGAGTGGGAAAGACCTCCCCACCATGGAGGGAGCCATGCCTGCTATGGAGGCAGAGCCAGGAACCCTCAAGACGACCCTGGCTGCCACACCCAGTAAGTCAGATATCTAAGGGTGTTTGGGGTTTTTTTGGTCTCTCTTTAACACTGGAGATTGAATTTTATTTTTAGTTTCACATTTATGTTTTTTAAAAGTGCGTAAATAAAATATTAGGATTAAAGTCATTCAATTTGCTTATGTAGTCTACACATGTGTTCTGCTTATTATGCAGTAGCCAATTTCATAAATATTTAAGACTAACAAGCTAAAAACCAACTTTTATTCATGGCATTCATAATAAATAACTTTATGAAGCAATTTCCAGTGGTTAAAACAACAAAAATTAAAATTGATTTATTTGTAAGCCATCATTAATTTTTTTTTAAATACTAATAAAAGTTGGTGTAATAAATATATAAATGTTGATTGCTTTATGTAAAATGATTTAAAATTGATTAAAACTTATACCATTGAATACACACTCTATAAGCACTGTTGCCTGCATGCGTCGTATTTATTATGAATTAAATTTTTTTATATGGAGTTGAGAACGGACTTTGGAAACACAGTTTCATCATATATACATACATTGATTATAAAACATAAACATGTAATACAATTTTTGACTTCAGTTCATTACTTAAATCTAGGTCATAAGCATTAAATTATTTGTTCTAGTTACATGTAATTATGTAGTTTTTTCACACTCTAATAACTCATGCATCTTGTATGTTTGAATTAAATGAACTAAAAGCATTCTATAATACTACAGTACAATTTTTGTTGCTTTTCATTGCTTTTTGCATGTTCTGTAAACAGGGTTTTATTTGCCTTGTTATTTTCTAGCTTGCATATCCACACTTCTAAAAGCTTATCCTTTTTAAAGATAAGGTGTGAATAAGGCAAGATGAAATTGTAACAAGAATTTCTATATACAGTATTCATGTGTACCAGTATAATATAATCTGGGAATGTTTTCTTTGAATTGATTGATGCATATATTTATTATACCACAGTACTTTTTATCGTCTAAAAATATTTACATTTTAAAGTTTATGCAATTTGGTGAAATAGTATGTTATAAATGAATAGTTAATAATTTCTTTTTAAAGTAAAATTAAAGCCAGACATGAGAAGTAAGTTTGTTTGTAGACCTGATTTTTCTCTCTCTTCTTACGAGCATTTCTGTGTAATATTATAAAACAAGATTGATTAATACACACCTTTACTTAACATATTCTCATGCAGTGTACCACATTTTGCTTCATAAACAGATCCTATTCACTGTAATCACCTCATGTGGGTCATCTCTTGGGAGTCTCAGTGTAGTAAAAAATGTTAAAGAACCTTTGTAAAATTTATTATTTGTTTTCTCAGTGCATCACAGTTTATCACCTTTTCTTTGCAAAGAGCTTCATTTTTTAAATATTTAGGCCAAAAAAAATATCTATAATGCTGCATCTATGTTTGGTTATGTATGGGCCACATAATATTTATCATGCTGTGTTTTATAACCTAACCAGCAAAGTTTTGATTTCTATATTCACAATCATTTGACATTTGATTGCTGGACTCTTCTACGATTTGGCAAAGAGCATGTGTTTTTGGATTTATATCTAAATCTTTGAACCAAACGGCATTCTCATTATTAATTTTTTTTTTTCAATACAATGTCATATTGCAACTAATTATAAAATTTGATTTCACATGCATCAAAGTTTTTTTTCATTGCTTTTTAATCAAAAGCACTTTAGTTTGTTTTGCATTGCTTTTTTTCTAGAGTGTAGATTAAGAGCTTTATTGTTTGTGTGAATGAACTTTCATACTTATCAAAAAGATATAAAAGAAATTGCAGATTTTCTGTATACCGGTAGATTTATAAAAAGTGTAATGAACTGACAGTCCAAAAACAACATACATGAAATTTTATCCTTGATTTCAGACAGTGAAAATGAAATTAAGAATCTTATTACTGTGAAACCATTTTTAAGGGGTCAAATTTTTTAGATTGAAAACATTTTAGTTTTTACATGTTAATGAGGATGTAATTTGTTAAGAATGTAAGTTTGTTGGACCACCACAAATTCTAATAATCCCACTGTATCCTTGCATTGTTTGTTTTTAAGGACTGGACAGGATGACTGAGAAAGCTGCCCCTGATGAAGGCCACTCAGAGCTGACTCTGAAAGAGTTGGCCACTTCTACTGGTAACATTAATATCCAGCCTCCATCTGAAATCCAAGATCCAGACTCTCCGGAGCATAACAAACCTAAGGCGAAGGCATCCAGATCTGTGCCTGTGAGTCAGAAGTGGAAAATCACATTTATTATAGAGTTACTGTGAAATCATTTAATTTCGTGGGGGCCTATTTTCGTGGATTGTGGGTTTTTTGCTTATTAATGGGGATGTAATTTTGTGGATGCGACGGATTTCAGTTTTAGTAGGTAAACTAAATGTTTTATATTTAGTTTTGTTGAGGATGTAAATTCGTGGGCGAGGGCTACACACAAATACCACAAAAATTGAGCCACCACAAATTCTAATGATTCCACAGTATTTGTTTTCTTATTAGTATACAATGCAGATTTATTGCTTGTTGTAGCTTTATTGCTTACTCAATGTTGAGCAAATGGCTTAATTGGCATGTTTGTGGTTCTGAGATTTATTTTGATTTACAGATACAATACTCTTATTCATATTATTCTCAGTGTATAGAATAGCATTGTTAATGATTTTGAAATTTTACAAAACAAGACATTGACTGCATGTATGCTTCCCATGGGTATATTTTAATTATGCCCCCCTTCGAAGAAGGGAGGGCATATTGCTTTGCTGCTGTCTGTCGGTCTGTCAGTCGGTCCACCTACAGTTTTCGTTCATTTTCTTCACAGAAGATAAACATTTTGAAATGAAATTTGGTTTATCATGATAATATCTAGGTCAAGTTCGATATTGGGTACGATCAAGCCATTTTCAACAGAGTTATGGCCCTTGGACGTAGAAAAATTCCAGTTATATGCAGTTTCCGCTCATTTTCTTTGCAGAGGATAAACATATTGAAATGAAATTTGGTATACAGGTTTATCATGATAATATCTAGGTCAAGTTTGATATTGGGTACGATCAAGCCATTTTCAACAGAGTTATGGCCCTTGGACGTAGAAAAATTCCAGTTATTTGCAGTTTCCGCTCATTTTCTTCGCAGAGGATTGACATATTAAAATGGAATTTGGTATACAGGTTTATCATGATAATATCTAGGTCAAGTTTGATATTGGGTATGATCGAGCAATTTTCGACAGAGTTATGGCTCTTGGACGTAGAAAAATTCTAGTTATTATTCAGTTTCCACTCACTCATTTTCGCAGAGTTATGCCCCTTGGACTTAGAAAAAATTCCAAATATTTGCTGTTTACGTTCATTTTCTTTGTGAATCTTTCCAAGGGAGGGGGGCATAAGTGTTTCACAAACATATCTTGTTTACTATGTTTCATTATATGCTAACAACCAAAACCATTGACCTTTATCCAGAATTCTCCACCAGGGAGTCCCACAGGTTCTGAGACGACTGCGAAACCACCGCTTGCCCGCACCTCATCCACCTCAAGCTCAGGTGGGTCCTGGGTGGCCACTCCAGAGTGGGTGAGTGTATGCTTTGTCAGAACCACAGCTTTTATACAGTAATTCAAAATTATAATGTATGTGCATGTACCTCATTTAGACTAGTTTTGTAGTACAGCATGTATGACTGTATGACAATTGGCATATGTGGTGTCCAAAAATGATGTCTTCATCCTAACCATCAGTTTACCAGTATGTTGGATGACAGTGTTTGATATGAATAATTTTTGATTTTCAGTATCATATTTGAGAACCAGTTTGTTCTTTGATTTTCATTTGATAATCTTTTGTTATGTCAAAAATACATGCAAAAGCCAACAAATGGTCTGTTTAAATTTTAGAACCAGATCACCACAGAACTGTATTGTTAGATATGTGGACTAAAATTTTGTTCCGCTCATATTACTTAGATTATTTTATTAGTTTATGTACATTGGAAACTTTTTTTCAATACTATTTTTGTGCTGCTGAAAACCAGGCCCAAAGTTTGTTAGTGTGACGAGCTGTATAAAAGAGAACATTTTGACAAATGTAACAGGTTATTTTTTTGGTATTAATTGAGCAGTAAGGCCATTCAATTTAAGGAGAAATAGGCATTTTTGTATGCATATTTATAAACGATTCATGTCAGTGTAGATTTGAATATGTGCAAGAGAAGTTTAATATTTTATTCCTCCATAACTTTTCTTACAAAAGAATTTCACATCTATTCAGAGCAAAATTACCAGTACCCCTTTGGGTGGGGGGGGGGGGGGGGGGTTGAATGGGCCTTTGACTCAAAACATTTCTTATGCCTTCAAACTGGAGAGTTAACAGTATCTACTGGAATGTAAAAAATAAATAATGTTCAATACTTATAAATGAGTTTGAGTTAAATTATATAATTTGAAGAAAGTTTATGACTTATGTAGCTTGATGGAAAAAACACAAATATCTCTTTTAAACATTGAATACGGCATATATTGCTACATGTACCACTGGTTATATAGTGAATTTTCCTTACCATAGAATAAAACATTTTTAAATTTTGATTTTGAATATTGCATAGAATTCTGTGTAGATAAGCAGTTGATCCTTGCTACATGCACAATTTTTACTGGTACATGTAGATTGTTTGGTATACAGTAAGAACACATATCTTAATCAGTATCCCCTTTCCACATTAATTAGTGTGCCTTTAGAATGTTTTTGCTTCAAAGTAAAATGATAATGGAGGAAGAGAAAATTGATTATTTGGGAGAGGTATAGTCATTTCTTTTACATGTTTGATTTGTTTCATTTGATAATTAATTAGCAGCTTTATGGTTTTGCTGTTTTTTATATCATGCCCTCTGCATTATATTGTTCTAGTTTGGTTTAGCATTCCATGTTCAGAAACGTGTACTTATTATTTTAGCTCAAAGTTGTCTTTTTTATCTCTTGTGCATGTATACAAAGTCTGATAATTTTCTGATATGTATTTTCATTGCATACATGTTCAGGTACAGGTAAATGTAACTGTCTTCATCATGTAGCATCACAGATCCATGGTATAGAGCTTTTTAAACAATCAGAAGTAATTAATTCTGTAGGTCCAGTCCTGGAAACAGAAGCTGCCCCTTCAGACCATTATGAGAATGCTCCAGGTCCTAGTGCCCCAGGTAGAAAAGATCTGTATCGACAAGTAAGTCACAGAGTTTGTGAATGAAAAGAGTTTTATTCATGTTATACTATTATTGTATTGTATTGCTTTATTTTCATTCTACACTTTCCAAATGAAATTATTATGCTTTGTCAGTTGCTTTAAAATTCATGAGTTCAGTATGAAAATATAATTTTTTTATGCTTGACCGACTTAAATCTGCTTGTGCAGAGTTACCTACCTTACCTATTGGGGTTAACAACCTAATATTTTTCTTGGTATCTCACACCCTTTAGCTCTGTACCACAATTCAGCCCACAATTTTCTACAATTCTTTTCCTGGTTGTTTTGTAGGGGACTGACAGATGAGAGTGAGATACTAAAGTTCCTGCAGCATGGAACATTAGTGGGACTACTCCCTGTGCCCCACCCCATCCTGATCAGGAAATACCAGGCTAACAGTGGCACCACCATGTGGTTCAGAACCTACCTGTGGGGAGTCATATATCTCAGGTAAGTGTCCAGATATTGGTGCTTCAGTCCAACTCATATTTGTCTTCTTCTTTTTTATCACTAATACTTAAACTTATAAGTATTGAAAAAAATACTTATATTTCATTAGTAAGTATTGGCAAGTAACAGTTAGGAACAGTAAGGGTACAAGTAATTGAGTTCTTGTTTTTCTGGCAAAAAGCATCTGAAGGCAGGGAATGAATTAGATGGAGTATGAAACAATTTCAACAGACTTTATGGTCTAATGCATGTAGTTCATCTGAATTATGTTGGCATTGTGATTTTTTATAACTAGTCTATATTGAAACAAATTGCCATATTCCATTACAGTTTATTTGCACAGTATCCCATTACAGGTGGGAGTACATTATTGATAACTTTGTTCAAGTATAGTAATAACTTGCTACTCAATGTCTTTGTAGAAATGTTGATCCTCCAATATGGTACGACACAAATGTCAAACTGTTTGAGATTCAGAGAATATAAAAAGGTTAGTGATGTTGACTTCTGATCAAAATGTGAAGAAAAAGAAAAAAAATACAGAGCCCAAAGGGAATCACTAAAGATGGCTGTCACAAAAGATAAATAAAATCAACACATTAACAGATCTGTAAAGATCTTGGAGATCTGAAAACTTTATCTATATGACACTATTATATAAATGTAGTGTGTAATGTATTGTACCAGCTTTTGATTCCATCTTAGTATTTGTTTCATTATGGCCAGCCAGCAGCTTGAATTTGCTCTAGTTCTCCAAATACAAGAAACAGACTAGCCAAATTTTTAAAATCTCACATATTATTTCTTATTAAAACTTACATTGTATGTGCTGGAGGGAAGAGATTCTGAAATATTATCAATGTATGCTGTTCAAAATTTAAGTTAGATCAAGGTACACTCTATTTATGAATCTTTTTTTCATTCAAAGATTTTTTAAGTGATTTTTTTTATGAAGAAACTTTTTTTTTTCAAAAACTTTTGGATTGTGATGACATTTAAGGTACAAGTATGTAAGATTCTAACTGCTTTAGTTACAGTAGAAAGTAAAGACATTTTGCTGTACAAATGGATGGGCCTTTTATCATTACTAACAGTTGTGTGCAGAGATTTGCCTGCACTCACTTTATAAATCTAAGTAAATGTTGAAAATCGTCCTTAAAATAGCAAATTGAAAATCTGGATCTCATTTGACTTGTTTTATTGATTTTAAAATCAAGTTATTCTGTTAAATCATTAGTACCTTAAAGGTCTGAGGCAATAAAATATGCATGTACATGCAATAAAATATGCATGTACATGCAGTGATGGAACTGTTCTCTCCAACATTCAAAGATGTGTGTGTGTATCTGTGTAATCAGTAAGAAATACAGGTCAAAGTTTCTGCCACTACAGACCTTATTAAAAAAGAGAACAACATTCCTTACATTTTATGTCTTTGCCCATATTAGTTTTCTGAGAGTTGTTGATCTTGCTACACATTCAATTTAAATTCATGGTTTTCATGAAGAGTACAGATTTTTAAATTGCACTGAATTCTGAAGAGTTGTCAATGTGTTTATCAATCTTGCTCTGTTCAGGAGCATAATCTTTATCATAAAATGAAATCCACAAAGCTTGTAGCATTTTCACCTTATTTAGCATGAACATTCTTGAAGGCCTATTTATTATTTATCTGTATTATGAGGGCATATTTTGTATGAGTGGTATTCTATTTCATAAGATTTATTTTTGTTATTATGGTTATTGTAGCCTTTATCTCATCAACACAACTATTATGGAAGGAAATGTGCAATTGTATACTAGTACATTAAATAATGATAATATTAGAAGCAGAATTGTGAAATAATATATTGATATTGTTATTGTTTTTTTGTTATGGTCATGTAGAATATAAAATGTAGTGTTTCCGCAAATGTTAGTGACAATAAAGACTGAAAAAAATTAATGGCTATTCAATTGTTATTGACAATGCAGAGAACTTAAACAGACAAAACAAAAGAAGAATAAAATTCATACAAAACAAAATTTATAACGATTATTGGCAGGGTAAGCGTTTAGTTAGGGATTTAGATATTGCATTTCTTTTCAAACATGCACATTTATTTATATTAATGGCACATGAAGAGAGATCAACGCAGAGAATTTTTTTATAATAAAACTCTTAAAGTGGAGGTTCATAAATACTCATATATTGATATCTTACTGTGGAGGGATTTCGTGGTGTATGCAATCAATTTCCAGTCACTATGAAATGGATAATAGTCATTCAGAAAGGGTTTTGATAGAACTTTCTATACAGGCGTGCAAGAGAGCCCAGTCGGCATTGTGTGAAACCTGTACACGTATTTAGACAGAAGTCATTCAGTCAGGCACCCTGTCATGTAGACCTTGGTACGGCATTAATCAATTTTTCTTCTTGTTAGTTATAGAGGATTTTTGCTCGCGCTATCCCGCCAGAGTAAATTGACCATATATGCGCTCCCCTACCACGACTTTGAGCGTTTCAGCATTGATTATTGGAGAAAATGCTCAAACTAAGGACTTGTAATTTTTTGGCGTTGAGTTCTTTTATGTTTGAAATCTTTGAGGTTTCCCGTCTTAAGGGGCTCATCAGAGCTTCTGTGTGCGGTTGAAAATGCTGTTGAAGGTAATTTATTGCAATTGGTCCTCGGAAAAAAATCTGCATTGGCATTCGTTTGCTAAGTATACAAGGGTTTGGGTAATAACAGTCATTGTTTTACAACTTATCACTGTTCAAATTATCGCGAAACGATGTCCGTGTGTGTTTGTCGATAAACTGTGGTCTAGAAAAAGAACCTAAAACAATTCGAAGCTGTTTGTTTACTAGAAGATTATGTTTCCTTAAACATATTGTGATTATTTGGGGTATTTAAACGGAAACGTCGCGATAGGATGACTTGAATATCACTATCATGGGAATCAGGAAAGCTTGTCATTTCATGCCAGGGCCTTTCATCATTAGGCATCCAGGCGATGAACGTTTTACACGAGAATTCACAGACTTACACCTCATTAATATCGTACCTTTCCCTACATCTCCGTGCCATGGCTGAAGGGTGACCAGATAAGCAGCAAACAACAAATTGGATTAAAAAAAAATATTTAGTGTCCACGGTTGAATTTCTATTCAATAATTTGGTCTCCTAAATTATTAACATAAAAGCAGTCTCAACTAAATAAAATGAGGTGCACTCTTTTTCCTTGCTTATCAAAAATGGTTAAATATTTATGAAATTCGGATATAAATATGCAAATGCATTTTCTATATCTAAATTCCAGCGCCTTTTTTACGCGGTTCGTATCAGCAGATACATAAATATAACGGCGTTTATTCATGTCTTCGTTTTAAGGCCTACAAATACCAAAACACCATTAGCACTGTGCAGTAAACTATACTTCATGAATAAATGACAATAAACTCTTATTTATCTTGCAAGCATTAATAAGACGTCTAGTTTGTAGTGTCTCTGCTTGGCACGAGAGAATGTTATTGCGGAAGTTTTCTGTCTTTTCTGCGAGACTTTCGACTACTTGTTTAACTAGTTGTTAAGAACAGCAATTGCAGAGAAGGGGTGTGAACAGCACAGCGTTTGTACTTTTACATGTGATTTGCATTTGATACTTGATTATCTTGAATTCTTGGTCTACTTATACATTTTAATTAAAACCAACACCAAAAGATGAAATTTCAATAGCTCACAACTTTATTTTTCGAAGCTATAACATAAAAAATATCACATGCAATGCCACAAAGAAAAACCAATTTTGAATTTAGATCCACGTCAGCTTATTGAGTTATTGTCTAAAATGGGCAGGGTTTTTTTCATGGTTTGCTTCCACCACAACAAAAACCCATGAATTGAAAAGAGCGAATCTGGCCGGATAATGTGGTCGCGATTTATTCAAGGTTGGTACTTAGTTGCAGATTCTTTTAGAATAAATACAGATTACAGGCCGAACAAAGTGGTTGATACTATACAATGTTTGCATCATCAGATAATAAAGAAGAATAATAATCTACGTCAGACTTGGCAAAGATTCGAGAAATCAGATTTTGGCAGAGACTGCGTACAATGAACTTGATAATATTACAACAAACTTTGAAATAATGTAATAAAATGGAACATATATTTAGTTCTATAATTAAAGATTCATTCAAAAACGTGTCAAATGACTTCACAGACTTTCTTCAAATTTTACTTGCCATCCAGGGTTATTGGTAAGTTTTATTTCGTATTTATAATCTACCTATATGAAAAACAATCTATATTTGCAAAATAAAACGTCTCCACGCCAGTGCACAGAAGCCTGTACAATGATTCACAGACTTTGCAGTTTCATATGCTGTTCCCGTATCAAAACAATCTCAAAAAATATTATTACTCTGAAGACCTTAAGAGAAAAACCCCTATTGTCTTAATAGTTGTTTATTGCGTAAACTTCGACCTTTGCCCCACCTTCAGATTGTGTTTAAAACGTGTAAAGCAGAGATATATCTGTGAAAGATACGTCTTTGGCTGTCAACTATGCGTCCGTTGGCCTTCTTCCAGACAATCGTTTGTGAGGAAGTCAAAGCCACCGTACTCAATCACCTCGCCAGTCACTGTATAGGATCAAAACCAGTCTTTGTGGGCTCCTCCTTTGGTATGCCGAAACACCTATATCCAACTGCAAAAGTCGTCACGCTTTGTTGATTCGTCCCTTTGCTGGGGAGGTCCTGCATTGAAATCAATAACTGTTGGTTCAAAGAGATCATTGCCTCACTGAAACAGAGTATATCTACTGATAGTCGAGGGATAAGACAATGCTGGTCTGTTTCTCTCAGGATATACAGCTGCACATCTTATCTATTAGAAACAAAGGTCGCTTTTGATAGGTAAACTTGGCCCATTTCATCACCAGTTCATTCGCAGTGTCATTGCTGAGAATATTCTTACTTCCCTTCATGCGTTCATTATCAATACATTATGCACTTAATTTGGACTCGCAACACGTCTCTGATTTAACTGTTAAGGAAATACCGTATGCCAGGGCTTTCGGTGGTTACTTTTGGCTCACCTAGTATAAGGTTCAATCACTGAGCCGTTCTGCTCAAAATCTGACCGTTACACATCCTTAACAGTTTGTTTTAACCATTGAGCCAATTTTAATGAAAACTTAGCACAAAACACTTTCTTTTGCTAACGTTTTTCAAACTGTTTTACTGAATGGTCGGATCACCTTCAATGGAAACTTTAAAGAACTAAGGAAAAAAGGATGGGATGTTTACAAGAACCAAATATTAAATGCTATTAAAACTTTGACATAATTAGACTGTCCTCGTGTATTGAATAATATTTACATTTTCAAGTTGTTTTTGTCTAGGAATCATATATGTAATGTATAGTCTTTTATATTTCATCAAATTGAATGACGGAATTGACGTTGTTGGGGCCCAAGCGGGGTTTACATAATTATACGAAATGAATATATCGTTAAAATGCAAATAATTTAATATCTAATCGTACAATTGCTGAAAATTATATGAATATAAGTGGCCTAGTAAGAAATCCTCCTTTGAATATTATGAGGTGATCAATACGGTCCAGGCGTAATTAAATCTATCATAAAGCCATTTGGGCTTTATATCGGAATTGATAACGCTTAGATCATATTGGTCACATAATGAGAAGTATGCTTTCTTTTTTTAAATAACCACCAACCGTTGGGATAAGGAAGGGACCAAAGGAGATGTTGGGTCCTCCAAGCTAATCATAGAAATAAACTGAGAAAAACAACTTTTAATTAAAATATTTCTTTAAGAAACAAGGACCCTACACATTGTGACGGCGACAGGGTTTCACGCCATAATACATATAAGTTTCATGTTTGTCGTCATATTATGACCCTGTAAGGGTTGGGGTCTAATTTGACCGCCAAAATATGAAAGCTACAAACTGTCCATTTCTTCTTGCAATAATTCATCAATTAATAAGATAAAACTAATTTTCGGGTAACATTGTGTTTTGTTTAACAAGCGTTTCGCTTTTATCTTGAATATTCTTTAGTTCGTTTAAGATATGTATAACTTAATGTAAAGATTCTTATACTGATCAGATAAATTAGATATTTTTTCCCGGTTATACCCCCTCCCCCGTCTCCCCCTGTCAGACGTTTATCTGTTGATCACACATGCATGAAACTCTGATCTTCTATCTACTTGATGTACAACAAGGGATATTTCCTCCGATTTCCAGCGAAGCATGTATTTTGAGGCCTATACCCCCAGACCAAAGTCTGTCACTCTGTAGCGACGTGTCGTTCTCCCCTTGTTTGTCATGTAGGTACACATCGACCGACACCCCACGGACCAAAGTCTTGCTATGGCATTCTTTGTCATTACTTAATTACTGTATCTTCATATCTCTTACGCTTGAAATCTCGGGGCAGCGACCTTGTAAAAGTTTTCGTTTTGGGCAGACCTTCTTAAATCGGCGACGTCAAAGCAAAATTGTAATCTGTACAACAAATAAAGTTTCTTATTTAATAAACAACATCTGTTAAAATCCCCCTTTGAGTGTGTCTAGTTTTAGCACTTGAAGTTTATTTTGGGTATATTTTCTTTATATAAAACAGATAAATTTAGATCGCTTGAATCAGCGATTTAACTCTAGACCCATCCCACACTCGATATTGGTAAGAAGATTAAAGTTTAGATATTATTAAATTTTGTACGATTTTGGACCAGGGTGCAGGAACCACCCTTGTAAAATGAGTCTATTTACAATGCCTCCCGCGGCCACGAAGCATGCCAGTAGACAACACAGTGATGTAATTACATTGATTGTCTTATTGAATTTCAAATAGAAAGGTTCCTTGCTAGTTGTGCACACCCGGAATATTTAATGCTGTAAAGTTGGGAATTTTTCGTTTAATACTTCAATGGCAAATATACCCTATATTGTTTGTGTGGTATTTTGTAAATACTGAACGTGTTTGATCTTAAAACTAGGCGATACCAGTGTGAGCCAACGCTGGGTTTTTTGTTATTAGACTGCATACTTTTGCATTAGTCTGTGATGTATCGGCACCGAACATCTTATGTTTTATATATATAATCTAGAAGAGTGAATGATGATATCACATAGTATAAATAATCAAAAAAGAAAATGCACAGTTCCATAGTAGTATCTAATTCACAAGCGCTTTCTGGATTTAAAAATCCGTCTTTAGGTGAACATACATAAAATATTAAATTTCAAATTTTTATATTTTTATATTTATATATAGACATTGGAAGAACCTAGTGGAAGGATTAACCAAAAAGTATAAAGAAATCAATTATCAAACAGCTATTGAGTAACTCGTGACATTTTAGTAGCCTGTTAATCGAAGGGTTAATGTAGATGAAAGATTAAGTGTCAACAAATATAAACAGAAGTCAATTAAGAGATTAACTGTTCATCTCCGGTGCGGAATTTAAATAGTATAACAAACGTTAACTATAACCCTAAGTCATGATGTTGACAAACTTTCAAAAAGTCTAAAGATTAAATTTCACAAGTGGCACTATGGTACTTTTATAAAATTAGGACTTGTCTCTCAGATCCTATTTCCTCACATCAAAATAAATACAAAATGATTACTCAGAAATAAAAAAAAAATAAAGGGGAAAAAATCAAACAAAATAGATTTTATTTCTTTGTGAATAAATTGAGGGGTCCCAGTGAGTATATCAATGTTTTTGCCGACGTGACAGTTGAAGAAAACTAAAAAAGAATACTAAATGTCTAAATATTAGAGAACATTTTACTGTTTTTATGTAGAAATGACATTCTACAGCGAACCGTATGCGCATAATTTATGCGCATGTAACAATTCGTTGTGTTACCCGTCGCCAAGTGTGTTGTTAACGCTGAGGGTAATAGAACGGATAATCAACTGCGTCTAAACCAATCAGATTTCAGTTTTTAACATGAAAGTATGATAAAATATTTTATGCTTACTTACTCACCTAACCTGACTCGATATTAAAATATTGACATTTTGACCTTAATCTGAATTATATATCATATGCAAAGTAAACATGTGTTAATTGAAATATCCGCGATTGTTGTGTATTAAATCATTGAAACAAGTTGTACCTTCTCGTTCCTTTACCAAATGCCTCAGCTGTTAACTGAAAGTAACGAGTCGTTCTAGGACGGTTTCACAAAGACCCCGATCCCGTCAAATGTGGGTATTAGTACGATCAAGAATCCTCACAGCTTAAACGTCACGAGCCATGAGCATGGGTCTCAATTTCACTTCGATTAACAATGTCCTCATAAGAGTACCAAAAAAAAACATCAAGAAAGAGAGAGTGTGTGTAAGAAAAAAACCCAATAATAATTGGGTGATTCAATTAATAGTATCTTTTGTTTGGTTGTATAAGTAAGTACATGTACATCACACTTTCTGTGCAAAAGTGTAATTAAAACTTATGACTTACTCGAAAATACTAGTTGTTAAAACTATCTTTTGTTCCTTTCCATAAATATGGGATTCTTGGAATAATTAGTCCTCAGTCAGAATCTCTTTCTATATTTTTACAAATTACATATTCTCATCTTTCGAGTATTTTCTATCTTATTTTTAAGAGAGCCGATTGTGTTCATACAGTTACTGACGAAAACAAATCCCGTAGGATTTCACCACAGTTTCCACGTTTCCTTGATTTTTTTAAACAGCTTTCAAACGCATTTCATTAAGTGACATTGTTTAAAAACTGTCATTTTTTTTGCGATGAAAACTTCACTTACATAGTCATTCAGAGTACTGTTTCTTTTGTGCAACGTACTGATCTACCAGAACGATGATTTACGTACATGTACTTTATATGGATAATTTTAAAAAGGTTAAAATATATCCAAAAATATGATTTCTTTGGTGATTCAGATTGGTTAACTTATTATGGTAGCTGTTATTCAAGAAAAAAAAATGGATTGCTCGTTCCCTTTATATCGAAGTGAACTTCCAAAAATAGAAATTTTTTGGCTTAAACAGAGAGCATACATAAATTGTAAGAATAATAACAACGGACAAAATATGATAAACAAATACCAAAAATGCTTCTTTGGTATATTAAGTAAAATATGAAGATTGTTCTTCAAAAAATCTTTAGAAAATATAGTGATTGACAAAGTTTTCAATGACTACAATACTGCGAAATAAACATGAATGTAAATTGTTAAATGGAGTGATAATTCAACGTTTACCAGTTTACCGAAATGCACTCCGATGATCATTAATTAAATAACGCCTACGAAGTAAATCAGACGTTGCCGATTTCTAACCTGAACATAAAGTGGTCAAAAGTCAAAAGAATATCGACTCTAAATCATAACGTGTTATAACAATACGCATCTCCAACAATGACATGTTAGAAATATACAAAGCATCATTGATTTCTTAAATGTATTTCCTGCAGAAATTAAAATAGTGTACTGGGCCATGAATATTCAAATGAAAGATTTTTATTGTCGCTTTGTAAACAAATTCTAACTAATGGTTTTATTCATTTTTCGATTCAAGGCCCAAGTTCGTCCCCCTAAATTTGCCGAACATCTTGCCAGAAATATTCAAGTGGCATAAGCTGGCTTTTAAAACTTGTCCTGATGGTGTTTAAACATCGATTCTTCGTTGTTGTAAAAGTGGAAAGAGACACGTTCATCATCTCCTCACAAATCTGTTGTTTAATTCTTTAACCATTTAGGGGAGAAGTAACGGAGCTCAACATTCAATGATTGTACAAGTGAAAATGTCAGGGCTTTACTTAAGAGAAATACCAGCGACATACACTTTTTCCTATTTAAAAGTGGTAAGACCAACGTGGACTGATGTTCAAGTAGTTAGAGAGATTCTATTGGTTCTGTGTAATAATCAATTTCTTTGTAAATAAGAAGCACCATGGTTCGTACCATAAGTTCATGTCGTTTAATTCCAGTAAATGGTCCCCTGTCAAAGGATATTTGACCATATAAAATGTTACTTGATCATCGCCCGGCAACATATTTACGTGTGATTATATTTTGATTGTCAGAAATAGTCCCTGTTATCTAAATGAACCGTTCTCTAATAATTCTAAATTAAATGCATGGGCTATTAGGCATTTTTATGCACTTTAGGGAGATTGAAGAAAAAATTGATTTAAAAAAATCAGAACTCTTTGAAATAATTTCCAGGCTTTTTGAGAGATAATGGACCAACGTTCTCAGTTGTCGTAAGTTTCTACAAATAGCACATAGAGGTTCATAAAAAACCATCGTGACAATGTAAAAGTATAATTAATTTTTCCAACTTGGAAAAAATTCGTTGTCTCCTAAAGCGAGCCACTCAAGCCATGGGCTTGATAAGGGTTTGAAGGCAAATTTTATGCAAGGAAAACGTTGCTTCTTCATTCTACAGAGAGGAATAGAATAGTCTCATGAGTTTAAAGACATATAATGCTAGAATAGATGCAAATCAATTATAAATATTTCGAGAAGTGTTCCTAAATATATATATCACTTTCACAAGCCCGCGCACACATTCGCGAAAATTTTCAAAACTTCAAAAAATTGAACACTTTTGAATTTGTAGGTAAAGATTACATTTATTCTCATATAATCAACAATTTCACGTGTCATTTGACTAAATTAAGCATTAAAATTCCAGAATAATTTTTTTTAAAGTGACCGACTACATTATTACAAAAAGTTAATAATATAGATATAGACGATCTGAAAAGGTATACAGAGTGAGACACAAAGCTTTCATCAAAACTTGTCAGTTTTTAACATCTAACGAACAAAAGAAGACTTACGACAAGCCCCTTTGCAAAAAATGAAGTTTTACGTTATACACTATAATCATTTGTAACCTTAACAAAAAAAATCTTCAAAATCTAAGATTTATTGACTGCAGTTTGACGGCCTTTCGTGGAGATTTTTGTTCTTCTGAAATTTTCCATCAAATTGTGATTGGTGAAGAGCCGTCGAACAGTACGAGTTCGTTTTATCGTGCCAATGCCGACATTGGCACTGGACATCATCGTCTCGAATTGAGCCCTAGCGACTCCACGTTACGTTTTAATCGTCGAATTTTCGTCGTGTACTGGCTTCGAATCCAAAACCTCTGCTTAAACGTGTATGTGAACCTTGTTTATCTGACTCCTATCACTTCTTTTAAATTTTATTTCGCTATTGAATCACTCTAGAATGACCAGACTTTTTATCATACCAGCAAAATATATCCAGTCTCCATGTGCACTCAATACCTGTATTTAAGGAGCGATGTCTTTATCGCCTTCCTCCCCATACGGAAATAAAATAATTATACCACTGCATCTACAGTTTTTAATCAGGCGAGTGTAACTTGAAGAGGACCTGTTGAATTTTTGTTTCATTGAAATTTTCATTGTCTGTTTCTTCATTTAAATTTGAAAGTCTATGCTTATAAATTAAGACATTTTGTAAATAAACTAAAAAATGCTTGCACCAGAGTAACTGCTTACACCTTTAGTATTTCAACACGCGTGAGATGATTTTCGTAGGCTATTATTAAATCTTAACTGAAAGTAATTATTGTAAAATTTATTAAAACATTCCTTCATCTTCGATAAACAAGCTCGGAATAGCAAAAATGAGATATTACCGTGCAAAATTCACCGTTCAATTATAACTTTATTTTGGACTTTACTTTTAAAATTCAACATCTGTTTTGTAATATTTTCTCAGAGTTTATTTCTTACAAAGTTACTTATTTAATTAGTGATTGACACTTTTCGGACTCTATGTGTGATTTCAAAGAGACAGAGTGTCATGTCTCAAGAACTGCTAACTTGAACTTGAACTTGAATTAAACTCTTAAAACAACATTTTGCAATTATCAGTTTTTCATGTCTTGGACATGAAAGACTCATTGAGTTTATTTAATTATTTTATATCTGTGAGCCTTTCACTCAGCTTACTAATGTCATCACCTGTCAATTTATACTCATCGTTCAGATTCTTATATATAGTTGTGTACAGTTGTCAATCGGCAGTTCGGAATACGGCGGCAGCTACGGCCACGTCCGACTCACCCACAGTTTTGAGTCCGGAGGCCACTACTGGCCATATCCGACTGTTTGTAACATGTCTGTCTGTTAAATTGTTATAATGTTGCCATCGTTGAGTCTCGTCCAATAAATTCGGAATCCTGCATCAATATCCTTTTATTTCTCTGGAATTTCATATTGATGGACCTTCGGGAACATGGCACACCTATCCTTTGTTTTACCTTACGGCCTACAGCGCGCCACATCCTCATACTTTGTACCCTCTACGCCAACATTACTTCATCCCGTTCGTACTGCACACGACGGATGCGGTTCCAGACGAATTACCTAGAATCGTACGAATCTACGCGGTCACAGTACGGTGGTGGACACGCTTTGGCGGATCAAAGTCAGGGTTGTTTTGCATTAAAATATATGCTTTCAACGAGATAGTATTGAATGGTTACACAGCTTATTGTGTCACGTACGTCTCACATATGTTTGAACTTAACACATGTTAACACATCTTTAACACTGTTAAGGAGAGGGGGCTCAAATAGGCAGATTGCCTGCTGCCCAATCCTATTATGTAATATTTTTTACATAAAATATTGTTTAAATAAAACTTAACACGTGTACAACATTTAACATACGTAACACACACACACACCTGAAATCAAACCGTACGTTACACATACGTTGAGAAATACATGGTTAACATACGTGTGATAACGTGCGTTCAACATCACATACGTTAGATTTTACATATGTTAAACGTATGTGAACCATGTGTTTTACATATTTGATCTCAACATATACATAAAGAGTAAATATATTTGCAAGGAACCTATTTAGAATATGCATGGAAGACAATATTTGACAAATGTTAAATAAATAAAATAAGCCAATTCGTTTCTTGAATTTACGATTGTAGTTTTGATGGATAGAACGCAATTTTCCCGGCCTTCCCGACAGAACTCGGAAAACACCTCAAATGTATTAACTTTACCGAATGTTAGAATTTTATACAAAACGGAGTCGTTTCCTAATAAAAATAAGTATCGGCTAGACAGCATTGTTCATGTATATGTCTTTTCTGTGGAATAATTTAGGGTATATCATTGACTTGAAGTCTACCTCAGTCATATCTCAACAGATCAAATTTAAAATTTGTTGTTTGTATATCAAGTTTTATTTTTAAAAAAGGGGGGGGGGGGTGTCATGGGGTGTACGAGCTCTGCTGGAAAGGTCCAAGAAGTTGCGATTGGGATAGCGTGCATGCGAAGCAATTTAGAAAAATATCGGACACAGTGTATTCAAAAAATGAACCAAAAAATGGTTCAACATATTAACATTGTATCATATTAATGTGTAAAGTGTTAATCCCCGCAAATGCGCGTGTTATCATCAAGTGTTATATGTATAGGTCGACCCGTTATAGAAGAACATGACTGCTCCCGACTTTCATATTATGTCGTGTCGTATCACTCAACCCATGGTCATCAATTATATATAAATCGATTTTAAACACCCTAGTAATTGAGGAATGAATTTGTCTGATTGTACAAAGCAGGTTATTGACAAACCTGCTAGAATTCAAATATCGATGTATCTTTTCATAAACAAAATGTTTTGAAAAACGCCAAAACAAACACAAATAAGCTTTTCAGATCATTGTTTTTAAATTGGCTATTCATTGGTGAATAGAAATTTTGATTTTTTAAACTTTTAGAAATTACATCTAACAGTTACGCAGTCTAAGCATTTAAATATTCTAAGCGAAAAAATGGATTCAAGAATTGTGTTGGCAGTTCCTTTCATTTCATGCATAACATATACTGGACCAAAGAACGCTTGTCAGTGTGAACTGAATCTTGGATAAAGAAATTACTGCAAAACGTGAATTCCGTCGGGAAAGAACTCCCGTTTTAGCCATGACACAAAATTGCGGTGAGAACTTAAATGACCGTGAAACCCAATTATCAGTTTTCTATGTTGTCGCACAAGATAACGAGCAATTATTAACAAATAACAAAAAACTGAACCGTATTTTCAAATACGAAAATGCATGCTGTATACTTTGCTAATTTAGCTCTTTTGTGTTATGCAGGTCTGAATAATGTATATGCAGACTAGCTTAGATTTTAGCTAACCTGAACTGAAGGTTCTGAGCAAACTTTGGTCCAGTTTCAAAAGTTGTCCTCGTCATGTTAGTTGTTAACTTGTTGCATTTTCATACTTTTCTCTGAAACCACTAAGCAAATTTCAACTAAATTTGGCAGAACTTTCTCTTGGTAGGATATCTGTTAAATTTGTTCAAATAAACGGAAATTTATGAATATGAAGGGCTAAAAGGCCGATCTCAGCCTGCAGATAAAGCTAGGTGTTCTCAAAGTATTCTACTTCAGAACCAAATAGCCAGAAGTATCAAACCATTACCATATATAAGCTTCTTATACATGTATGTTATATATTTAAATTGTTCAAGTCAAGACCCGAGGCAAGAAGGGCCCGAAGCCAAGGGGCCCATATTGTGGATTTATTTATTTAAAATTGAAAGTTATAAACTATAGTTTTAAAGACAAGACCAACTCATACATTTTTTAAAAGTATAGCGTAAAAAGCTAGTCGAGTTTTTCAGCTTTGTTAAAATTGACATTCAAATTTAAAAAATATACAGGTACCACAATCCTGAAGCTGCTACTCTAAAACAGGTATATTTTGTTTATGTGATAGGAAAGGAAGCTAGTTACAGTTTTTTTCAATTTGTAAAATATAGAACAGAACTATAAGCCTGTGCGTATATAAGAATTTTTAGGATTTTTTGTAATAGTATTTGATTTGTATAAAGACATAGACAAATTAGAATTCTTATACTAATTATTGAAATGTTCATGCATTTAGACACATGTTCTTGTATACTAAATTACAATGGATTGTGAATTGTAATCGAATGCATTGTGTTAAGTTTGCTTAAGCATTACTTTTTAGCGATATTATTGTGTTCAGGTGAGCAAAGTGACCCGTGGATTTTTCTGTAGTGTGTATTTGTAATTCAAAGATAACCTAAAAGGGTTTGTTGTAACGTTTGACTTCATGCCTACACGTATATCTAGAATGACATACGTGCATTACCTACAGTAGACAAGGCCAAAGCCTTTGCGAAAGTAATACAATCATACATCTGAAGATTAATGGTTCAAATTATTCTATGCAACTACTAAAGTGACCTTCTTGATTCGTATGTTTAAAAAAGAAGGAAAACAAAACCTTATGCACCTCTTCGCGGGGCTTAAATTCACATAATTTCCTATTAGAAGCAAAACCATTGCCCGGAGATATCTCTGGGTGGTTATGGCTTCCTCCAATACTCGGTGGAAAAGAGGAAGATTTCAAAGCGGATTAATTACTGTATTTATCGACTTTCATCGGTTGATTTTTTACTGAGATTGCAATTCGTCAGGAGGTGTTGTATATCGAGATTGCACTTGTAATCTCCTGAAATACAGTTGGAAGATAATATGTCTCAATTGGTCGGTGCTATGAAGGACCCTCTGTTATAATGCGCTTAATTGCTAGCACTCTGCAAATGATATGGAGCCTTCAAAAACACATTAACAGGAATATTCCAAATAGATCACGAATTTATTGAAAGAATGCCTCCTCAGCCATTCAATCGACATCATTGCATTAAATGATAACCATTTAAAAGAGATATTATAGTAAAGGACTGGGCTTGTTGCCCAGTCCATTTCAATCAAATATTTAAACTGAATTAACCAAAGACTTTGAATTAATCACAACCTTCTTAGGAATATTTTTTAACATCATAAATCGTGTTATCGTCAGATTTCCTGACAATCTATGGATGTTGTCAGTGTGTGTGTTTTTTTTCATCTTGATATCCTGTTTGTTTACAATTACAGGCGTTGTCGGTCAAATTAACAAAGACAGCTGATTTTTATTCACTTTAATTTTGTCAATTTCTTTTATATTCAATAAATACTACATATGTTAAGAATTGAAAGAGAGATCAATTACATCATTTGAGGAACCGCCTCGCCTTCTGTAAATAAGATATTGATTTAATCAATTTAAAAAAAGTATATGGCTTACACTCCCATACGTACGACCATTTATTATTCTTTTTCATTTCATAACGTGGCAAGTCTGACTCCAGTGAAACGGCTTACATAGGTTGAGCAGTTAAAATCAAACGTCAAAAGATGAAAAGAATTTTATTTATAACATTATATATTTATGGAATCCATGACTGTTCTCAAATAAAGCCAAATAACAAAAACATTAGAAATGCATACAAATTAATATATATAAAAAGGTCGTTCAAAAAATATGCCGATTTTTTAAATAGGGACAAATATTTGATGACACAAAAAATATAAAATCACATACATGAACATCAAAAAGTATTTTTTACACATTATTTCCTAAAACGAATGGTTGCTTTAAAATTCCTTACATTGTTTCTTCTCCTCGGGATCGACATTTTCAAGATGACTCCATCACAGACAAGACCTATTTGATTAAATGTTTTGTACTGTTTTTGTTCAGCAAGACTATTGATGGTTGTCATGGTTACATCGTTTTTAAGTATTAAGATATGGCGGTAGTAAATATATACATTGCATTCATATATATTTTTTTTAAAATTGAAAGTTAAATTAAAAGTGTACAGCGAATGATGGAAATTGAACTAAATATTTAAATGATGTTTCGATTTTCGCTATTTTGCACATAAAACAATGTAAAAATTATATTTTTTAGTCACATGATTGGAGTGCTTATTAAAGGTAGACCGTGCAAAGGCTAAGGGAACTGACCAAATCTCGCAACGTTTAAAAACTTGACAAATCAGTGTTATAAAGATAAAAAAAAAATACAGGTAAAATGATTGAATTTGACAAGATCAGGTGTCACCAACTCTAAGACAGAAGGCTTTGAATCTGTAAGATAAAAAAGTGATTGTGGATTTATTTCCTTGGCTTCTCTAGCATGTATCCTTTTCTTTACAACAATAGCATCGATTTACAGCTGAAAGGGATAAGAGAAGGTGTGTTCAATCACGTTTTAGATTACGTTTGAATGATTTGTCTATACTCTTGTTTTTTAAGGCCATGGACAACACATGATATTAAAACAAAACAAAAGGAGCAAAAAAAAAAAACTAATTAAAAAACACCATTTACAGTTCTGTACTAATATGCTATTAAAACAATTCAAACTATTACAATAGACTGTTCCATAATAGTACTAGCGACTGTTTTATGCAAATATTGTCTATAGAAATGTGACACATAAATACCTACTCAAAAATTGAAATTAAACACCTGCAGTTCACGGTGCGTTTCTTGTTTTCACTCAACCGCATCTAGAGATGCAATTCAGAGTAACCCGAACTGATCGTCCTATATTTATTAACCATGACTCCATACCGGCGTCAAGGACGATCAAATCAAGCAATATTAAAGTTCATAAAATGAATATCTCTGCAAACTCCTTATATAATATTAAAGATATATTGAATTCCAGGTGTGATGAATAGTTCCGTTCGGTTGGGCTTTGATTGTTTACAAGAAGAAGATTTCATTGTCTTTTGTGAAATGTCAATAGCTTGTAGCGCAGCGAGGTAGACGACACCATTGCCTGACCTTGTGAACAATGCAATTTATCCAGTGCGCTGCTTAAAGGTGCCAAAGAAAATATCATTTTTAAAAATCAAAGCAAATATTTTTGTGTCTTTTGTTTTTTGTTTTTTTTTAATAGATGATATCCTATTGTTTGACACCTTTAGTGGTTTGTCTAAATTATTTAGAACGGAAATCATTTTACATGTACCTATATTGAATTCAGTTTAAAAACATTAATGATAATGATGCGTTTCACTTAGGTAGTTTATTAAAAATAACAATTTTTCTATACTCTATACCGATTTCATAACATGTTCAATTCTAAATAGGACGTTCAACAGCGGGTAAATTAATCAATTTATATTTTGTTCAAATGAAATTAACATCAGAACATCAGCTTATTGTCTTTAGAAAACCTTTTTATAATGGTTCATCGACACCTTGACTTTCAAACATGTTAAATAGGGTAAATTAAAGCAACATGACCGCGTATGATTGTGCGCCTACTTTGAACATTTTATTCTCTCTTAATTTTTTTGAATGATAATAATTTTTTAATGGCACCTGATATTCAAAATAATTTTATTTTACAAAAAAATTATTCCCTGTACAATTATAGTAAGTTATTGTAATAAAACAGGAAATAATTTTATTTTTAAAAAGAAATAGTTTTAACGTCCGCCGCCTGTGGTTTTTTTTCCGTTCATCATTCAACTTTTATTCAAATACATGCTACAATTAAAGATAATTTATTTTGTAAAATGTGGCTTTTTTCTACTTTTGATCCTTGGTACGCTTTTTTACTGCAGAAAAATAGTACATAACTCATTTGTTTTTTCACCCATTGACGCGACCTTTTACACCTAAATGAACGAAAACGATACTCTTTATTTTCAAAAATATTTTTCAAACCGATTTGAATAGTGACCATATTGACGAAGAAAACGTTATTTTCGACAATTTGATTGTTAAGATTTTTTCTCTCTACAAGAAAGCCATTGACATGATAAAATAGTCGATTAGTTGTTTTTTGTTTTGTTAATAAACATTACATGACAGACTAATGCTGTAATTTGCAACTCAAGATAGGCCAAAATAAACAATTGAATAGGGTAAAGAGCATACCGCGGATAATTATTCTTCCTGTACACAGGTATACATGGAGGGACCTGCATATATCTGGGATATCGTAACAGTGTTGTTTACACATTCATGGGTTCTATCAACAAAGGGTAGATACTGACAATATCTGAACTAACAACTTTTAAGTCACCAGGGTCGAAGTAATCAAGACAGGAAACGATCAATGCGAATGAAAAGGGAGCCAAGGAATTTTACACCATTATGAAATAAACGACAGAGACAGGCCGTTAGTAGGGGATCGATACTATCAGCTTAAACATTCAAACAAAGCGTTTGCACAAACTACTGTTTGCATTGTGTTGAAATAAGTGCGCTTTGTAGCAGACACATATTCAATGTACATGCATTTCCTTTGGTCAGAGATTTTTTTTTCTATTCTTGCAATATGTTCAGTTTCAATAGAAATCGGGTAAAGGGGGCGACAAACTGGAGGGAATATACCGGTATTCATATATATTTTTAAAGTTTGTGTATTTAGTTATAGAATTTTCTGTTAAGATATGTATGTTAAACAAACATAGGAAAAATGGCCACGTTTCAGAAAGCGAAAACTTTTAAAGACCAACGTACAAGCGTCATATGTTGCTACGCTACGCCAAGCCGAATGAGACATAGCTCTTTAATCTACCTGTGTATGGGAATAAGCCAAAGCCAACAAAGACCAGGTCACGTGATTTAAACATTTCTAATGGAGGATTGAAAAATATTTGAACATGACATTTTAAGGTTTGGATACTAGGTTGTGAACGAGGAATATGGAGAAAGGTATTCTCATTTTTTACTCAGATATTCCAGGTATATTTTCTTGTTAGCTATGATCAGATGCCGTGTGTCGCATTTGAGAGTTAAAATCAATAAACGACACCGGTAAATTTGTCGTACCTAAGTACGGGAGATATTTCTTTAAAGTTCCTCCCCGTTAATCATCTGATGTATTTATTAAATGAACTGGTTCCGGCTTGCAGTGCATGTGTGTGTATTAAGGGAAAACGAAGTTTGCCTTCAAAATATGTGTCGTATATTTTCAGGTTGATTCGTAAGAAAGAGGAACAGGTGAAAATATCCAACAACAAGTGACGGAATGGTTTAGTAAAAAAAATATTGAGAGAAAAAAAGGATATCCAAAACTATGCTGTTTTCCTTGGGAGTTTTAAGGGTATATTTCGATCCTGGTTTAATCACCATAGTATGGTAAAGTGGAATTGTTCTGAGAAGACACTGCGCTATGGTCTATCTCTGCCCTTCGTACACATCATGTTATTGCGGTTTGGAGTCTTTCTGTGCATACTTGGAGCCGTTACCCAAACGGCGGGGGCATGTGCCCCGTGCCCCAGTCTGTGTTCCTGTGCCCTCAGATCCGGCACCACCGACGAGTGCGAGGTGGACTGTCAAGGGAGGGGTCTCAAGTCGTTACCGACGGAAGCGGAACTGCCCGCTTCATCAATGTGGAAAATTGTAAAGCTGTAAGTGTCAGTATCGGTTAGTAGGGAACTATACTAATGTGTACCAGGCATCCGGTTTGATTGTAGTATACCCACAAAAAGATGCCAAAATTGTTAGCAATCAGGATTTTATAGAGGTTTGTCAGACTTCTGTATCAAACTGCCTGACAAAGATTTATTCTGAACAAAATTGTGTTTGCCAAAAGCCTTGTTCTTAAAGAGTTTGCCGTCCAGAAACGGCCACCTCTTTTGGAGCATGTATCTATGAGATAATTGCTTTGGTCTGTGTGTGTGTGTGTGGGGGGGGGGGGGTTAATATCTTTTAATACTGATTTTCATTATGTAAGTCTCAAATATACACGGCAGTTGCATATTTATTGAAAAAAAAATGAAATTAAAAAAAAATAATAAATAAATGGTCGACTAATTATCATTTCTTGTAAAGTGTCTATTCCCTCTCAAGTCGCCCTCCTAAAAATTAATATCTTTTAAACTTGACTACTCGGAATCGATAGTTAAGTTATATAAACCAAATTGTGTTTTTTTTTAATGTTGTGCCATACAAATATTTATTGTTAGTCCTAAATCTATCAGGCAATTACTAGTTTGTCAATTTTGAACCCAAAAAAGTGATTGAAAAATTATTCTTTGTAAGAGTTACAAGGTATTTCTTATTTTTAATTTTTAAATTCTTTAATCGTCCACCGAAAAAACCAATATTATGTTATTTTCACTGTATACTGAAATCGATAGTTGATTTATTTGTACCACACCAGCTAGAGGTCAATACCTAGAGACCCAAACATTTTCATATATCCTTTTCTAAAATAGTCTTCATTGCTGGTTTTAATATGTATACCGTAACTATTTCAGTTTCTCTTTGGCTATCCCAGATAAATTGAAATTGTTTTGATGTACGTGTAGTATAATCCTGTATGAAACTACATGTCCAAGCTCCAACCTAAGTCTCATTATATTACATAATTATGTATTATGACCAATGAACTTTCGGTTTCTCAAGGGCTTTTTTGAGATTTCCCACAGAAAAATTAATTGATCAATGCATTTTATCAAATATGTGAATAGTCTTTTATTTGACATACAACATGTGTATATATTATTATAAACGGTTTGCCTAAATCACAAATAACGCAAATGTAGGACATGAAAGATCAAATATTTTCACTGTAAGTGGTCACACATGCGCAGAACAAACACAACTCGGTACTATAAAAATATCATTTAATTTTCATTGCCAATAAGCTTGGCTATATAGATTAAACTAATATGACTGTCATCGTTTTTACACCCCATAGAACAATCTAAATCTGCTTACTAGGACATGTAAAGAAAACGGGTCTTAGGGTTTAAAGTTTTCGAAAGTTACATAAACTCTGAACCAATTGCGAGAACCATCCGAAAGCCTTTTGGTCTTAATACAATAGCACATATAATGTAGAATAATGCAGACTACAAGAAAGTCTAGTATTCACTGGGATTAAGTAGCAAGAGTAATTCAGGTATTAACCTCGTTGTATAAATCTCTTTCATTAGTTTTTTGTTCAGCTGTTGGATACACATTTTGTGACATGAGGCTTTTTTCAATTCTTGAGATTCACTCAAGACCAGTTCACTGGTATATGAGGCTCAACATAAGTGTATACAATTGAACACAAAAAACAGGCAATGATCGCAAGTACAGTAGTAGAAATAAAAAATTTAAAAAATAGTTAAGTTGTACAATAGGACACACGTTTTAAACAGGCTTTTTAGCTGTAAGTGGTTTTTGTTTTTCAATTTACAATCATAGTTTTCTTGAGACTGTGTATTGTTACAAAACTGTAAACATTGTCCGATAAGCTTAATTTGGTTTTGTTTAGATATGGCCAAGTGAAAGGTTTTTATTGGATGGTTAGTTTTATCTCGAGGTACATGTAATTTAAAAAAGTCTTTTTAACTGCGAACGATAATAAATTTAATTTTATTAAAAATATGGACACTACAGAAAGAAACACCATATTTTTAAGCTATGGCGGATTGTTCAAGCAGCATGGAATAGAAAAATTGACGAAAATGAAGAAAATGGAAGAGAAATCTAATTTTGCAAGACTGTCGTACGAGCACATTGAACAATGATAAATTTTGAAGAGAAAACAAGCCACATCAAGAAATTAAAAATCCTGAATTCTTTTCTCTAAATGAAATAGTGATTTTTCTTTTTTACAATATATATTAATTCGTAAGTAGGACGGTAGTAGTGAGATTGTAAGGTATTCGCTTCATCACTGACAGTTGACAATAGCTAGTCACGAAGTACTCCATTTAATATTTTTGACGGCATTATTCACTGAAATCAGTAGTGTGCACGTCTATTGAGTGCCAATCACGACACTATTTAGTCCCAATTCCGAGCTTAGTATATATCATTAATTAATTAAATTCATTCAGTACTGTTCATTCATTAAATCATCCACGCGGCCTATCTTGTAGATCTCGTTTGGTGTCGTCTGTCTCGTCAGACGTGACGTAACGCGAATACGTTTCAAAAATGGTCGAGGCGAAATTCTTCCAAAGTGTCTACAACTTATGTTACTGTTACAACTTGCATTAGTCTCGGTCCAAAACTGAAATTTTATCGTTCGAAATTTAGCATTGTTATATTGTTCGAAATTTAGCATTGTTACATTTTGTTAGAAATTTGTCTTTGCTATATTTTCAACAAAAATTGAATAATGCACCTGTTTAAGTGCAAAGAAAGTGGGGAGAAAAATAAAATCACCCGAATTCCAAATTTCTCAAAGGAAAAGAACATATTACAAAATGCAAATGAAAATAAATCTCCCAAAAGAAAATGGTGAAAACTAATGTTCATACTAATTTGACCAATATCTTTGATTATTTGTCAAAGAATGAATTCGATAGCTACTGAATTTTCAAGAATATAAACTGAACCGGGACAGTTTACAATTTATAAACCACGATGTGGTTTACAAAAAAGTATCAACTGTTCCAACAAAGTTTGCATTTGTTAAAATATAGCAATTATTAAATGTATTCCTTATTATTCAATTTTTTATCAACAAATTAAAAAATAAAGATATACAAATTAGAAGTTCTAGGTCAACAATAAGCTTAGACAAAAATGAAATTATAGTCTCAGTCGTTAGAACAAAAGTTTAAATGTATTCTCGGAATAAATTTTGAGAATACAGAGCTACTGTGTAACGGGGGAATAAAGGTACCGAAATGAAGCATTGTACTTTTTTATGAAAATGTTCAAGAATCCAAGTGCCCGCCGTTTGCTAAAAAAAAAAAATATCTTTTACTAGAGCACAACCAGGATTTAGTATTTTTAAGTGATGAATAGCAATAAGGTATTAATTTCAATTAACTTTTTTTTTCGGGGAATGACTTTAAACGATCTTTTTATCTTTTATACACGTGAAAAAAACAGTTCTCTGATATTTTGATGAAAGATTTAACAGGTACGACGACGTATACGTAAAGCAGCCCCAAAGAGACTTTGAAAAGAGGTCCATTATAATTGTATAAAGGTAATAAACATTTAGCAATATAAGTTCGAGTTTTATAACGCGTTAAATAAAAAAGTGATGTCATTAATGAAAAAAAAAGGTGAAGACTGACTCTCTCTCTCTCTCTCTCTCTCTCTCTCTCTCTCTCTCTCTCTCTCTCTCTCTCGTTTTTCTATCGCTATTTGGATCCCTCATTATATGAATTCTCACAAATGTCCTTATTCTAGGCCACAGAATTAATAAACTGATCTGAATTGGAAAGGAATGCCTTCAGGTGATTTTCATTACGATTTATGTATGGATTCGGTTTATATTCTGTCTTAATTTCAATTAAAGGACAAATTGCTTTTTGACGCGATAGCTGAAATAGTTAAATGACTCAGAAGACGTCATTATTTGGTTATTTGCTTCTCAGCCAAATGCAAGAAGACTAGAAAAATTTAAAGTTGAAAATGCATTACACTATTGAATATCAATATATGTATTTCACTCTCTTGTACACTTCGTACAAATTTTTTACATTTTTACATTACCTATTTTTACATTTTTTCTTGCAAGGTTTTCCTGGCAAGTAAAATATCAAAACCGTTAAAAAGGCCAGGAAAACGTCAGATATTACATGTATTTTGTAAATCAAAGAGGCATTTCTCCCAGTTGCAAGCTGGAAAAAAAAAACACGACAGCGCTATGCCATTTGTTGTCCTGTGCGATAATTTTACATCTCATTTTCCAAGACTTTTGACTTCCGGTGAGATTAAGAAAAAGGTTCACATGAAGTCTTGTTATAAATAATCTATTGTGAATAATATTATTATACTTTAAAACGGAAAAACAGAACTCATGTGATATGGAAAGAACATTCATGCACAGTATATATGTATTTTCCAGCGTTTACTTTGAACTCGTTCATTTTTTGTCGCACTTTTTTCATTAATACCACCGCGTACGCACATTCGAGTCTCTATGTACCCCTGTATAAGAACGGGACTGTTAATCTTATGAAGGCAAATGTACAAATTTCCAATCTTTACAAATCATCCAATGCCAGTCATGATTTATACGCGTGTTTTGGGGCTAGTTTCTAGGGTACTTCGGTAAATATGGATTTTGTTCTCTACAAAAATGTGAAATAAATGAGCATTTTATCTTGCCGTTTGGAGCATATCTTATCGGGTTGTTTGAAACTTGTAAAATGCTCCTGGACGAAGAAAGTATTTGCTATGACTCTTCAATATAGATATTACTACTTATATGGAAGGTGTCCAACAACATTGATCTCAAGGTAGTTTGGAAGTTGCTCTCCAGTTGCTCTGGTCCTGGTTCTCTTCATTTTGCAGTTGCAGTGTAAAAACGTGAAATTAAAATGCTTAAAAATTGGCGTTTTATACAATAAAATATAATCGCATACATGCCAATCTCGCGTTAAAAAGACAGGGGTACTTCGCCCTCTATAAGGATGCGGGTAGCCATTATTCCGGAATTCAGCAGTAGGCCTTACTATATTTATTACGTATGACCACGGTAACTTCCGGTTTTGAGGCAAAATGCCAGACGACACTTCACATGCTACACAGTATAGCCTCATGACAGTATATTGAATCAATGAATGTAAGTTGCGCCAAATGACAAACACTTATAATGTTCCAAATATACTTAATTAAACAATTCAAAAGAAGATGTTGTTAGAGAGAGAGAGAGAGAGAGAGAGAGAGAGACACTATCAGTTTTACGTGACCAAACTATCAGTATTCCCTTCAGACAGTTTAAAACGGACTGGATGAAGGCCAAACCTGTCCACTTTTCAAAAGAAGTTAATGTAGAATAGCAGTATTACATTTGGCAAATATAAACTATAAAAATATGACATGTTAGCACTCGACATTTTTATACTAAGTTTCTTTTTATTCACCTCTTTGCACGAAGCTAAAGGAACAATTGATGTTGACATTTTCGTAGTGAGATATTTCAATTTCTTTTACTTCTTGTTTGTGTTAAATCTTTGAATAGCTATTTGGTTTCATGATTTTAACACATCTTAAATCAGACCAAGGTATATATCTTGTTCAATACATTAAAGTTTAAAACACTCAAAGGAATGATCTCAAATGCTGGACTACTGGACTAGATATGAAGGAAGCTTTTGAGTCAACATCATTATTCATCTGTAAGTTAAGATTAAGGTCTGGTAAAGTAATGTGCCTTTTCAAAGACAGATTACTAAAATCAGCTTTTTCCCCCTCATATTTTATATTCTTTTAAAATCATGCGTTATTAAATGATCTGTATAGTGAAAACACTTGCAATTCTCTAAAAAGAATTTTTTTTTCTAAAATGATTAAAAAAAATGTTAACAACCACAAACAATTTTTGCTTAGGTGGTATGGGACACCTCCATATTGTGATGTACTTTCTATCGAAATAAACAATTAAAATAATGTATAATTTTACAAATATAATGTTTTATTTCGCAAATTAAATACCTAAGAGGGAAGTGGAAGGGGTTTGAGTGTTTACTATGAATCTGAAAGTCATGAGTTCAAATCATACTTGGGCTTTTAATTTTTTTTAACCTTTCATGAAAAAAAAATTGAAAATAATTTTTTGTCAAATATTGTAAAATTTTAAATAATATCGACAGCTGTTCTATACCCACTTTGATAAAGAATCTTGTTAATATTTATACCATTAACAGAAAGTGCAAAGGTACCCTGTAAGTATGCTACTTTCTACCTCAACTTTGGTCTATATTTTATGAAATGCGCAGGAACAAAGATAGAACTGATTAATAAAAATCTAAATCTTTAGTTGATTTTCTCACTAATATATTTGCATTAAGTCCAAAGTTTGACTCTCTCTTTAAACATGTGGGAAAGCAGAGGGTGTCAAATGTAGACCCTAGATTGCTTATCAATAAGGACTGGAGAGTGACACTCCTCTTTGACAACTAGTGCATAGAAAAAAAGCATGATATTTGTTTTGTATCATTTAGTAAAGACTTTGTTTAAATATAACTAAGTTAACTGGTAAGTTATCATGGTTGATTTCCAGTTAAATTAAGTATATTTTCTATAGTTTTGGATGACATTATCTTCATGATTTTTTATATACTGAAGTGTGAGATAACATGCAGCATATTCTGTATTAAAAGGTATCTGAAAATGAATGGCCTCACAGTAATTTCATTTGAAGTATTTGCTTAAGGAAGAATTATCATGTTAAAAAAAAAAAAAACCTTATAAAACTGCTTTACCAAAATTTAGAGTCTATGTAATGGAGATGTTCAAGTTGTATCAATTTCTTAAGCAAAATCAGTGTAATATACTTTAGTTGTATTGCTCAGAGATAAATATATCTGGTGACAAAAGACCCATTATTATTTCAATATTGGAATGACATGTAAACAAATGGGTTGATTTATGGTTTAAACCAAAGCAAGATTTTTGAAGACATTGTATGCTATAGTCTAAACTTCTAGTTATCTGTGTTTTGTGTAATTCTTAAGTCAACAGTTACATGAATATTGGAATTTACCAAACATCTTTGTATATGACTGTTGGCAAACAATTCGTCAAAATGAATTTTATCACTTGCCTACATACAAAGAGCTTTTTTGTGTGTTCAATAGCATGAAGTGGTAATATTTTTCAAGAACACTAAATACCCTTAATCCTCACATAAATAAAACCCAAAGACTAAGCCAAAGTGTTCAAAAAACCCAAACAAAAGGAAACTTCAATAGTTTTATGTGTATTAGCCCAGTTTTGTGAAATCGTGTATTACAAGTGTGACCTGGACATAAGATATTCTATTAAAAAAAGAACAAAATCATAGGATGATTATTAACTCATGCTACTTATGTCTACAATTTGTACGAGTTTAATTGTAATCATAACCCGTCATATCACCTTTTAATTCTGTAATGTTTTTTTTTTTAAACCAATTAAATGTGTCATCAATGTACAAGATTTGTTATATGGTAGATTGATATTTGTCCTTATAATTACTTTCAATTGATTAAAACATATTTTGCAGTGTAACCTACTTTTATACAATTGGATAAATTGGCGGGGATTGCTTGGACACAAGTTCTAAAGACTTAATGCAAAATTACATTGGTTTAGTAAAGTTTACTTTTGATGAATTATACTTTAATTTTATCCTGATTTACCAGTAATTTTTAGTTATATAAAAAAAATGATGTACTTTGGAAATAATTTGCAAATCTTGTAACTTTTTTAGATATCTTGAACTTTAAATTGTAATACTGGTAACATATTCTCTTTATTATTAAAAATAATACTGCATATATTTTAAGATCTGAATGAAACAATTGACTTTGCAATTTACATGATTTATGCAATTAAGTTATTGAATGGTTCTACATGTAAATTATAGTAAGTTTTAATATTCCATTTTCATACAGTTGCAACTTATGTTTTACGTAGGTGTCCATGACCCCCCTACCCTTTTTAAAAAATTAAAATTATTATATGAAACTTCATATTTAATATACAGAGAAATGTATTATAATTCATTAAATTCATATAGTATTACCCTTAAGTTCAACACATAGGAGACATCCAAAGCTAGCTGGAAAGGCCACAGAATTAAGTTGCAATTCCAATCTCATATTTACCCGTAATCTTTACTAGCAAAAATTTATGTCACATTTTTGTACTATAGCCTTGATGTAATCTTAAAGGATATGATAGAATTATGGGTATAGATGAAGTTCTATGCTTTCTAACTTTCTTTTCTCACACATTGCAGAAACCAAAAAAGACCAGAGAAGTTGGTCTAATTTAAAGGATAAATATTATTAACTACTGTATTTGCTTTCAAGAAATGATGTTTACATTTTTCAACCTTTCACACAAAATGTGGACAGACTTTTACTTTTAATGCCTTTGATCAGCCTGAAGGCTTGTCGTATATGCTATTTGATTACTGTACTTTTCCAAGCAGTCATTCACATTTTCGGTACCATTTTAATTTTTCTCACATGCAACTGATTTGTACAAATAATTTGATGGACTGATTGTCTCCATATTTTTAATTGGATTTTTGTATGATTATTAAAATTTTTAAAATTTAGATAGTGATGTATATTGTAAACGGAGGTTAATTTTCTTTAAAAATCTTGTTTGTTGATATTTATGGGGTTTTTTAACGACAACGGTTAAATGAATTGATTTAAAAAGGCTTTGAAAAGGTGCAGATATATTGTACTTTAACAGTCTTAAAAACGAAAATGCTTTTGAATAAGATTGCATGCAGCCAATAAAAATAAAATTATTTAACATACTGAAAGTAAACTCAATAGGCTTTGATTTCAAATCATCTACTTTAGTTCAGCAATGCTTTATCTGTATAATTTATTGCTTGAGCAGATTTTTAATACCCATTTGCATTGACAAAGAGTTGCTGGACAGAACTACAAATTTCTGGTTTAACATATTAATTACTGTGTATTAACTGCTTGCGGTTCTTGTTAAATCAATGAAAGCATGCATTAACTTATTCTTTGATCTCCACAAAATTGAAATGAAATATTTTTTCCCAAATGTCACTATCATTTTATTCTGCAATAAATTCTAAATTTCCATATAACCATCTCTGAGCACCTTTGGTCAATAAATCAATGTTATCGTTGAAATAATTATCAGTCAATGTGATATTTCCTTAACACTTAATGCTGGTAACCCACCACACTTTACAAAGCAAGCAATATTGACACATTTGTAATAAAGCTCCAAGGTTATAATCCTTGAGAGGGAAAGAACTGGACTGTGGTTCATTTAGAATTGGATCAGATTGAATATTCCTCAAGACTTCCTGAAAACTGCATTAGCAGAAAAAAATCATGCAATGTCATACCTGGGAGATAATTTTTAACTGACATATCCAAAAATGGGGGTATCAAACAATACTTTTTAAAGGAAAAGTTATGTCAATTGATTTTATGAAAATGAAAGACAGTAATTGAACAGTTATAAATCCTTCATTTTTTATCTGGTTTTGTATATATGGTTGGAGCTTTTAAAAGACATGTTTTAATGGTTTGGTATATTGAAGGTCAATGCATTGAAGTGATTGAAAGAAGTGGAGTAGGTTATCATTTAATGATGGGAAGATTTTTAATTGCTAAAGCTTTACTCAAAGTTGCAAAAGTGGCCATGCAATGGAATTCAGTTAATAATGAGATTTAATGGCCTCTATGATTAAGCAGTTTCTTTTTCATGTTCAAGTCACAGCTTGATTTATTTAGTAAAATATTGATTGACTTGTAGTATTCAAGTATAGTATATTATTATTTGACGTTGCAATTTATTGAAAGACATGAAATACAGAAATATATTGTGTATTTACCATTTTTCTACCTCAGTGATCAGAAATTCAAAATGATGATGTATAATAGCTGGTTTATTTTTTCGGTATATCCACGGGTTTTTTTCCATGTCACAAAATTTGCAAAAATGAAGAAAACATGTTATTTTTTTTATTTGCATCAGTCAGTTTTTGCAATTTGAAAAGTGTCTGAAAGCAAATGATATCAGAAATCATTTCTGTGTAGTGCATTTTTTGTGATATGAAAGTAATTCTGAAAAAAGCAAAATTAAGTTAATCGCCAAAATAAGTGGATATACAGTATCATCATATTTACTAATACTAATTAATATCATCTGTTAATTTTCTTATTTATACTTGTTTTTAACGAGGACACATGCCAAATTGCCTTATATCATTATTTTTCTTCAATTTTTCATGAAAAGCACTATACACAAAGTCTAAGAAACAACTATTAGAGCACATGCTAAATATTTTTATGATAAAATACTGTTACTTCAAAACTTACCTGCACAGGAATGGTTTAACTGTATTTTCAATATAAGTATTGAAGCAAATCTGAATGTAAATGATTTGTACACTGGCTCAAACTCTTTTAACTAATCTATGTGATGGTTATAAATAATTTGAGCTAACACAAATCTCACACCGGTACTGTGACATCCCCTGCATATTTTAGCATGTTAAATTATAGCAAGGTCAGCCACTACATGTACTTGCATTATATATGAAATGTGTATTGATGATGTAGAACAGTTATACATTGCGTCATAAGTGATTTTTTCATACATTTTTGTGATTGTGATGTGATATTGAGAATTTGATGTTTGTAACAATCACTCCTATTAGGTGCGCGATATACCTGCAAAAAGCGAAATAGGTTTGTCATTCTGAATATATTGTGTCAACATCATGACAATGTCATGTGTAAACGTAAATTAAAATTGCATTGGAAAAGTTTGTTTATTATGTCTGTATTTTGAATTTCAGAGTTATGTCAAATAATGACATTAAGGAAGTGCCAAGGAGTAACATAAGTTTTTTGACGAACCTGCTAGACTTGTAAGTTTTAACATTTTGATTTCATAAAATGCAAATTGATATAGACAGAAAGTTGAACCTACTATGATGGTTTCTGCAAAAAAGATCTTGTTGATAATAGATAAAGAAAGCAAATGGAAATATCTTAAAATTTATTAACTTGGTATTGAGGAAAAATAATTAATTGGAAAACATAAATAATGTATATCAACATAAAGATACCCTTACAGTATTGGTATTGTACCTGTATTTCTCCTTTTATGTACTGGAAGTTTAATTTTCATATCAACACAAGTGTGTGAAACTGAAACTTTGACATGTTTGAAGTATCAAATGATATATTCTATGATATTTATAATACATTATGTATTTTGATTATTTGCAGAAGTCTGCAGGGGAATAATATTAGTTCGATAGAAGTCGGTACATTCAATGATCTTACAGACCTCATCACGCTGTAAGTATTGTTTTAAAAAGGAGCAATTGCTTTTTCTCTTGGTCATAATTAATACGTGATTGGTAGATGTATTGAATTGAACAGATGTTAAATTTTATTTGATTGATGATAAACAGTCAATAGTCAAACACAAACTGAAGTTGTAAAGAATTATTGCCCTTTCTTATATGCATACTTGTGCTTAAAAATTCATAGAAGTAAAGATATTGATTTATTCTGATTTCAATATAAATATTATTATTTTTGCTATGTTCTTGTCTTTTCCAGAGATTTATCATCCAATCATATCTCTGAGTTCTCCAACAACATCTTCAAATCATCTCTTAACACCATCAAACACCTGTGAGTACTCAGTGAAATATGTTTTGTGCAGTAGTCTTTGTTTTTTATAATGTCAACTGTGATTAAGATTGACTAACGTGTACATGTATGTCATTGAGGAGGGTGGATGGTCAACCAATTTATCATCATGCTGGTCTACCTAATATTTTAAGTTATGATTTCTTAAGCTATAAACTTTTATTTAGTAAAGAAAAAAATCAGCTATACATTTTATCTTTAAAATTTTGGTATTTATCTATATATTTCATATACTGGTAGATCTCTTCTTGTAAAGAAGACCAATATGGTCTAAAAATGGCCACAGCCATCAGCCCTCTTAAACATGTTAATAAACAAATAACAAATGCTCAATTTGTACAAATACAGAGTGTATATGTTGCAACTATTGTGGTATTTGTGATTGCTGAAAAGCAGTGTATGCTGATTAATATGATCCAGATGTCTGGCTTTAATGTTTAGTTTGTATTATGTTGAAGTGATGATGTCAGTTAACACTCATTTTGCTCATTCTAGAAACATCAGCCATTTAGAATTAACAAGTCTCAAAGAAAATTTCTTAAAAGAATTATGGCACATTGAAACAATGTAAGTATTGCAAATGATTCATGCTTGGGCTTTTTTGTTGATTTTATGTTCTAACTGCTATGATGTTATAATAATCACGTGGTGTGTGTTTTCAGTGATGTGAGTTACAACAAGATTGACACCCTCTCAACCAATATGTTCAGACAAAACATAGTTCTAAAGAAATTGTAAGTATCAAACCTCACTCAAAACTGGGTGCTTTCTATCAGTTTGAAATTGGTGTTCAAAATTAGATGCTTTGACTGTAAAGAGATTTGAAGTCCCTCTGATGTGTGTTATGTTTGTAGACAGTGATTACCATAGAGATTGTGTGCTCAATGATTTAAAAAGTTTTGTTGTTATTAGCATATCAATAATTCAAAGGTCAATTATTAAGAATAAACCAATTTCTTGAATTATGATAAGTAAGCTGTATATACTTGGATTTTTTTTTTTACTTTGAAAGTAATTTTTCATTACAATTAATTTCCAGAGTCACTGAATAGATAAAGAATATGTAATTTTTTGTGGATTTATTTTAAAACTACTGTAAATGACACTGAAGCAGACCCACTTTTCACAGCAGCAAGATATGTAGGCACATAATGTTCAGTAGGGTGTGCAGCCTTAATGATCTCTCTGCTATGATATCATCAGCTTACTGACATGCAGTAGTGTATTATATGCAAAACCACACAACAGCAATTATAGACTAGATAGAACTGCAGTACCAAAGCATACTAATTGGTGTGCAGCAAATCTTTATCATTTCTCTTGACTCCAGTGCAGTTATATAGAGAAATAACCCCCAAATTATTTTTTCACATGTATCAAATGATTATGCAACAAAGTCATCTGCAAATTTCATATCATATTGCCTTGTGTGTGAAACTGACCTAAAAAATGTGATTCAGGGTTGCCAGTGGAGCAGATATGTCAAGTGTAAATAAAATAAACTGTGTTAAGTCCAGGCATGTGCCCATTTGCACACAGTAAAGTTAGCCAAATAGCAGCAACACTGAAACTCATGCTCTTGTGCAGCAGTATACCCTTCTACCCTTCCTCCCCAAGTTATGTTCTCATTTGCCTGAACTAAGCTGTTATTTGACCATGCCATATAATTTCCAGCATAATCAGTAACAATGATTTGAGTTCACTGGATTTGGACGACCAGAGAGTATTGTATATGTAAGTAACTACACCTATTGGTCTCCCCTGTATCTTTGATTTTTTTCCTTCTCTTTTTTCATTTGCTTTGTAGATGTCTGATATATATTTTCATTAGAATATGCATTTTCTGCTTTTTATGAATCTTATTAGCTTTTGTCATTAATTTCTGATAAGTACTGAATATTGTAGTGGAAATTGAGAAAAAGATTTATGATAGTCTTTGGAATTTTACACTCATTGCACTGGTAAATACTGGCATATATGTTGTATTTACATGTATATAAAGAAAGAAGCCATGAAGATGGGCAGCATGAACTAACATTCAGTTGAAATGTCAGATTATGTCTCAATTTTATGATAATAATAATTTTTTTTTTTAGAGAGAGGTGCAATTGCAATTGATATTCTGATATGTTTTAAGCTCAAAATTCACCTTGATAGTATTGGTTTAATTAATTACTACATACTAAGTGATTGGTTCTGTAATATCTCTTACAAATTTGATGAATGAAGCACATGAAATCAGGGAAGTTTCATTTTCTATTTGCTCCTTGACCTCTCATGACCTGACACAAATATTTTCTGATATGATTGGTCTTCATTTTTACATCCATCAGCATTCACTTCAAGTTTTTGGTTTCATTATGTTTGCTTCATGTGTTTCTGTACTTTTTCATGATGGTACACACTAATTGAAAAATTAGAATTACCTGTTCATGTATCTATATGCATTTAAAATTAATTTAGAATTAATCATGAATGGGAATAGCATACAAGTATGTGAAGCTTACATGTTAAAATACCAAAACAGTCTCTTTCATTTGCCTGGCCTTGATCTTTATTAAGAAAGTCATATTACTTCATGTCCAGATTTACTTTCTTGTCCAGTTGTACTCTCTTCATGAGATTAATATGGAGCAATATCTACTGAACTTTTCAAATAATCTTCACTAGGTATTGATGTTTTTTTTCTCCTTTGCTTTGAAAGGTGTTGGAATATTTATGCTTAGGATCAAATTGTTCGTCGATTTCATTATTATATGTAATTCTATTTCTTGTGTTCATTTGTATACATTCACTACTTCTTTTATTTTTTTTCTTAAGTCCACTTTGGGGGTTTAGTAATTTTATGAATTTAGACACCAATAGATAGAATATTAATTTTTAATGATTTCTTTTGATATTATAGTGTAGAGTAGAATGAATAAATTTTGTACAGTCTCATGCTGTTTTTTATATTTTAATGTTCTAATATGTATGTACAGTTGAACTTCGGTATCTCGAACACCAATATCTCGAATACCATGGATATGTCAAAGTGATTTTTAGGTCCCAAACACTTAAACTTTCAAGTATTTTACTCTTGATATCTTGAAAACTCAGATATCTCGAAGTTTTTAACCAGTCCCATCTAGTTCGAGATAACAAGGTTTGACTGTATATGAAATGGGCAGTGAATGTTTTAAGCCAAGTAAATTGTACACGCAGTGTTTATCTGAACATCATTATGTAATTCATTAAGAACTAGCTTTGAGATTTTTTGTATTATCATGAAATTATTTAATTTTGTGGGGGCCAATTTTCAGGGATTGTGAGTTTTTTGCTTATTTGTGGGAATGTAATTTCATTGATCATTGATTGTTTTCAGTTTCATTAGGAAAGCTAAATCATTTATAATTGCTTTTCATTGAGGATGTAAATTTGTGGCTAAGTGCTGCACTTAAATACCACGAAAATTGAGCCTTCACAAAACCTAATGATTTCATAGTAATATGCTTTTTCCACTTACCATGACTTTAAGAAAATTAATAAACATGTACAATTGAATTTCCTGATGAGAGCTGTTGCATTTCTTCCACTAGTCAGAGCTGCATGCATGCATGCAATGTATTTTTTGCACACTTAAGGTAGTACAAAACACAGTTAATCTCTTATCTTCTTAAAATAAATTCATATAAATTAGCAACTATATGTTCTGGGTTTTTTTGTACTCACAGAATATTTTACCAAGTTATTGATAAAATATATTACCTCTATACACAACATACTTAAACATAGCAATCATTTGTAGTATCATAAAATTGATATAACTTTTGACATTTTTGATGCCGTCTCATCAGTCTGATTATCTACCAGGGTATATCTCATACAATATGTAGGCCAAAATTATGTTCAACTTAATTTATTTATGTTACATACAAAATGAAAACAAATTTTGAAGTTAGACAAGCAAAAAATGAATATGATGATGATATTTGATTACCTGTTGTGTACTACCTTAACGCATGGCATTATACTTAAAAGATGCAGTCTGTTTTGTCTTCTTTTCAGTACATGCAGTCATTATATATTCAGAAATGGATCTATTTCAATACATGTATACAAATTTTCGCCTTTTTTACCTATTAGCTTTGGTGTATATGAATGGTTCTCTATATTACTGACTCGGACAATATGTAACATACCTGGGTGTGTGATTCAGTTTGATTAGATATTACAATTTATTTGCATTTTTTATTTCTCAGTTAAATAGTAAAAAACATATTCATATCATATAAATCAGGAATTTTTTTTAAAATACAGATGGAAATCTATTTTGCAAAGTAAATGATGAATGCAAAGTTATGTAGTTGAAGGGGAAAGAAAGTTAATTCAACAAAATTTAGGAAATGTTAATTAACATTTTTTAATTGATTTTTTTCAGGGACCTGTCCTACAATAAACTAACCAGTGTTTCAGCTACAAACTTGGTGACTACGTTATTACAGTTGTAAGTACATTTAATAGCTTAATTAGTTTGGAACAGGTGCAAATCTGAAGTGACTTCAACTAATACCTGCATGTTTTTGAGCTTATACTGATCAAGCCCATTGTCAGTTTCTAAGTTCATCACAAAACTTCACTCTTTTCTGCAAAATGAATGTTAGAGGGGTTTCTTTGAGTCTCCTATATATAGTATTATCATAACAGGGGACTATAAAATATGACAAAGCCTATAAAATGATTTTACTGCAGGGATCTGACAGGGAACCTGATAACAAGTATGGATCCTGCTGTGCTGGATCAACTGCCAAATCTCCAAAATTTGTAAGTTGTATTGGGCAAATCAATAATTATAATCTCAAGTTCTCTCTCTCTCTCTCTCTCCCTCTCTCTCTCTCTAAACCATTACCACAATTTACCATAATTTCAACTCATATAGGCAATAAAATAAACATTTTCATAGGTGTGTTTATCTGCTCGGATGCTAGAATTTTTAAAAAAATTTTTTTTTGGATTTTTAACCAAAAAAAATATCATGTTACACAACCAGTGTATGTTTTTAAATTATCATAGTAAAAATCAGTAAAAAATAATTTTATTAAATTCTAAAGTTTTCTTTGCCTCTTTTACCTTCATTTCTCTCTAAGAATTTACAAATTAAATCTATTGATCACAGCCACTAGGTCTTAAATGATCATGAATTATTGGTTAAGAATGGTATCCAGTAAAACTGCTGAATGATTTTGAAATGGTGTGACATGGAGCACAAAGCAATGTTTTTCTCACATTTGCACAAAATGCATGATTGCTCTTTAGAGGCATGTAATGATGTAAAAGCACAAAGGTATATGGTTTAGATCAGCTTTATGAATGAATTTATTGAAGTAACAGTTGAGGCTCAAGACATATCAGAGAGAATTCCTTTCTATTTTTGACAAAAATAAAAAGACTGTCACATTTGCTTTACGAATTGTAGAAGTTTGGCAGGAAACCCATGGGAGTGTACCTGTAGTCTCAAAGTGTTTTACGAAAAGCTCATCGAGTTGGAGACTTCCTCTGGCCTTGTTCTAGTCGACAAAGAGAATATCAGGTGCAGCAATATGATGGATGTGCCAATGTTTAATCTGAACAGTACTGCCCATTGGTGTAAGTACTCAGCGCTGTTTGATGTATTGTATTGTACACTACACACAGAAGATCACCTAGTAACTTTACAAGAATTTGTTATTGTTCTCACAGATACAAGTCATTTCTTTTTTATTTTTTTTTTTTTTTTACTTTTTTGGATAATTTTTTATTAATGAGTTTACTATTTGCATTTTGATACTGATTTAGATAAAGATTGAGTATGGGATTCCTTGAATTATTTTCAGTCAATAAAAATTAATTTCTATATTATTGAGAATATTGATCTATATTAATTTTACAAACTATTAGACTTATACATGTATAATTAATTAGCCTATGAGTTTTATCAATCGAAAAGTACTATTGGGAAAATCTTCAATTTATTCTCCAGTTTTGATTTTCTTTGGGGATGGGATAGGAAGGGGAAAATTTCAAGGTTATCCATATTTTCAATTTTTTTTAACCTTTTTTATTTTTATTTTATGTTCTTTCTAAATGCCATACTAAAATTGCATGTTGGCATCAATTTGCCATGCTTAATCTTTCTTGGTAATTTTTGTATTTTAGAATTCATATTACACATGAATGAATATATTTTGTTTAAATTAGATATGTTTTTTTTTTAATTTCTATTTCTTTGTTTTAATTTTTTAAATAGAAATTTGCTTATCCTGAAATGCTTGATCTTTATTAGGATAGTCACTGTATATACATTAACTGAGCAATTGCAATTAATATAATTTTGTACTTTCTCATTTGAATTGTATTTGAAATTATGTAAATTTCTAGCATGTCTTTGCAAGACAAAGCAAAATCCTGCATCATGCCTGGCCAAAATTAGATTAAGACGCGCCCCTGGTAAGAAGGTGTAGGGCGGTTTTGTTCTGTGACCATTTCAACCCCTGCTGCTTTTATTTCTATCTATTTCTGATACATAAGCCCCGAGTAGAAGTTAAAACTCCATTCCTCTTGTGTGCTTTTCTCAAATTAACAGGGGTAACAAATCATCCATTTTAGTATAGATATGTATTCTCCAAAATTACTTTGATAGTCCCCATAAACTTTCACAAGGACAAAGCATTCATAGGCAGATAGAAAAGTATATTAAGTTAAAGGAAAATATACCAATATGGAAATCATAATTATTTAATCTTTATTTTCTGTACCCATTCTAGTGTCAAATTGTCAGTACACATTGCGTTATGTTCCTCAACGTCGGCGAAAATTCCGGAAAATCATCCAAAAATATTTAGTAATGCATGCTAGAAAAAAGCGTTCAAAGGGTAAGACTAAAACATGGACTAATGCAGGGACAGGAGAGGTATTGGGATTTCAATCTACCACACTTGTAATTCTTGTGTTAACACTTCCCCCTCCCCAAATATCCCAAAGTTTTGTTGTTTTTATTTTGTGTTACATCCAAACATTTCATGATTTATTTTCTAACAACTTTGTTTGTGGAAACATATGTTTAAACAGTCAATTATTAAATTTTTGCAGGAATTTGTAAAAGTACACCAATTCATGCACTGATTTATACTGAAATTGCCTGAAAATTGTATTAAACATGTCAATTTTGTTTTTATCCTGAAATTTTCTCACAGTATGAATAAATAGATATTAATGACAAGTTGAAAAGTTATTATGCAAAATAATTGAAAAGTGTGGTAGACTTGAAATGCACTAATTGACCTTTGCATGGGCACAGGTTATTGTGGCACAAAGGAGCCATTTTCACACTGATTTTAGGAGTAATAATCATGGTCAATCATGTATTAAAAAAAATCAATATTTTATTGGTGTGAAAATGGTTTTGTTAAATGTGAGGGGCAGGTCTATATACTTACATGGGTGGTTGATAAAAACCTAGGATAGTTTACAGCAGAGGTAAATATCAGCTATATTGAAACACATTGTGATTGTACATATATTTTGTGAGTGGTAAAGGAAATAAACATGTATGAGTGTTGGAATATATATGTGTTTAGCTTAAAACTTAAAAATTAAAGTGACTTTAACCTGGAAAGATAGGTATACACATTTACCAGTGTGTCTTATTGAAAAGGTGGTGGAGATCGATGTACAAATGAATTATATCTAGTATAACATGACATAAAAAATGAAATTCTTGATTAAAATCAAACAGGTTTTATAGACATATCTTTTAAGTTGATGTATAGAAAAGATTGCATGAATAGCTGTTTAAGGAATATTTTATCACTTTATTAGCAATTTAAGCAAAACGCTCAAACTACATGTATATAAAAACATGTTCTGTGGTTTCATTGTTATGAAGGATGTTGTTGATGTAGAGATGATTCACGGAATATACATTCCAAATGTTCAACAAATTATGAAACATTATAAGAAATAATTGCTTTGACTATTGTCAATAAATTTCATAATTAATCTTGACACTTAAGTAAAACTAAATCCTTGAAAATATGAATGAAACCACAGTGTAACTTTTGTAACAAGTCTACTGACAATTTAATGCATGTATTAATTGCGCATATTCTAACTGCAAAATTAACATTAAATATACGCGGATTTTATGCAAAAGCGCAGCACTGTGAAGCAATCAAATAAATTTACACAGCTTGAACTAAATCAGCGTGCGCAAATTTCAGTTCATACACTAAGAATAACATTTAATGATTTTAATATCAATTTCATTCAACTAAGCTATGCATCATAAAATATGCATTTGTTATGATGCAGCTATTTTATCATCTAATACTGAAGAAAATGTATAATATCTGCTTTCAATGTCTTTGTCTGTAAAGTCCAACTCCTCCCCCAGTGTCCTACTGTGGATACTAATACATTATACATGTATCCTCCTTCCACCCAATCAACCCTATCACATCTGTGCTTCAACTGAAATTTCATTGTTGTCTAACCCAGTGTGCTTTTATATTTAATACGTTAACAGTGGTGGAGTGCAGACATGCTAAGTCCAAAAGAGACACCAGGAAACCTCCATGTAGCTCCACATCACATCACCCCATCCATGGGTGTGTTGGTGAGTCTTCAGTGGAAGTAGTCGGCTAGTCAAGTGTTAATTTCCCCACCTCCCAAACAGATCCAGGAAAGTTCCTGCTGTAATTGTAGTCAAAGAGACTGTTGACTGCCCAAATAAATCAGACTCTTTTTGATTTTTTTGGTTAAGTTTTCATAGTTAGGTCAGTATTACATATATAAACAAAAAGAATGATAATATTCTACTGGACTCTGCCAAGCGATTTTTGGTATTTTTGTCCCAAGTAGCTTTTTTTTTCATTTTACTATTATGGTAGATCAGATCTCTGTAATTATTCACTATACTTCATAAAAAAAATATTTTCCTTATTTAAAAAGAATTTCTGATTCATTTTCATACATACTATTTGTAAAATTGCATAAAAAACAAATAATGTTGGCAGTAAGAATCAAGTTCATGAAAAATTGTTTTTGGACTATATTGTTAATTTCCATTGGATATTCTTGTGTATGTTTTCCCCTTCATATTTGTTATTATTTTAACAGTAATTTTTAGAAGTTTTAAATTTCTAATGTAGGTTAGTTTCTATACCCGGCATGTTTCTATGATCCTGATCCCCTGGATCCCAAATCCCAGTTTTGATATTTCTAGAAAGCTTTATCAATGCTATTCCCATGAAACTTGGCTAGCATTCTTACACTGATGGCTATAGATCCATTATTTGCATCTTTATTTTGATAATCATGAAAAATTAATATCACAGTCAGCGTTGCAGTATGATGCATGAGCATGGCTTGCTTGATGCAGCTTTTTGATGCAGCTTTTTAAGTAGCGTAATGCTTTTTGTTGCTTGTAAATAATTTGATAAATATGTTGATTATTTGCATCCTTACTGGGATACATTTAATTGCCAGCTGTAAACAGTATTTGCTTTTTCACATTGCTTCAGTTGTTATTTTGATTGTTAGGGCTGAATAAAAAAAATATGAAATATGATTATTAATATGATTATCGATAAATGGTGTCTGTGCATGGACAACCCTGCTGCTTAGCGCCTTTAATTACTAACAAATAACAATCACTAATTCACATTAATTGGGGTGTTCAGTTGTAGGACTAACAAACTGGGGTGTTTTGGATTTAGTGAAAATGAACCTGTCGTGTTAAGGGAAAAATCTAAGTTTGCATATTATAGTGATAAACTATCTCCTTAGATAAATTTCAAAGACAGAAATTATCAAATACTGGTATTGAATTTAAAAAATGCATGCTTCCATTTAAATTCTTGTTGAAAAAAGTCATATAGAACTATATACAGGCATTGCTTTATTGCATTTTGAAGTGAATATTATTTTGTTAGTTTACCCTTTTTAAAAAAGGACTATATGATATATAATTTCAAAAATCAAGAAGTCAACATATAGATTTTATTTATAAATTTTTCAGTATTAAATTACATTTTCAGAGATCCAAGAGTTTTTATTTTCAGGAATGAAGATAGATGATGTTGTCTTTTACTTTGTTTATTATTTTCAATTTCAATTATAAATTTTAACAGTAAATCAAATTAGGTATATTTTGTTTGAATTACTGAATCAGATGCTATGTATAATATTTTATTGAAGTAAAAATGATCATCAAAATTAAAATTGTAGGGAAAAGCTAAGAGAAATGATATTTTCCTGCAGTTATTTTACAAAGCATTGTTAAAAGATGTATAAATTTTCTATTGTTAATTTTATAGGTCCGGATACCTTTGCTTCCTGCTACAATGACTTGGAGGAAGATAGAAAGGTGCCTGTTTCGTTTTCATCCAGTGCTACTACATCAGTTGTTCAAGACTGCATTGAAAACTGTTTCGACAACAATGCCACTTATGGTGTAATTGCATCAGGAGTGTGTCTGTGTGGGAATGAGTTGATAGGGTATGGAGACTGTTACTGCACCTCAAAAACTTACAGCAGTAACGATAACATACAATGTTCAGGAACCTTAGGTACCATCACCAAGACTTATGCCAGCGATGTGTTCCAGGTTAAGAGTGGACTGAAATTTGATCCTGTAGGGACTATCACGGCTGGCCAGTCATACATGTTCACAGCTCGTGTGAGTCTTCGGACCATCAACTCTTACACTTGGTATTTTGGAGATACTGCCATACCCCAGACAAAGATGGTCTCCCTGCAGTATTGCTCCAATTCCTACACATACTTGTTGCCAGGAACTTACACTCTTACAGTGGGAATTCTCTCCACTCAAGGAGGGTACTCTTCTGGATCTATCACGGTGGATGTAGTCCCCCCAACAGCACTGATAACTCCCTCCATCCAGAGCCCTGCTTATGTTGACTATGAATCTAGTGCATCAGCCATTGCAGCTGTGTTTACCATGGCTCACAAACTGGAGTACACATGGAGCAAATCTCCAGATGACAACATTACCTCCATTTCAGGTATACCGGTAGTTAAAAATAGATTGTGTTTTTTTAAATTGCTTTGAAGTATTAATATTTCAAAAGTGTTTCATTTAATTGAAAATGAAAACTTTAAACCCCTGTTATATGGCTTTTGAATTAATAACAGATACCAGAAATTGATTATTTCCAAATTAACTATATACCGGTACCTGCATAGCAAAAATTATATCTAAGATGGCTAAGTTTGCAATCTATTCATCTTTAAGCTCTAATGTCAAAATAATTGAGCACTTGATAACTAATTATGAATATTTCAGATCATACCATTTTGTTTTCAAGTAAATATATTTTAATTGAAATAGTAATTGCTATCTTTTGTGGATTCAGACAAAGTTATTTTACGTTAGATTTCATTTTGCATACTTGTGTTAATGTAGGTGGTGGATGCAACAGTTTACAAGAGTACCACGGCAGGTGCTTGGCGTTGGCTACTGGTGTACACACCCATACCCAAGGTGTCTCACAGTGCTCACCAGACATGATGTTGTCCATCCATTTTCCTTCAGAACTAACTTATGCTCTCACACAGTTTGGAGGATCAGGTAAACTTTTTGAATGCATTTTATGGACTTGTTTTAAGTAGGAAAAAAGGAAATAATTTTCTGTAGATGGATTGGTAAATGGTGATTCATTTTCAGCATTAACTAAAATGTATTAATTGAAAATATACATTGTACATGTACTTGGGCAGATATTTAAATGTTAAAATGGTAAATCTTCTGTTTTATCAATCTGTACCATAAATAAAAATATATTTTTATTTTTTTACAGTAACTAATGGAATATATTTGGATGCCCAAAAATCAGGAACAGAATACTATTGGAGCTCTGGTGCAAAGGCATACTTCACTACCACAGATGTTACAAATGCAGGCTTGGGAAATTGTGTATACATATCCAAGCTAACCAATGACCTACAAGGCACAGATTGTAGCAATACATACAATGTCATATGTCAGAGCAGTAAGTTTTGTTTCAGTTTCTAAAATCTTGACATCTAAACCTGTTTAAGTGATATTAGAAATGTACACACTGATATTGAATTATCCCTAAGTTTTTTTTGCAGTAAAACACAGTTATAGTGAACACGCTTATAAAGAATTGACGCTTAAAGCGAAATGATATTTATTCCCAGTGACTTAATTACATGTTGTAAACTTTATGGATATAACGAATTATGCTTACAACGAAGCAAATCGCCTGTCCCTGACACTTCGTAATAAACGTGTTTTACTGTATTCAGGATGAATTTATGGTCAATGTTGCATGCCAAACTATTTGTATTGGTGGAGGAAACTCACATTGTCTCTTAATTTCAGAACCCAAACAGTGTCACTCTGGAGGCTCTCTATACAGCAGCAATGACCATTGCTACAAGGTGCTGACCACTACCCAGAGCTGGGCCACAGCCGATGCAGCCTGTACAGCCCTTGACCCCACAGCCCACCTAGCCAAGATTGACTCGGCAGCCTTACAAAGCTTCTTGTTAACAAATGTGGTGACATCTGGAGAGGTTTGGACAGGGCTTACAGATAGGAACATGGAGGGTATGTTACAGTGGGAGGATGGTGAAATCTGGTCATCCTACCCCGTAGTAGTGGCCTCAGAGGTGGACTGCTTCAGTATGGATTCGGCTGGAAGCTGGCAATCCAAGAGTTGCACTGTTCAACTGCAAGCTGTATGTGAATACAACAGTCGAGGTAAGATTTATGCATTAGTTGTTAGGTGAAATTTCTTTTACATATTACTTTCCATGTTGTTTAGCCAGTTTTGAATGTGTACCCCTATTTTACAGTACCGGTATTTCTTTTATTTTCTGTTTCAAGAAGTGGCCAGTGTTCCAACATACGTGGCAGGAACCGCCCACCTGATGACCACACCATATTCACTGACCACATTACAATCCAGTACAACCCCTCATGTGGCAGATAGAAATATCATATATCTATTTCCTGGTACGGCACAGTTTCATCACAAAGAACTGCGAACGCTTACTCCCGTTTCCCGCCTACATTTTACATCCAAATATTTCTGAATTCCTGTCAGATATTCAAAAACAAAGTTTTCTACTAAAAAGTATTATCAAATCCTAATCAATTAATATCAAAATAAAATTTGTAATCAAATTATTAATTTTTAAACAAAAGTTTTGCTAACACGGGGTCTAAAAAAATTTCATTGAAATTGGTCTCTATGAGTGAGGAAAATATTATTTAGCGGCCAATATGTGCATAAAAACTTAATAATAACATATTAATGATATATATTAAAGTAAAATTTCATATTAATTCATATCTGTTAATTAGTTTTCGAAAATTTACAAAGCAAAATTCTTTTTTTGGAATGTATTGCGGTCTGTATACATATGTTCCCCCCCAAGAAACAACAAACCCTTTGGTAAAAATATGCGAAATAACAATAATTAAAACCCCTCAAAAGGAATTTTTGTTTCACGGGGGGGGGGAAGATGTTTTAAAAAACATTTCCGTCCGTTATTTTCTGTTATGAAATGAGCTATTTTAACCCAAAATACAAAGTTATCGTTCTTTGTTTGACCAAATCATTTATATTTAATGAAAATATACATAAATGTTTACATTATTATAAAAAATTAACTTTAATTAGACAACTTTCAAAAAATGACTTTTAGTTAGGCGGCTAGACAATGCTTTCGTTCGCAGTCCTTTACAACTGAGTTTTAACTGATCAGTGAAATGAATGTCTTCTGTAATTTACATTGATTTTTAAAGGACTCTGGATCAATAGAGAGGGAAAGGCTAGGGCATGGAATTTCCGCACCTCTGTTGGAAGAACAGAGACCATTGCTGTTACCTTAATGGTGTTGGAACCAGTTTGTCAGTCTCCAAATTATTTCATGCCTCCAGGTATTTTGACCTTTTTTTTTTCAACTGTTCAGTCTTTCAGCAAATTTACATTGAATATTTGTTTTCAGCAGATTCTAACATGTAAGAGTTATTTTTAAGAAATAGACAAGTTATTATGCTGGGTTGATATGAAATATGAACTGTTTCTTTTGATAGGGTGCAATCAGAATGGAGGTTGGTTTGGATCATGTGTCAATTCGGCAACAACTTGTTCTAAGACATCGTCTTGTGCCAGCAATGAGGATTACTGTTTGATCTATGATTCCTGCATTCCAAAGACTGATCCCTGTACATGTAGCAACAGAGGGTCCACTTACTTACATTGTATCAATACATTTGTTGGCAGCTCTCAACCAAAGTATCGTATAAGGGGACAAACCTATGTCAATCTGCCTCCAGGAGGGGAGGTGGAGTATAGTGTGCCAGCCACAGGGTTTACTGTGTATGAAAATGATGTCTTGGCATTCGCTACAAATGCTTCTGTAGAAGTGATCAAATGCGATTCCAGCACTAGCTCGGATTGGAACCAGAACTATAACGAAATTCCTCAAACTGCTTGGCTGAATGTAAATGATGAGGTAACATTGCAATCATTTTCACCAACCTCACATGTTTGCTATTTCAATTTGATGTACACTTCTGTACAACAGGAGAGTCTGCCGACCACACTGCAGTATTTCACAAATCCTGACAATTACACTTATACTCTTAATGTTCCTACACTGAGTGGAAGCTCTCAGACAGCGACTATCAAGTCTGAGGAAGAAGTGGGAGAAATCACATGGATTAACCCTGCCATGCAGTCCTCAGCTGTCAATGTGTTGGATAACTCAGACACCTATTTTGTGTTTAGAGTAACTAAAGGTACACATCTAATGGCCAACTGGACCAAGGATGGAGTTGTTACCTCAGCTGCTTTTGAGAGTTCCTGTCCATCAGCCATTGCTACCAAGTATCCCACAGAGTGTTCCCAAGCTAACCACCGTCCATATGTCTTTTCTTCCCAGTTGTACAAGTTCCTCAGAAGCACTGGAGTCTCTCAAAATATAACAGTGTTGGTGTACAATGACTTGTCTCTGCAGAAGAGCAAACAAATTACTGTCAATGTGCTGCTACCCTTATCAGGTTTAAGTGTGTATTTGGAAACCCCAACCACTGATAATATCGTTGAAATTGGATCTCCAACCTCATTTGTTACAAACATTACAAATGGCTCACCCACCTCCTACAGCCTGAGTTACAATGGATCCACTGCTGTTTCAACTTCCAGCTCCTCTTCTATATCTTACACCTTCACAAGCAAAGCAGTTTATCAGGTTATGGTAACAGCTACTGATGGACTTACCAATGTCTCTGCAGAAATTAGAGTTAAGGCCAGATACAAAGCTGGAATTCAGGGTCTCTCATTTACAAATCTGGGGAATAATCTGGCTGCCAAATACACATACAATTTTGTGGCCACAGCAACTGCTATGGTTGGAGCAGTAGTGTCTGTCACCTGGGAACAAGATAATACCACTCTACAGACCTCAAATACAGTCGTTGGGTCATCAGCATTCTCAGCCTCAAGAGACTTTACTTTTGCATCAGCTGGAAATTACTCTGTCTATATTATCATAACTGATGAATTTGATGTGAGTCAAAATGCATCTGTGGATGTGGAAGTAATTGATCCTATTGAAAACTTCTATCTTCAGGCAATCAATGTCTATGTTGAAACAGGAAAGAAAGCCAAGTTTTCACCTAAAATGGATTCAGCCCCACGAACACATGGATTGATCTATTACACCTATAACTATGGTGATGGCAGTGCTCTGGATGAAAATGTTACGACCACAACCAAGCAGCATACATACACTGCAGCAGGAGAATATAATGTGTCCTGTGTGGCTACCAATGGACCAAGTACTGCCTTTGATGCCGTAATTATTTATGTGCAAGACAAAATCAGCAACTTTACAGTGGATGGGGATTTATATGTTCTTCTTGATAGCCAACAAAATTACACAGCTAGTGTGACAGGGGGTACTGGCTTGACTTTCATGTTTAGAATTACCAGTTTGTCGTTTGACACAGGATTTACTCCCAACAATGTTTGTTCATACACATTTACTACTGCTGGAACCTACAGCTTGTCAATATCTGCCAGAAATGACATCGACTTCCAAACTATAATATTGGAAATTCATGCAGTGTCTGCTAGCACATTGGTTATCCAATCTCTAACATATGATAGATATGTGGAACAGAACTCTGATGTCAGCTTGAACATGAGCTTGATCCATCATGATGCCAGTCAATTAAATATATCCTGGAACTATGGGGACTCTGTCATAGAGAGTGGTGTAGGTAAATTGTCGGCCACACATAATTACTCCACAGCTGGTGATTACAACATCACAGTCACTGCAACTGATACATCCATTTCCAACACAGTTTCTAAAATAGTACCAATAACAGTGGCTCGAAACATTCAAGGACTGTCAGTGGTTAACAATGGACCAGGCAAGATCAACTCCACAACCGGTGTTACCATTACCATCACTGCAAGTATAACTGATGGAACAAACCAGAAGTTTGTCTGGACATACAACAGTGTGGAATATGACACTGGTTCAACAAACTTCATCCTGCTGAATTTCACATCAGTGGGAACTTACACTGTGTCTGTCAATGTGTCCAACCCCATCAGCTCTGAAACAGCCACCACAAGCTTCAGTGTCCAGGCCATGGTTGAGGATTTGAGTCTTTCCTGTGCTACCTGTGTTGTTGATGGCAATGGTAACTACTTCTTAGAGGCAGCCATTTCTACTTCATTTACAGCTACCTATACAGGTGGTTCAGACTTGATGTTCATTTTCAACTTTGATGGAAGTCCAGCCACTGCTCAGAGTTCCTCCAGTCTCTCCCACACGTACAGAGCAGGGAACCGAACTATGTCCATTATTGCTTATAATGATGTCGACAACAAAAGCATATATGTTCCAATTGCTGCTCAATCTCGAATAACAAGTGTTCAGTTTCCATCTTCTTCTGTAATGCCAACCATTGCTCTGGTGAATGAGACCATGACTTACAGCATGATAGTCACAGGTGGTTCAGATGTGAGATATGTGTGGAAGTACTGTGCCACCTGCCCCGAAATACACACTGACACACTCAGTATCACCAATCCTGGATACTCGACTGCTGACCACTACCAGCTGAATGGAACAGCCTATAACATGATAAGTGTCAAGTCAGCAACAGTCCAGATCACGGTTGTCAATCAACTGACTAGTGTTGTCTTAGTTTCAGACCTAATAGCAGACAAGTATGCCATCACAGGAACTGCATATACTTTTTATGCACTCCCAAACGTAAACCAACCGCCAAGTTCCAATTCTTACAAGCACTATGTGACTCTTCAAAGTAATTTTTACTCCACCACACCATCCAGCACAGACCAAAATTTCACACATCCATTTACAGTTCCAGGGGACTATAAACTCAAAGTAGAGGTTGACAATGTTAAATCGAATGCCGATTCAGAAATCTTAATTCACGTGCAAGATCAAGTTTCTTCTCCCACTCTGGCTTCCAATGTGTCATCAGCTATTGCCACAGGGTCTGCTGCTCGCTTAACTCTATCAGTCACATCAGGGTCTGACAGAGAATATGAGTGGTCTATAGAAGAGAATGGAGTATCTCAAACTTTGCCAAGTGTCTCCAGTGTCATGGATTATCTCTTTTCCACCAAAGGGAACTTCACAATCAGAGTCAATGTTTCGAATATTGTCAGCTGGAAAATAGCAACATACCATCAAGAAGTTATGGATGCCATTGAAAATGTGTCTTTCTCTAATGACATCAACTCAACAACATATCCATATGTTGCAAAAGGAAAAGATGTGACGTTTACTTTGATCATTGGTAAAGGAGATGCTTATACAGTGACATGGAGCATTATTGATTCTACAAACACAATTATAACCACAAGGATTGGGACAACTTTCATTTATGCATTTACATCAGCAGAAACCTACACAGTGCGAATGAAAGTGCAAAATGCTGTCAGTTCTAAGCAGACAGAAATTGTTGTTCATGCACAAGTTCCACTGAACAGTCTAGTGTTAAGCCCAGGAAAGTCTGTTGCTAAAACTTCTGAATCCATTGATCTTGATGCAGTACATAATACAGATGCAACACATCTCACCTACACCTGGACCATAGAGGGCTCAACCTCAAATACTGTAGGAAAGACAAAGGCTTATGCATTTTCATCTGCTGGACGATACACTGTGTCGGTAACAGTCAATAACAGATTGGGCAGCCTAACTGCAGAGACAGACATAATAGTGCAAGATGTCATCCAGAATCTCTCGGTGTCTGGTTGTGATATAGAAGCTGTAGAAGACACTTCCCTGACAATGCTAGCTACCACAACAGCTGGTACAGATGTGACCTACCAATGGGAAGTCATCAACGGAGCAACCCACACTGGAGCTAACTTTTCTACCATATTCGACACCACAGGAAAATACTCAGTCACTGTCAATGCCAGCAACTTAGTTGATTCCAAAGTTTTTACATGCCAGATGACAATCATTGGGATTATTTCTAACCTGCATATTGATATGAGCCATTCTGTGCTATTTGTCAACTACAGCACACAGTTTGTGGTCGGAGGCAACAATCTGGTCGGTGTGGTGTACAACTGGACTTTTATTGGTCCAGTTACAATAAATTGGATTGCAAATAATAACTTTCTTCTCAAGAAGTTTGCAGATGCAGGACAATACACAGCTACCTTGGTGGTGTCCAATTCAATCAGTCAGGCCTCAAAGAGTGTGGAGTTTGTGATCAAGCCATTGACATGTGACGCTCCAGCTGTGGTGGCACTCGGTAATGCAGTACGCACTATTTACAAATCATCACCTTTGGCTTTTGAACTGGATGTGGATATGTATGGATGTATGGATTATACCCTCAAATACACCTGGGAAATCAATTCAGCTTCATCTGCATCCTGCAGTGTCACCCTGACGCCATTTTCAATGCCATCTTCAGTGTTTTCTTCCAGTTCAAGATTATCCATTCCTGGAAAAACATTGCCTTATGGGGATTACTGCATCAAAGTTTCGGCTCAGTATGAGAACACTCCTCTGAAGGTCAACAATGAATACACTGTTACTGTGATTGAGTCTCCTCTTGTTGCCCTCCTTGCTGGTGGTAATGATCTGATCGTGTCCAATCTAAACTCAGTAACACTTGATGGAACCTCCTCTTACGACAGAGACAATGATAATACACCCTTGACCTATGCCTGGACCTGCTCCATTACCTCTGTGAGTATTTGATAAAATACATAAATGAATTAATTGATTTTTATCCATGTACAATTTATTTTATTTACCAATTGTTAATATTCTGTCTTCTTTCTTGCTTTTTAGGGAAGTACATCTCCAAGTGCTTGCTCTGATGTGACAGCTTCCACTTCAGGAACGGTCACAATGAACAAAAACAACATGATTGCAGGGCAAAAGTATTCAGTGACTCTGACAGTGTCCTCACCAGGAAGAACATCTGGATCAACCTCTGTAGAGGTAAACATTATAAAGCTTTCTATATTTATTTGTTGTAACTTTCATTTCAGGAAATATGATTTTGTTAATTAGGCTTTTCATGTCCCTGAACAATAAAATGTTGAGCAATTGTATTTGTGTCAAAAGGTATTTTAAGGCTTTGGAATAACATTATTATCATCTTTTACAAATGTTATCATTGGGGTTTAGCCCAGATGATATACAATGGCTTGAGTCATTTAAGTCTGTGTCATGAAAGAACAATGGTACCTACTGTGGAATCTCTTAATTTTGTTGGAGCAAATTTTCATGGATTGTGGGTTTTTTGCTTATTCGTGGGAATGTAATTTCATTGGTGTCGGTTTTCAGTTTCAATAAGAAGACTCTTTCAAAAATTGTTTCGTTAAGGATGTAAATTCACGGGGGAGGGCTACCATCAAATACCATGAAAATTGAGCCACCATGAATTCTAATGATTCCACAGGAATTGCTTATATATTATATGCCTTTTTATAAACATTTATCTCTCTTGTAAATTCTTTGAATAGTTTTCTTAAATAATTTGATAATTTTTTTTAAGGTGGACATAACTGGAAGTGAAGTGCCCTTGGTATCAATACAATGTATCTCCTGTTCTGCTGCAAACCATCATGTGATTCAACCTGGAGATCTGATCATGCTGGCAGGAGCATGTTCTAACTGTGCCTCAGCAACCAGTGTGACCTACACCTGGACTGCAAGCTATGACACTAACACCTTCACTCTAGACTCCACTACAACCTCCACTGGAAATGATAAAATAAATCTGGTCATAAATTCTGGCCAATTGCCAGCAGCCTCAGTGTACACATTCCAACTACAGGTTCAGATGACAGTTTCAGGCTCTGCCTCAACTGGTTACAGTAAACTGAAACTTGATGGCAATGCAGCACCAAGTGGAGGCTCATGTACTGTGACCCCAACCACTGTCAAATCCTTAGAAGACCCAGTGACCTTCTCCTGCAATAGCTACAGTGATCCAGCCAACCCAACAACAGAGTTGTATTACAGAGTTAAGTCGTACAGTGCGGATGGGAAAGAGTCAGTGGGCCTATACTATGGTAGCTCAAAAACTGACAAGATATTTGTGGCTCCATGGCCAGGAACCTCCAGACACACTGTCCAGATCAAAGTTTTTGTTGAGGATGAACATGGAGCTCAAACTGAGGCCCTTGTCCAGTAAGTATTCACTGCTGTAGAGCTTTCAAGAATATAGGGGAGTGGTAAGGGCTACAATAAAATGAAAGATGAAGACTTGTCAACAAATTTTTCAACCTTGTTTGTTGATATATTTTTTTGATTTTCTCAGGTCTATTGGAGTTACAGCACCGTCTCTCAGCTCTACAACATCAACTGAATATATCTATTCCCTGGCAAACAGCACACTTGCTAACTTGGTGATGGAGAACAATCCAGTTGTGATACTTCAGTACTGCATTGCATTGGTCCACGAGATCAATGAACAGTCACGTCAGGTGACGTCTGCCAATACAAACTTGGAACTGGGACTAAGGACCAAGGTCAGGAATGCCATTACACTGGCAGCCATGGGGCTACCATTAGACTCTATGCATGAAAAAGAACAGACAGCTTTTATCCTTGAGCATCTAACAGTAAGTCGCACTAGTATCTAGAATGGTATTGTTGTAAGTGCTAAGAAAAGACAAATCTAAACTTCCAAAATATTTGAATTTCATTTTACCTGAGTTCAAAGAAAATTGGTAATCCTTTTTCAATGATTGAAACTCTGTAAACTTTTTTGCAGAAATATGGCACTGAATTCCAAACTAAAGAATCTCAAGTCATTGCTCTAAACCAAATTGATACCTTGAAATCCTCCATGAGTAGCACTCAGGGTGTTAATGACAATTCACTGTTGACCAATCACCTCATGGCATGTATCTCCAACCTGATGGATGCTGCCAATGCTGGTGTATATGATGCAGACTCTGTGATCAATTCCACCAAGTCTCTGGAAGCCTCACTCATAACATCCTTCAAAGCTAATATAAGTTCAAGTGATACCCAGTCTGCCACGAGATCAGACGAAGAACACAAGAAATTTATTGTCAACAAAGCTTTTGAAAACAGTGAAGAAATTGTCACAGTGAATGTGAGAAATCAAATTTTGGGACAGAATGCTATTGAGGTTGGAGTAAGTGGGATCAAGTTCTATGGACAACGTACCAGAAGCAATGAGCCATCAACTCTGTATCAAACAGGGGGAATAGCTGTACAAGTCAGTAATGATATGCTGGATGGAATCGTTAGCACTGGAACAGAGGTCCTGCAGATAATCATGGGAATATCTCGAAATCCTTTCACCTGGGGCTATTCTACTTCACAAGTCAATTCCAAGATAATGACCATGTCTTTCAAGGACACTTCTGGTGCAAACCTTGCTGTACAAAGCCTGACTGAATCCAGGTCTCTGAAGTTCCATCTCCCAGACAGCTCAACAGCGGGTTACTCCAATATCGATGCTGGTGGATTAATTTCTAATGCTGCTTATGACCCTTCAGAAGGTCTGACCATGGCCACATATGAAATTGAGAAAAGCACACAGAAGAAAATCAACATCAACACTGCAGGAGCCCAATCGGGCCATGCCTTGCACATCCAGCTTAAGATATCATTGGTCAATGACAGCCTGCAGACTCCCTTAGACAAGATAGATTTCTATCTGGGCAAGGGATATGAAGCCACATCTTCAACTTATGAACAGAAAATGACGATAGAATCCTCCCACATGACAACTGGAATGGATCATACAAACTACACCATGTTCATAGACTCCACGTATGTTTATTTTCTCTGGTTTAGTAGATACATGTAAATAAATTATTGATTGTTTGTCTTTGTAGTACAAGAATATTTGTAAGTTAAAGTAGAAGTTTACTTTCTCTGTTATAATCGTTGCATTGAATGACTATGTTTTAGTTCATTTGATCCCTCTGCCTCCTACACAATCACCGTCTACAACGAGGACCAAAACTTTGCCTACAATGTCTCGGCAGCAATATATATGTCATCCTGTGCATATTATGATCCCAGCGGGGACTCTTGGAGTAGGTCAGGCTGCTACCCCACAGCAGAATCCCTGCCCATGTACACCACTTGTACGTGTAACCACTTGACACCTTTTGGAGGGAGCATGTTGGTACCACCAGATGCCATCAGCTTTTCAGACCTTGTTGTGAGTTTGAATCCTCTTATTTACTTTAGTATGCACATGTCTTATTTCAAGATAGATATTTAACATTTCTAAGCAAAAGTGTTGTCTTTTCATTTCCCATGAGATTTTTTGCATTGTATTTTTAGAACCTGGACCTTTCCAATAACCCTGTGGTGTTTATAACCTGTTCTGTCATCTTGGTCATCTATATTGTCACTGTCATTGTTTGCCGTCGGATGGACAAATATGATCTGGATAGGATTGCCACTGTACCATTGTGTGGAAAAGATGGCTCCTTCAAGTACCAGATAACCGTGGTAACAGGAAAGAGCCGCGGATCAGGTAATCTCACTGAATGGCTCTGTAAATGTATCAGTTTGACATCATTCCTGTGTTTTTGTTTATGTGGGATGAATCAAGTGGAAATTTTTAATTCCATTCTGTTGAATAAAAGTGAAATGTAAATATAATGATAGAACTACACAATGTCATGCTTAGTATTGCTCAAACAATATACATGTACAATGTATAAGAGTGGTGATTGTGTTTGTAGGAACAACAGCCCATGTTGGAATCAAGCTCTACGGAGAATACGGAAAAAGCAAAGAACGACAACTCCACAAAGATGGAGCCTTTCAACGTAACTGTGTCGACTCATTCTTCATTGCAAATGATTCCAACCTGGGAAATGTCCACAAGATCATGATTTGGCATGACAACTACGGTCTTGAACCCAGCTGGCATCTGATCCAAGTCATCATTAGAGACATGCAGACCGAGAAGAAATACTACTTCTTTGGCAACTGTTGGATGACCTTAGAGAAGAAGCAAGGTTACATACAAAAAGAGATCAAGGCAGCAGGTGAATACTTTGACAAAATCCCAGCTTGCTGAGTAGAATTATTGTCAATTTAAGCCAGCTGATGAAAACAGTATGAATGATATATAGTCATAAAATTCAGTTGTACTTAAAGTAGTCCGAGTATCGCACTACGTCATAATATGGATTTTACAATATTGGTTCGACTTTTACAAAGCGTTTTTGATACCCGGTATTGATTTTGCTCTACATCGCTGTTGTAAACAATGGCAATAATAAGCAATTAGAACGGTAATATATGTATTTTATGAGAGATAGAAATGATCAATGTTGAGAAACTCGATTCTGTTAAAGTAAAATGAAAAACGAAGTTTTGATTAACAGGATCTCAGGTATGCTTATATCTTCATTGTTTTGTTCCCCCCCCCCCCCCCCCCCGAATTTCTCTTTTTCTTTTACTAAAACCGGTTTAAATTTAGAGACAGAAGCTATTTCGAATTTAATCAATCGTCAATTAATTAATGTTTAAATGATATCTATTTGTTGACAGATCTAGGCAGAAAACTGTAGCAAAATGTGATTTTTACGGATTTTTTCGTCAGGGTCTACTTGGTTTAGAGCTTATAGCGTGAAAAGTAATCCGTCAACATATAATTTATTTTACCAAATCTTTTTTCTAAGATGTCAATCTATAGAATAAACACAATGATTTTAAGTTTGAGTCCATAAAATAGTAAAAAAATTACCAAACGCGATTCTAGCATTGCATTTTTTGTATTCTATTTTGATACATCAGGTCCATAAAGCGTACTTACTTACAAAAATTTGTGCAAAATTATTGATGAGATATGGCTTAAATAAATATTTATACTCTATTTTGTATGTTCAGTTCTAATTTTCCCAAAATAGGTAATTATTTTTAGGAAAATGGACGTCTGGCAAATTTCATAATTGTCAATAATTTTCGCAAGGGGGTACACCCGTCTGACAGGTGATAACAAACAAACTAGCATGTAAACATACATATTTTCTTTTGTATATGTATTGCTAGAATGTATATTTATCATTTAAAGTTAAGTTTTTAATGATTGAGCCCATTTAGTGCCGAGTATAGGACTACCTTAAATTAAGATATGTACTTCACAGGTTCCTCTGAAATCAGAAGATTCTCCCGAATGTTTAGTCATGCAGTATCCAACAGCATGGCTGATCGACACCTGTGGGTGTCCGTCGTAGACCGTCCAGCTAACAGTCGATTCACACGTGTACAGCGGGCCACCGTCTGTGTCACTCTCCTGTACGTGTTCATGGGTGTGAATGCCATGTGGTACGGTGTGCTGAAGACCACCAACACAAGCGACACCAGTCAGGGGATTTCCTCGTTTGGATGGGAGGAAGTAGTCCTAGCATTCCTGTGTAACATTATGGTGTTTCCCTTCAGTCTCCTGTTGATATTTATCTTCAAGAAGAGTAGAACAAAGGTACAGTATTACATGGAAATTTCTTTTGATAGCTATGAGTGTACTTTGATAATAATTTTGTATAATTATAAAGGAAACCATAGGCTTAAGATGATATCACTATGATTAGTGTAAACATGATTATTATCTATTACAGACAACTGAGTTTGACCCTCGACCAATGACAGCTAGGACTATAGAGATTGAGAATGACATTGATGGATCTCAGTACAGCTCATCTTTCCGCTCGGAGTCCCAGAGTGACCTTCTCTCTTGTATGGAGAGAGAGAGCACGATAGACAGTACAATGGTGAGAATGGTTAATAATGTATAGGAATTCCCTTAGAATATCACCGTAAAACCATTGTTTTTTGTGCTTTTCTTAGAGTCTCTATGTCAGTATTGCATTTTCTTAAAAAAAATTCTTTTGTTTTTGCTCTAGAATTGTACATTTTTGAAGCATATATATGATGATATTATTGATATTATTTGCAGATTCAACCCACCCAGCCATTAAGGAAGACCAAGACACTGAAGACAACTCGTAAAGGGGTGGAGGAAACAGCTGTGAAGGTTCCCCTGCCGGAAGGTGCTGAAGGGGGATACCCAGAAAAGTCAAGGGTAAGGCAACTACTTTAACAAGCTGTCCAATACAAACTGCTAGCTTTTCATGTTGATTTATGGTGAATTTTCTTGTGTCTGTCATCGAGTGGTGATTTGGTATTTGTATAAATGTTGTACAGATGAAATGATATATACTTCTGTTCATGCGATGCATGCACATGTTTTTCATTTATTGAAGATAAGTTACTTATTATTCACTTTTATTTCAATATTTTCATTATTATTTATTAGATGACTCTGGTAAGAAGTTAAGAAAATAAGTATTTATATCCCTTTTAATGATGTACTCAAGATCTCAGTAGAAAATAAATGATCTACATGTACCTGTGATAGCTTAATCGCCTATAAAAGAAGTTGTTAACTTGAATTCTCTTACGGGTAATTAAAGGTAGATTACTTTATAAAATACCTGTAGATCCTATCTAAATGATTTCATCCTGTTTTGAGCATTAAATCTTAAATCATTACACTGACCAGCATATCAACTATTCTTTAAACTGGCATATGGTCTGTATTGTGTACTATGTTTCTTGCTGAGTGTGTTTCAATGTTGTGGTCTACTAAGAAAATACACAGGGTTTGAAACACTTATCATAATCATGGATCACTCAGCAGAGAGAAAATAAGATATGCGGACTCATGCTTTCCATTTTGTGGTCCATGATAGATGATTTTAGTGTTTCTGATTGTTGTCTTAGCCTGAATGATCTGTGTTTACTAACTGAAACCTCATGAAGTAGGATGCCCACCCCCTAGATTGTTAAGACCCCCTTAGCTCAGTGTACTAATCCCAAAGATCCCAACAGTTACAGTGGAAGAGGACCAATAATCCCAGGATCTGGAACGATCAGTCTATAATGGATAGCTGGCCTGATAGAATCCCAAAGTATAACGACAGACAGACCACACCCAAAATCGGACAACGTAATCCTGAGAAGGAACAAGAAGTAGGGTTTTACTAACAAACTCTCTAGACAGAAATATTCTTTGTTACCTCTCCCCTCTCTTAATTTTTCTGAGTTGGTTTTTTTTTTCTCTTTTAACCTTATGTTGGCTGAAAGAAACAATACTAACTTAATTTAATCTGAATTTATATTTTTTCAAAAGAATTAAATTCTAAAATATTTTTAAAATTAAATTAAAATATTGAATGCTTGCATGATTTTTTTTAAATTTAAGAATATTTGAACTGGTAAATACATTATGGAAATAAAAAAAGGAAAATCATAGTTTAAATAATACACAAAATAATTTTCTTTCTTTGCAATTATTATAGCATTGTTTATTAATGTTTACATCATAGGTTCAAGAAGCTGCTGATGATATTCTGAATTATCTGGACTGTGTAGAGCAGGATTTAATGGCTAAAGAATCTAAGAGGGCTCTTCAAGGCGGAGGGGCTGCTAAACCAGTGACCAGGTAATACCTAATTTATACATTTTGTGAATTTTCATTTACATGATCATGTAGTCAAATATTTTTCTTACATTTTTGACAAAATATCTTGTCATTGATGTCATGACATCACAAAACTTTTATTTCCTGGCCTAGTCTAAAATATCATTTATCTTAATCTTGACTTTAAATTTGATGGTCCAAGTAGATGTACTTTATTAAAGTAGAAACGTAGAAAGTTTATGCATTTTGTATGAAATTTAAATTTTCCTTCAGAAAATCCACTTTGCATCACAAGAAAATGGATGATCTGGATGACCTGTTAATTGATGAGGATGTAAAACACAAGCACAAGCCAATCCAGAGACGTGTCTCTACAGTATCCATTAGCTCTGGCAAGCCTCCTAACTCATCTGGATCTCAGAAAAGCTTTAATCCAAGACAGGATCCAAACATGTTAGTCACATTTTAAGTTTAGATTTATTCAAGAACAAGAGAGAGTAAATAAACGGTGGTAATTTGATGATGATTCAAGTGACGCCCCATGTCTTTTCCTTCCTTAATTTTACTTCTTTATTCTATTTAACAGAAGGAAACCTCCATCAGCTGGCAGTAGCAAAGTGTCAAAATGGGTGTCTAAACTCCACACAACATCCACTGGTGTCTCGCTGCCAGAGGTGGAACACATCGGACCCCTGGAACCAGACATGGGCCTGGCACAGAGAAGCGGAACAGAAATTTGTTAGTAACTGTAGTCATGTCAATTCAAACCAGTTTACCTGGGAAGTTTATAGTTAGTTCTCATATTAAAAGTCACCTTTTTTCACAACATTTGTAAATGCATGCATTGTAACTAATATTGTTTAGGCAATTGCAAATCATTTGTAAAGTTCAATTAATCATTGAAAGAGGTGTGTTACACAGATAATGATGGCTACAGTGAGATGACAGAAGAGGTGGCAGTGACCAGTAAGAAGACCTGCACTCTACCAGAGAAGTGTATCTACCTGGGACACGTGCTCTGCTTCCTGCTGTCTGGAACCTCCTGTATCCTTGTCATCCTGTATGGCCAGAAGTTTGGGGCAGATATTGCCCTCCAGTGGCTGCTGGCCCTGCTGTTTTCCATCATCTTCTCCTTCCTGTTTATGGAGCCGCTGAAGGCTCTTATCATTGCCCTTTATCTGGCAGCCTGGGAGAAAAAGACAGAGGATACTGATGATGTCATTGACAATGAACCCAAGTTTGACATGTCTAATGAGCTTGTAAAGGTAAATAAAGACAAAAAACATACTAATTCTTAGATCAGACAAAATAAACATACAGTGAAACATGCTTATAAGAAAGTGCAGGGGATGTACGAGTTTGCTTTGTTATAAGCGAAATTCGTTATATCCTTCAAGTTTACAGCATGGAATAAAGTCACGGGGAATAAAAATTACTATGCTGTAAGTGTCAATTCATTATAAGTGTGTTTGCCATAACCATGTTTGACTGTATTTAACAATTTAATGGAGGATGAACTTACAAAGTTACAGTAATAACTTATGGTAATCCACTTTTTACCTTATAGGAGGTGAAATTCAGTCCATTGAGTGGCTTTGCCTTGTTGAAGGCCAAGGAAGATGGGATAAAGATTCAGAGGTTGCGTCTGATGTTTCGGCAGTTTGTGGCCTACATGTTCTATTTGTTGTTAGTGATGGCTCTTTGTTACACTAACTTTACACAGCACACATACAACATGTCACAGGCTGTGGAGAGGAGCTTTGTCAAAACCAACATGCCAGATACCAACAAATCATTCCGAAATATATCCACGTAAGTCAAAACCTGAACTCCATTATCCTTAGTGTACAAAAGAGATATAAACTGATCAGTATTTTCTGAACAATATTGTTTTCATTTTCATGTATCAAAATTATTCAAAATCTTGGGTTGCTCTGTACTTAATTAATAATTGTTGTGTTATTTTCCATCAGCATTGGTGAGATTTGGAAATGGACTCAGTCTGTGTTGATCAGCAGCCTCCACTATGACGAGTTTAGCTCCTACACAGAGCTTAACACCTTGCTTGGTGTGGCCAGACTGAGACAGGTCCGAGGACTCAGGGGTAAGGACCAGAAACACCTGTGGAATATCAGTTACATGCACCTGTCCACACTTTTTAGCAAATAATGCTTTTTGTTGCTTCAAATTTAAGGAAATTAAGCATCTTTTTGATTTAAACATATTTCTATCTGATAATAATTAGTGGGATCTGGGAAAAGTTCCTAGAACTTAGAATGTCCTCTCTCTGTTTTTCTCTCGAGAATGCTCAAGATAATTTTAGTAACCTTACAGTGAATGTACAAGATAATTTTATTAACCCTTTGGCTTCTTGTTTCAACAGAGCCTTGCCCAGTAAAAGACTATCCTCTTCACCCTGGCTTGGAGAGTTTAGCAGGAGTTGGTGACTGTGAGGGAAGTCTGGGATACACGGAGGATAAATATCACTATGGATACATGTGGAACATCACTCAGTCTCAGAATCTCTCCTGGCGATTCCACTCAGACAGCCAGACAGGAAGGTACTGTCCCAATACAACTTGAGTTTGATTATGATGGGAATAGGTTCAGTGCAAATATTAGGCTTTAATAGGTCCAACGGCTCTTAAATAGCTAGGCAAAATACATGTATATAGTGCACTCAATGTAGAAATATATTGCACAAATAATTCAACTGAGAATTTTACTTGATTATGTCATGTCAATTGCAGTAAAAGGAGAGAGGGCCATGTGTTCTCTTATGGAGGAGGCGGCTATGTTCAGTCTCTTGGCTCCAGCTACAATGAGTCACTGACTACTCTACAAGACTTACAAAGCAAGGACTGGATTGATCTCAGGTACACTGACGAACCAAGGATTGTATGTCTCAGACATAACTTTGATGTCCCAGATATAATACTGATGTCCAGGATATAAGTTTGATGATTTGATTACCAATATATAAATGTAAATATAGAGCTTACAGTTTAGTTCTTCTGAATTTCAGGACCAGGGCTCTTTTCATTGATTTCACCCTTTATAACGCTGCTGAGGATCTGACGACCTTCACCACCCTGATGATAGAGTTCCCCCTGACAGGAGGGATCAACACCACCTTTGATATCCAGACTCACCATCTCCTCAGATTTGTTGACGGAGTTGTGGACCCCCTTATGGTGTGCGAGGTAAATCTTCTGTTTAAATAGTGTTGTATTCACATTATTGTTTATTGTTCTTGGATTTTTTTTGATCGAAATGATTCCAACACCTACAGTTTTTGTGTGAAACAATATTTTGTGTAAAGTAAAAGATTGTTGTCAGTATTAGCATTATGATACTGTGGTGTTTCAGGTGATCCTTTTCGCGGTGGTTTTGTACTACCTAGTCCACATAGTGCTCCAGATCCGTCAACTGGGGAAACCCTACTTCTGTGACTTCTGGAACTGGCTGGAAATGTTGACCACTCTGATGGCCATTGTAAGCATTGGACTGTACATCGGCTGTGTGGTGACCGCCACCGATACCTTCTCCACCTTTCTGAACAATCAGAGAGCCTTCACTAACTTTGAGAGGGTGGCTGACATCCACACAGCTGCTAGGTATCTACATGCCTGGCTGCTCTTCTTCCTTATGTTTAAGGTAAGTAGTTTGTGCTATATTTTACTGTTGGTCATTAATACTAGGAGTGCAATTTCTTGCATTTAGATTTCAGAATAGGTCCATTCACATTTCGTGATTTTACATGCATCTTGCAGTTTATGACTTAAAATTTTAAAAGAGGATGATTCATCTGTATTAAATACTTATCATGTTTTAGATGATAAAAGGCCAAAAAAAAAACACCCTGCTAAAAAAAATTGTTTCACTGTATATTAATTTGCAAACACTGTACAGATTTGATTTTTATGTGAATATTTGGTTTTTAGGTGGTAAAGCAAATCCGTTTTATCAAGTTCCTTCACAAGTTTGAGAAGACACTAAATATTGCCTTCCCAAAATTAATGGGAGTCATGCTCATCTTTGGCATCCTTTATCTGAATCATGGAATGATTGCATACTTGGTAATATATATTTTTATAATTAACACAAGTTTTTTTGAATAATTTTATAAACAGACCATTACTAGTATATCACTTTGTATGAAACAAAGTGGGTATTGTACATTTCAGTCTTCAAAGAATTCAAGAGATTATTTTGCAATACTAGTCAACAAAGATGGCTTTAAATAAGTATTTGAATAAATCAGTGTACATGTGTGTATATTATATGGTTTATGTATTTCTATAGTTCCTGGGAAATCACATGGATGGATTTGAGGACTACTGGACCACTTTGATGACCCTGCTAGGAATGATCAGAGGGACCTTCAACTTCTTCCCTCTACTGGCCATGGACACCATCTTTACTCACTGTCTCTTCTATTCCTTTTACATCTTCACATACGGGCTGACCATTGCTCTCATAATTGCTGTGTTGAACGACTCTTACAAAACAGTCAAATCACAAATGTTTTATAAAAGCACTCTGGACCTTCAGGATTATGAGATGATTGATTTCATGATGAAGAGGTTTAAACTCTGGGCTGGGTTTGAAAAACCCAAAGAGGTAAGATCTGTAACTATTTTCTGAATATTAAATCTGCGCATTATTATTGTCGTTCATAATACTTATTATCCAACACAACTATTAACAGAAGACCAGAAGAGTTCGTTTTGAAGGGCAGCGCTCAGTATCAGACAGATGTTCGACTAGTCATTCTAACCGTTCGTACAGCGAGCTGGAGGAACCAGCCCTCCCTGTACCGGCCAAGTCCTCCATGTCAGCGGCGGCTCTCTTGTCCTCCAAGTGGGAGGATCTCCTTAAGACAATGAAAAGGGTCAGTAAATACAAATGATACAGAATATTTATTACCCAAAATTGATGTGATTTTAGATACATATATATTTACTGTGAACTAACTTCTATTCTTGCCAACCACTTTAATTCAGACTTTACCATTATCCAAATGGTTTACAATCAAGCCTTATTAAATAACCTTTACCATATTAAAAAATACAAAGACATTAAAGTATTGGTTGAAGGTGGTAAAGAGGCTCAAACATACGAGTTTATCATGTCTGTGCATGGGATGAAAAGAAGGTTCACATGAAAGTGTGTATTGCCTTAATCATGAGCATTATGCATTTTATGAACATTTGTAGGTGGAGTTTTTGGATGAGAAGGAGGATGAGATGATTGCCAAAACACAAAAAGAAGTGGACGAATGGGACTTCCAGAGTCGCATTAAGAATTATGAATCTGAGAGACAAGGTCTGCTTCAGTGGAAACAGACACCTAGTGGTGACAGAGGCAGGCCTGTCACAAAAACACCCCACAGGACAATGACCCAGAAAAGTCTGCCCGCAAAAACTGAGCTTCAGCCCTCTAGTAGTGCTAGTGGACCGGTAAAGCCGGCGGTGCCTACGAAGAGTGGCCGGCGCCCTCTCAGTGACGGTGGGCGGATAGCCTCTGAAAATGTGTCAGAGGCACGGCCACTGGGCTCACGGGAGAGAAAGTCTATTTACAACTTTTTCAAAAGTATAAAGCCCTCTAAGTCAGCGTGGAATAATTAAACAATTAGTGATGTGAAAATAAATTCAGTGCTCCATTGTGTTCAAATAATTGGACAGAACTGTGGTTCATAGTGATATATTGATGAAATGGATAGGACCATGATAAATTTTCAAAGGATGACAGTCATTAAATACCACTTCAGGGATTCATTTTTAGTTATCATATCATGTAGATTCATTTCATTGTCATTGGACTTAATGAACATTGCATATCCAGTGCTAATATATTGGTTCACAATAGAATACCTATAGGGTATACATGTATATGTCTCAATAAAATGCCAAATAATGAAATGAGAGGAAGAAAAGACTTTCTGAAGAGTTGGATAGAAAAATGGGAATATTGTTGAGGATTATGTGTACAACATGCTGCAAAGTTTCTGTGAAAAAAACCCATAAAACATAAATATTCAATTATGCCTTCCAGTTTGAAAGGCAATACAGAAGTGCCAACTTTTCTTTGATAAAACAAGAGGTGATAAAATGTTTTTATTTACTTTATGCATTAGTTTAATCTTATATGAGTTGTACAAGCCAGTTTTTGTTTGGTAGATTTTTAATGTTATAGAATAATGAAACCATATAGACAATCAGTCATTATATTCTTGAAATCAAAATGATCAATATTTTCTGTAGTTGATTATATACACTCCTTAACACACTGCTGCTGTTTGGGGATTAAGGGTTAATTTGTAATCTTTGAATAAGATAAATATATGAAATGTATGCTTTCTGTTGCAAATAATCAGCAATATTCAAATTCATTCTTACTATTCCAACATCTAGATTCACCATCTCCTGTACATGTTTTTGTCAACGGCATACAAAGAGTTTGTTCTTGAAATGATGACTATTTTTGTATTCAGATGCTGGTGCTCTTTTTGTTCTTTCAACAAATCATTTTTCTCAGTAAAGCTTTTCATTGATGTACGTTTTGAGTTATGCCCAAGTGGTCAATTGTTGTGAAATTTTAGATTTTCCTCAAATTATAGAGTTCTTAGAAATGGTCTTTTGCAAACTAAATGTGATAATTGACAATCCATGTAATAAGTATGAAAAAGTACCGGTAATTAACACCAACAAATATTCTCTTTTATTGTTAACATTGTGCTTTAATTTTCTTGATTTCAAAAACTAGCAATGAAACTCAATAGTACATACTGAAACAATAATGTTGCCAAATTTATGTGAATTCTATTGTACATGAATATTACTGTGCCAAAAGTAAAAACTAAAAGGGATGTACTTAAATCTACCAGTATGATATAAGAAATTACCAGAGGGTAAATGCGGTGAAACTTATCAACAAAAAGAAAGCAAAATATTGTACATATATATTAAACTGACTTTTTTCACCTTTTCAAAATTAATTTCATTATTATTTTATATTATTTTACCAATGAACCGTCCACATTGTTGACATACTTAAATGTATGAAATTTTTATTTTCTTCAAAATATGCATTCAGGTTAATTTACGATATGTGATATATGCAGTATTATTTATCAACATACATGTATTTGTTATGAATTTTTATATATTGTTGACCAAATTTTATGGGAAACATAGTATTTTTATTTTAGTATGAAGAGTATATATATAAAAGCTTATGTGCTAGCAGAAATGAGTGAAATGTTGCCAGTTTGTTTACACTTTAAATGTGCAACTGTTTTTCTTCAACATGTGATAGAAAGTGATTTTGTTTACATTTATGAATATAATTCAGACAGTAGAACTAGGGCTCTTTTGTCATTTTAGACCTTTATCTTATGTTGCACCTACTTCCATTTGTTATCAACTTATATATACAACCCACTGACAAAGGTGTACATATAGGGTTCTTCTATACAGGATCTGATCCAATCCAACATTCCAATTATCCAACGTTAAGTTTGCTCAGGCCACATCCTGATTTTTGGAGACCTTTGATCATCACAGACAAACGGTTAATCAGACAACTTGGACATTCTGACAAAAGTTGTTTCCCCTGTGTATGTTGGATTGGACAGATATCTACTTTTTATATTTTTTAAATAAAAATGGCCTTACTAACCAAAATTTTTGCTCAATAAAAAATGTTCAATGATGTACTTACAATATTTTTCAAAATTCAAGTTCATTGTTAATAGATTCTAAAAAAAAAAAGATAATTTTAATATATATCATGTTGCTTTAAATCTAGCATTTCAGAATGCACATATATATATATTTATTCTGACAGAATTATCATTGACAAAATGTTGATTTTTCTTTAATGTTAAGTTTTCATTTATAAAAAGTGCTAATCATTATCTTATTTTCATGGAATTTGGTGCCTATTACACATTGAAAGCAACAATTCATCATGTAAAAGTGCCTTTTGAGTAATAGTACTTGTACCAGTAGTTTATTGTGAACTTTCATGACATTTTTGTCCTTGGACTACTTAATTTGTTCATGCCCACTTTTATGTTTTTTTAAAATTATATTTTAAATCCAGTCTCTATTATATTGTTGATTTGCACATTGTCTGTTAATGTTATATCTTGTTTTTGTATATAAGAGTGATTTATCTTCTAGGTGCCTTTCTAGCGTCACCATTTCTACTGTATCTGACGAGTGTCATTAAAGCGTGCTGCTTCTTGACTGATGCATCTTGTTTTGTTGTTTATTTAGCAAGTTGGTTAAGAAAACAATTCATATCAACCCAAGAAAGTTTGGGACACTTTTGAGATTTTTAGTAGTACATGTAGTTTTGAAATGTAAAAAATTAGCAGTTTTGGGGGGTTTTTTCAAATAGAAACAAAATCATAGAATTTTACACTATAATAAACAAATCACTGCTTATAAATGCTTATTTGAGTGGCATCATTGATAAAAAAAAAACTATTGGACAATAATGACCAATATCAAGATTTTAAATTGTACCGGTAAAAGAAGAAAACATTAGTATGGGCAGTCAATTTCGCCTTGTCAAATATATTTCTTTCAGATCACTACTGATATTCTTTTATAACAAACTTGGCTGTGCATGTCACGCAAAAAAATTTAAATACACAGAAGATAAAATATTTCATTGACGACAAGAAAAATTAACAAATTCATTGCCCTCAAGAAGAAACATAACATAAAGCTATGAATATAGATTAAATTATTACATACAGTGCCTTTAAGACCAGCACTATATAGTATAATTTTAGACAAAGTTATTATTTGGTATAAATGAAATATTTAAAACACAGTTTTAAAATTTTGATTTGAAAAAAAAAAAAATCTGGATATTAATAAAAATTAATCAAATCTCACTGAGTGTTTTCAATACATATACTCTTCAATTAACCTTTATGCTCACTGATATTAAGTTTAATAAATAAATGATCTATGTTACAATGGACTTCCATCACATGCTTTGATTTCCCTGTACATGTACCTAATATTATACACATGTATAGGATAAAACAGAGGTAGTTGTGATTATGCAACAATAGACATGTTTCTTGTTTTAAAAAAAAAATATATATAATCTGGTTATTTAAATAAGCAAATTGTTAAGTGTGTATATCAACATTTTTTTTTTGATAATAAACTCCATAGTCTATGATAACCATATAGAAAAAATCATTTGTTTTAAATTGATAATTTTAGTTTTTCTCTCCTCCTACATTCCCTATGCAGGGCAAGCTTTATAAAGCAATGTTATGCATGAACAATTGAACAAGACAATATAAATCAAATTACCAATACTCAAATTAGCAATCACTGATTCTTTATAACTCCAAACTATATTCAACTATACACATGTATACTATAACTCAAATTACAATGTTCATCTAGTGGCAATACGTCATTAGTATACAGAATAAGGAAAATCTCTCAATATAGTTTCATCTAAAAATTCAATATCTCGTAAAATCGGTATATAAAACCAAATAAAAATAAAACTATACCCATTGAATTGTAAGAACTGTACTGACTCATATTATAATGGAATTTTCTTCTAAATCTATGTTTGTACTTCTAGTTTTAAATTAGGTTTTCCCTTATGGTCCTACATATAGATCAATACTGATCTTCATGGCACAAGTAAAACATATCAATAAAAATCATCACTTGAAAACATGGTATAGCTTACAGCTATTAAAAAATATAATTTTTGTATAGGTTAATCATATTCTGTTCTGGATTTCAGCACAAATGTTCCTCCCTTTGATTAAAATAAAAAATGCTACATTGTGGTAATTAGTATTTTGTTTCAAATTAATATTTTCACCAGTCAACAATGAATCAATATAAAAATAAGCAGAATTATGAGGTAAAAAGCATTAGAAACATTCTTTAATTTTAAACATTTCCAAAAAAAAAAAAATTAAATTCAAATTTAAAAAAAAATTTAAGATAGCTAAAATTTAAAGCCAAATAAACATTCCACATCGCAGATGTTCATAAAAGTTTCAAAGTATATCCATTAAAAAAATCAAACAAAGTGTATACATAAATTGTAGATAAAGTGACAATCTAGGAATGCATTTTTAAATATGCAATGCTATTCTTTTTTGGCTAAGTCTTCTTTGAAATCACCAAAGTTCAACCTCAGCTGCTCAAAGAAGATGAATGTAAACACAGTATGGGGACCCAGCCGCACAAAAGCAGGAATAAATCCCTAGAAAAAAGAGACAAAAAAACTGTACATGAAATCCTAACCAATAAAAGCAGATTTGAGAAAAAAATCTCTGGAAACAAGAGGCCCATGGGGCCACATCGCTCACCTGAGCAACAATGGGCGTTCAAAAGATATTGTGCCATATGGTCCCTCGGTAGAATAACAAAAAATAAATATTGTCAAATATTCGAATTTTACACTTATTTTTGCATACACGTAATCATTGACATTGTACCTTCATGAAATACTATTTTTTACCAGAATAAGAAAATCCTACGCAAGATATAAAACTAAACATTTGGTAGGGGTACACTGTTAAGTTGTTAACTTCCAATTCCCTATATTTTCGTTCTCCCCCCCCCCCCCCCCCCCCACTTTGTAAAGCGATCAAAATATATGAGAGCATATAGGTACATTTGTTTCATCAACTACTTACTTGTTATTGTATTTAAAAAAATACATATAATAGTTATTGTATTTTATTTAAAAAATCCTACATGTATAGATGTGAAGAAGAAAATTGTACCTCAATGTGCTCAATTCCTCAAATTAAAACATTCAAAAATTTAATTTGTCTTCTCCATTATATTAAATGACTGTTATTTACCTCGCGTACAAACCAGGATAATTTTCCGCTGTGATATTTTCTTAGGAATAGCGATAATTATTTTATCCCCATAACAGAAATGTATCAGAACTATGGAAACTGTTTTAAAGATGTCGTTTTTATTTACTCGTGTCTGAAAAACTATCAAAATTGATGTAGATTTCACATTATTTATTGTATAATGAGGGGACCCCAGAGAATAGGTATATACAGAATATCATTCTTTTATTTTGTTTGTACAAGTATTTAACAAACTCTAATTCATATAGAATTTCTAATGTTCAACCAAATTTTCAGCGTCAATCGTAGAATTTTAAGCAAGATACAGAGCTCACAGTTTCCCTAGGTTTGAGTCATATTTTGTTGACATGACTTTATTACATTAAGCTTAAGATTTTTAACTTGGTATTTCCTTTTCAGCATTTAAAATGGAAAAAAAGAATGGCCTAAGATTTTCAATTCTTTTATTCACTCAAGACCAGTTCATTGGTATTTAAGGTTCAAAATCAGTTTATACAAATGTACACAAACACAGTCAAGGATCACATGTACAGTAGGAGTAATAATGACGAAAAAAGGTTAAGTTTACAATACAATAAGTTGTTAAAATTGGTTTCTGAAAGAACAGACTTTGAAAATTTTCTTAATAAATATTGACAAATTTTTTACTTTTTTAATCTTTAGTTTTTAAGATCTGTGTACAAACATAGAATTGTGAGCAAATCTCTGTATCTTGCTTATAATTCGAAGCTTATCACTCAAATATGGTTAGTAAATAGAAATTGTAAACAATTAAACACAAGAAACATGCATGCACTATAACAAATAAAGAACACAATTTATTTTTTCGAAATGAATCATATATATACATGTATATATACCTACATATTTCCTTCAGCGATATCAAACTCTATTTAAACTGAATAGACTCGAGAAAATGCCGAGCATCGATCTCAACAAAACCTATTGCATTAATCTACCATTACGCAAAAGATAATGCCGAATTACCGATAGAATGAATTGTATTTCAGTACTTTTTTGATACATCAGATTTTGCTTAATTTGCGCAGGTAAACAGTTAACTGTTTGATTTACCGAAGTCTCTGTTTGAATTGATACGTAAAAATCACGAAATACGAGAGTTCCCAGGTTAAATTACAAAGCATAAATAATGAAAACGAAACGAAAATCAGAACAAGCTAACACCAACGTCATGTGTGAAATCTGTCAACGCATTGAAATATTTAGCCTCAATTTACTTCACAAAATCGGCACCAATATAGTTTGCATGTTTCAAAAATTTCCCTTCATACACGAACTGTTGCATAACAAGCAAATTCAGCATAGTCAGATCGACCCTTTTTCGTATAATGTCATGGCTGCTTTAAACAAAGAACCTCGTTTTAGAAGTATGGAATACGAGTCTTGGTAAAATGGGTATGCAAACCCGGGCCGTGCCAAAATAAAAGCCGGGGCAGATCGGCAATCGTCAATTCCAAATACGCATTATTTTGCGGCAATATTTACAGCGAATACAAATATAACTAATCCATCAAATATCCTGAAATTTTAATGAGATTGGCAGATTAATAACTGCCAATCTTTTGTTTTGACCAGGCCAAGTCTTGCCTACCCATTTTACCGGATGCCGAACAGAGCCGAAGCTGAAACACGCCTTTCCTTTATCATTATTTTCGTAATAACTCAGATTTGAAACTGAATTAGACCTTTATTTTTGCAATTTATATTTTCCTTCCCATAAGGATAATTTATGCTAAACTATGTTGAATTTGCCTCGGTAGTTCTTGAGAAGAAGATTTTTAAAAATGCACCCCCCTTTTTCTACAGTTTCAAGGTTTTCTCCGCTTTGAATACAGATCGGACTTTTATTTCTGCAATTTATATTCGCCATCCCATAAGGATGCTTTGTGCCAAATTTGGTTGAAATTGGATAAGCGGTTTTAGAGAAGAAGTTCAAAATGTAAAAAGTTTACAGACGGACGGACGGACGGACGGACGGACAGACAGACGGACAGACGGACGACGGACAAAATGTGATCAGAATAGCTCACTTGAGCTTTCAGCTCAGGTGAGCTAAAAAGCAATGTATGAAAAAATTGTACGAAATCCTTGATGAACATCTCTGGAAGAAATAATAAACAGTATAGCAGATTCTAAACAGATCAAAAACAGTGAACAAAATCAATAAGATATCACAGAAAAAATTAAGCAAATATCCTAGCCAAGAAAAACGATAAACAAGGTATAAACTCAGGAAAAGCAGTGAACGAGATAACTGTCTCCTGAATACCACTGCCCATAAACAGAACAGTCTTATATTGGCACTCAAGCATTTTTGAATAGATTTACAATCCCTATACAGATGCATACATCAACAATATAAATGTATAAAGGAGAGATAAAATTTAGTTAAAGCATTAAATCAGCATTATTTGTTTATGCTCCCCTTCCCCACAGAGGAATCACACCTTTAATTTGGGTAGAAAGCAGTAATCACCCCTTAAAATATGTGGGGGGTTTTTTCTTCAAAATTGATGTTCACGATTATTGCTGGAACCACAGTACATGTATTACAAAAAATCATTCTATCAAATATTGTAAGGGAACAAAAATGTTAATTGTTAGATATACATTTACATGTATCAAATGACATACCTTGAAAAATCCTATGGGGCCATTTTTTGCTATATCCATTGCACAGGCAGAAACCCCCTGTAAAACAAAATTCAAGTGGTGAAATACTGTAAAAGCAGAAATATTTGATGAGGTTTTAATTTCTTTATTTTCGTTGGCATTTTAAATCAACAAAATCTGTGACGAATTTTTTACCCAAGTATTTATAATAAATACAGACTTAATATGTGATGTATACATTTTAGAGATTATGAAATGACAAAATTAAATGTCAACGAAATTTTGTTTGGTTAAAAAACAACGAAATTTGAACCCAATGAAAATATGTGCTTCTACATTATGCTTCATAACTTTTTCTTGTCTATTGAAAGTCAGATATCTGAGATATATGTTCTATGCACAAATTATTTATTTTTTAGAATGATCAGACCATATCCTGTGTACCCCATCTATTTCACACACTGTGTATTCTTATACATGTACCACTGTATCACAACAAGAAATTCATCAACCAAATTACACAATAAAGTCATCCTGTATATGTATTTGTCATATATATTATGCAAACCCTGCTTAAACCTTGCCCTATACTGAAACAGAGGCTTTTTAAAGCACTTGATTCTGTTAACAATCATACTCCTTATTTCAGTCATTCTCACAATAATTTTTTTTAACACATCATAACCTTGTCACCCTTTTCAATTACTTAGATAAATGCTGAAATGAAGCAGATTTTAATACAGTATCTCAAATTAACTTTTTTTCTTTTTTTCTGTTGAACGTGACAAATATAAATTTATGAAAACACTAAATGACTCACTGCATATGTTCCTGGTTTAGCATTCATCATTCTTGTTTTCATTACATCCAATGGCTGGGTCAAAAGTGTTGCTAAACACCCCTGAATTAAAATGCAAGATCAAAACATCTATTACTTGACAGATTCTCTTTAATTTAACTACCATTTTATCTGGTAAACTAATAATTACAAATTTCTGTTTTGTGATTTAAGATTACAAAGTTGTAATTACAAAAAAAGGTTACAAAATAAGTTTTGTTCTGTTTCTCAGACACTGTCACATCTGGTCAAATGATGCCATACATAGTGTATTGCAGTGTATTGAAAAGGGGAATAATACATGTTTTGCAGTTTAAGGTATAGGCATGAAAATTTTGTTTTTTTTTCCTTTGCGAATCTTGCAATAATAATTTTTCTTTCAAATATATTTTATCCTTCTCTGGGCCATGGCTAGAGAAAATGTCTGCCTGCCTGCCACAACATAATTTAGCCAGAGAAACTGTAGATTAATTTATATGATCTAAACAAATGAATTTGCATGTGTAAAATGGAGTTATTACTACTTATGGAGTGAATAACTAGCACAGCTTACTTATCGAGAGAAATAGCTGAATGTATTATGTGAAGTTAATAATAACAACATGCATCAGTAGGGATTGGTTAATGTAAATTTCACTTACAGCCAAAGTACTACAGGTAAGATGGAGAACTATATTGTCTTCAAATACCCCCGTCAACATCATCAGTTGTTTAATCTGGTCATAGCCTGCCAACTACAAACAGATCAAAGTAAGATGATTTCTACAAAATATAACAGTACAAACAAAGGCTTCTCTTGAATTTAAAAAAGGTTTATATATGTGTCAGACTTAAACAGTCACAAGTCATCGTTATAATACCGGTAACTTATTATTACTTACATGTATTAGGTTTGTTACTGCAGAAATATGTAGGGTTGTCAAAATCCAAATATATTGAGGTGAGGCATAGCTGAGCCTTTATTGTACTTTATCAGCTCAACATTTTTCGGATAGGCAGTAACAAACTAATAAGTGTTTTGTTGATGAAATAGATTTTTTGTATATTAATAAACTGAAGACAGAAATTCTATGAAAAAGGTTACATTCACCATGTTGCCATCTATCATTTGCTACTTGCCAACTATAGATTAATAGACTGCAATCATTTGACACATTTTGTCCAATGACGCTGTAACATTTTTGTCAAACAGAGTCAAACAAATTATTCGTACCTGGCCCACAGTGACAAGAACTGCTCTTGAGCTGGCCATAGTTGCCCCTCCAAACAATTGGGGTACACCTTCATTCCTGTAAACCTTCCACAATCCATCAAATGCATGTTTGTAGCTAAAATGATAAAACAACATTGAATCAAGCATATTGTATCAAGGACCAACAGAGATTCTTTACTACATGTAAGTCAAAGATATTTATCAAACAATTCTTTTTACAGTCTTACAGTATTTGACATTCATCAAACAGTCATATAATGATAACCATAGAAACAAAAGCTTGTGTTGACATCTTACTTGCGCCGCTGATCTGGAGGCAACTTGACATCATTCTGCATTCTATTAAAAATATTAATAATATGAATACTGTGGAATCATTCAAATTTGTGGGGCCAATTTTCATGGATTACTGAAATTTTATACATGTAGGTTCATGGGGACATAATTTCATGTATTTTCTAATAACTACAAAAGGAAATATGACTTAAAACCCTTATGTCATTAACTCGTGGAGGATGTTAATTTGTGGTTGAGAGGTACATACAAATTCCACGAAAATTTAGCCACCACAAAATCTAATGATTCCACAGTAGGTATATACACTTGTGCTAATTAATTAATACAGGCTACTGTAATACTCATTCCTACATGAATATTTAATGTTTGTGTTGGGATGTATCTTTACAGCCATTTTATCCATGAACTTTCATGAGAGGATAAAAAAAACACACAATGACTTGGATAAAAAAAAAACCATGCATCATAGCATTGGCAGAAATCTACAGCCAGAATCACATAAGAGCTGATTGATTGACCTTTTTTGTTCTTAAAAAAATTAATTATTCTCAAATAACCAATGAAAACCTGCAGTTGTTTATAAATGCATAGGCATGAGCACAGTCAATGGGTTCTCTTTCACAAAAGCATGTAGGAATCAATTAAGAAATGTGACTTGTCACATTTATATATTAATTCATGAATAATAATATACAATGGTCAAACGCCAATATTCCATGAGGAAAAAATTAACATTTTGTGTGTGATTTGATTCAATACATTTGTATGCTATTCATGAAAGCATCTGCTTTTTTATTAATTTTTTTCAAACCCATTAATGTTGTAAAATCATCAGCATATACGCGAGCTCAATTTCAATATTGTGGATTTTGAAGGTTCAACTAACCTAAAAATTTCAAACATCCTCAACAATAAAATCACAATATTTATTAATAAAATACACAGTTATCACTTTATATTTTAGAATCCATCTGCAACAACCTGCACAGAAATTTACTGAATACAAAAATTAATCTCATGAACTTAACTGACTTCTGACCACGATTTTGCATCATGGCATTTAATAAAATAATTATCACAGCCTGTTATTGTTATTTAAATTCTCACCTGACATTGACCAGATCGGCCGGAGTTCCCACTAGCCCCCCAGTTGCACCAGAGACAGCCGCAGTCAAGACTTTCTGATAGAATGGCATAGTACCTCCATCTTGTGTCAGATTTTTCTTCACTGTTTCATACATGGCAAACCTCGTCATTGAATATGTAAGCTGAGTAAAACAGTGCAGAGATTTTGAACTGTTAGAATATTAATGTTGCCTGATATTATATTTTAAATTCGATCAACATACAAGCTAAAATTATGGAAGAGGATCACATTTACTGCTAATTATAATTTTGATAACAAGATGTTTATATACACATAAATTAAACATTAACACAAACACACAGTGCAGGAAAATCTTATTTACATAAAGATATAAACTTCCATCCTCTAGCTCTAAAGTCATTTGTCTCAGTTGGAAAATAAGGAAACATTTCAATGTATTGCAAATGCAGAGAACTACCGTTGGTAATTTCAGCGAATTTGTAGTACATTAAGATATTTATGAACCGATCGCAATATGGAGATGATTGCAAATAGTTTCTTTATGAGTTTCACCACTAAAGTCAGGCTGATGTAATATCAGTCCAAGTAAAATCAACAATGGCAGCAACATGTACATGTACATTGTTTATTACTAGGTAGGGGTACCAATTTTTATTATCAGAAATATATAACGCCTGTGATTTAGCCATTAAATTCTTTTTACCTCATATCTTATCTATCAATTATCCCCCCTTTGCACTGTTCACATTGAGCACATTTTACTGTGCAACTGATATATAATAACAAGCTAGTTCAAGCCATCTGAATTTTGCTCTCAGACTGCCACTCCAAAACATGAAGTTCAACAATGAGGTCAGATTTATTATCAGCATTCATGCAAAAACAGATAACACTACAGGTGCTGAACAAAAGTCCATTTCTAGTTCAAACAAAAACTCTATTTTGGTATTGTCAGATTTTGGTAAAATGTATCTCTACACATACATGGGTGCATAACAATTTCCTTTATTATCCAAATAATGCGAGAAATGAGAAAAGATGTTGAATAGCGTATCAGGTACCTGTCTACATATCGAAGCAGAGAGACCATTATATAGCCCAAGTACTCCATCGGTCTTCAGAATTCGTACAACGAGTGTTGTTGCCTTCACTTTCTCAAGTTGTTGAGTTTGGAGGTGTACCTTAATAAAACATGTATTGGTAAACGTTTAGCTGGTGTCAACAACAAAAATAATGTGCTCTGTCATTTTGACACTAGCCTTGTCAAATTATCCTCTCAATAATAATAAATAATACATCAACAGAACTTTACAAGTCAAAATGATTTCGCTCTGAAAGTCTTCCTTATCATTTAAGGCTATAAAAATAGCGTCAGCCAAAAATATTTTGTTAGCATGCATCTTAATTCTGTCATTTATTATAAGAAATAAAACGTTGAATCAGTTAGATGTTGCACTTTATAATTAAAATTTGTTTTCTTAATTCTATACACATTAAAACTGCACGCACCTTCAGTAAATCAAGGGGATGGGTACAGCAAGCTGCCATTGCACTTGCAATTCCTCCGAAATACCACCTTCCAACTCTTTTAGTGTTGTCCGTCATTATGATTTATGCCTTCCTTGATTTAGATTTATTTATCACGTCTGCAAATTATGTTTTGTTTGCACACATTTACACATATCATATCATTTTTGCCATCACGTTCCAAGGTTGAACTGAAAGTTTTGCACAATCGGAAGTCCTCAGATGCCATCAAGTCGAGAGAGACATCCGAGAAGTTCCGATTTAAATGTTGCATTGAAATTTTTATCTCTAATCGATAGAGAGTTATTATAAACGGGGTCGTTTCAAAACATGTCGTTTTGACACGTGCGTCTTTGCGACACTCAGTCACAACATAATAATTATTATTTGAAAAATTATAGAGCCATTTTGTTATAAATCTTTTTTTTCAAGACCGATTGACCCAAATCAGAACCTTCGAAAAAAAATATTATATAATAATTTAAGTGCCGTGAATAATTTGTCTTAGAAACATAAATAACGTTTCTGTGTTGACCATTATATCCACTAGAAAAATCAGCATATCGAAAGTTTTTAAAGAGGAAATTCTAATGTGGTATGGGATATCTGACGATATGTCGATTAAATAAAATAAAATATTATATGATCGATATTATATATTTATACTTTTACAATGTTTAACCAAAAGCTGATCAATACGTTTTAAAAATGGTTGAAAGGTAAAAATGTTAAAATCCCCATTGAGATTATAATTCATGACTTACAGATTAGTAGTGAACCCCCTAACCCATTGCGCTACGTTGTTAGATGACAATTATTTATAAAATTACACTTGGTTTTATTGTTTATTTCGATAAATATAAAGTAAGTCGATCACAACATGGAGGTGTCCCATATGATAGTACCACCTTTATTCACTGGGTATTAAAATTAACCGATCTTTTGGGGTGTGGGATGCGACTCGGTGGTGATTTTACTATTACATTTATAAATTTTTGTGAAAATATCTCAATTTAGACTGTTATTTATTTTTTTTAATTTTCCCCTACCGACACAATTTTTTTTGGAAAAAAGTCTTGAAAAACTATTAAACTATGGCATACATGTATTACACTACGAGTATAACGTCAGGTGCCTGCATGTGTGCATGCCAAACACATACATATGTCAATTGCAAATGCTGCAAAATCACCGACAAGAATTCGGTCGGTAATGGGGATCACGTGCATATGTCTCCGTAAGTAAAAGTTCACCCTACCAAATTTATTACTGTTGTAAAGTGCAATCTTTTCCCTCGGTAAAATGGCTATAGAGAAGTACCTGCAGTTCCCTCCGAAAATATGGCTATATTTTCCCTTACGGAAAGAATGCTAATTTGCTATACATGTAATGGTGTTTTCCAATTTTATTGCAAGGTTACCCCCGCAGAGAGCCTACGTAACAATAATTTGCAATATTGGAAAAGACATTGATTTTTCAGAATGAAGGTTAATAAATGCCTATAGTTCCTCTCAAAAACTACTTGGCAAACCTTGACAAAATGTGGTGTGTATCTTTTAAAAAAAAGGGGGAGTTTGAATAATTATACATGTATTGCAGCGCTGCATTTTGTTGCTACATAATCGCTGCAAGATTTGTTGAAAAAGCGTGGCCCTCACGACCGCGAGCTTGGTGGCTTTGGGGCATATCAGCCACACATCTATGGCTATGGGGATTTCAAAAATGATTTTCGCAGATTTTGAGGAAAGCTTAAGTTCTATGAAGTAAATGAAAAGGATATAATTACACAAAATATATAATTAATTAAGTTACAATCAGTGGCTAAGAATAAGTTATAAGTAAACTAAACTAGAAAAAGTTAAGTCACCAATTGGACATACATGTAGAATACCCGTGATTCGAATCGTCGCATTCCACATCTTAAATATTTAAGGAAGCGTATTATTGCCAAGTTGTATTTTGTTTTCTTTAAAATTCAAACTTTAAAGTTGAAATTTCTAGCTTAAAAGTTGTGATCACCGAATAAAAAGTTAATTTTTCAAATTTTACAGTTTGATCTCCCAATTTAAATTTTTTGAATTTCCAACTTCACTCTTGGAATTTCCAATATTTTTATTTTGGAAATTCCTACTTTAAAGTTGAATTTTCCGACTTGAATTTTGGATTTTCAAACATTAAAGTGAACTTTAATCTTGGAATTTCTAACTTTAATTTTCTAATAATATTACGATAAGTTTCTGGATTTCAGACGAATGTCTTCAATAAAACAAGTCATCTTTATCAACGCCATGCAGATAATGACACAATCAAATATGCTAATTACACGGCCTTTGTTTTGATTTTAATTATCTTTAGGTATGCTTCTTTTTGATACTACATTTGATTAAAGACACTCTCTAATTTTACTTACTAAGATAACGTTGATATGATTCAAAGTTATATGTTCATGTATTTCGATACACGGTATCTGATACTGTATACATGTACATACGATTTAATCTTATTTTATAGAAAACTTCTAGTTCAGGCAGACATATATAATTATAGTTTAATTATAGCACAATTTTTCTGTGTTATAATGTATGTTGTTATATTTACAAATATGTTCATTTGTAAATTAAAACTAATATGTTGGAAATTCGAAGACTTAAGTTGGAAATTCCAATTTTAATTTTTGAAGAAAAAAAATCCTACTTTTGCACTAATAAGCTTCCGCGCTTATTTAATCACGTAAGTTGATTGTTACTTAAGTTAACTTGATACTTGTAGAATAAGGCCGGCCTTTTTCTGCTTTTTTATCCATGTACGTTACCAAAGCAAGAGGGCTTGGCTCCACTACACAGGAACTGTATCCAAACAATTATAAACACACGTTTCTATTTCAAATTAATATAATTTTATTACTGATATTTATTTCAAAGAGGTGCCATAATAGCAAAGGACAATAAAACATAATTTAGTTTATTTTCCATATATATAATACATGTATATTCAGGTAAATTTTGTCAGTTATCTGAAAAGACCAAACTTCCGAGCTATAGTTGTTGTGGGCACGAGTCCTCTCTTTATGCCGATCGACATACAGGTAACGATAACGAGTGTGTGATGTTAGATCATACATATACCTCACGGGACCATGTGGACTCCTTGTTGAGTTAACATTGGATGATTATTTCGATCAGTGTCTGTGATTATTCTTCGTATCATGATCACGGTGTCCTCATGTCCATGCAAATTGTCCGCATTTTTGGTCCAAGTCATGCAACTTAGATTATTAGCACCGGGACAATATTCTCCATTTAGATTGGACGTTGAACACGAGTTGTACCACCACCCACCTCTCATCTGATCAGCACATCTACCACTGGGATATCGATCATTGTCCCTATCAATTGTTGAGAAACGCATGCCCTTCGCTCGATACTGATCTATAGTTCCCCCGAGTGCATCCACTATATTATAAAAGAGTAAATACATGTAACTATAACAAATAGCAATAATCCATTAATACGAATTTATATAATATTACTCTATATACTAAACTATACTAGTGTTCTTTAGACGTTGTCATTTTATCTGTCGCTGTAACTATCATGGACATTAATTCGTAAAAGGGTCCCAGAAATGAAACAGTTCTCTGGCACCAGAATTGGTGACTTCATTAGTTTTCTTTTAAAAGCCTTTTTGTAATAATAATGATAATGATGATAATGTATTTTTTTTTGTTGATGTATCATATATTTTAAATACAATTTACGTTGATGAGTTCTAAACTTAGATTAGCACCAAAATATATTGTACATTATAACATCAATTATTGTATATGAAACTTCGTTTTTTGTATGTTGTTTGTGTTCGTTAAATTTTATTTACTACTTCGTATCATAAAGTAACTATAAACCTGCAGTATTTTCAACAACATTTACCAATATTGTTACTGCTTGTAATAAAACTGTCGTATGTCATCATAAATTTCGCCGACTCATTAGAAACCCGGAAATTGCTGTACTCGGCCGATTTGATAGAACCTCTAATCTCCGATAGCTGGATCCGTAGTGTGTTATTGCAAGACGTCAAATAATGCAGCGCATCGTTCCCTACAATTTAAAACATCTGGTCAATACACCTGAAATGTATGTAATCGAAAACGCTGCTCATAATTCAAAATTCATGTATTCATAATTCATAAATACGCTGCTCATGCTGATTGGATAGTATAACATATTGAATGGACAACATTTACATCTTTCTATGAAAAAGTTGATATATGTACACCTCTTACCTGTACATAGGATTGGGCATTTCGATTATTTAGCGCTGTTTTGGACAGCTTTTGAAAAAATAGATTTAATATCAAATGACAAGTGAGTGAGTGATTAGCACGTGATTTGTTTGGTAACTTACCAATCCAGTAATTGCCTGTTACCTCTCCAAAACCAGCTTTGTATTCTGTCCAACTCCGAGTAAAGTTAACGCTGGCATTCTTTCTATTCTGAACTACCTTAAATTTCACACATAATAATTCAATTGTACATTACATTGAAAAAAAATGCATTGTTTTCAATAAGGTCTTTGATGTTTGTCGGGTCACAAATCTTTGGACTTAGAAGATATATTTTATTGACACACCATCCCTTCCTCTTAAAGGAAGATTGATCTTGAAAATATTAAAAGTTTTCCAACTGTCTATCTTTTTCGTAGTCGTCGTAAACTTTTTCTTCTCCAGAACCACTGGACCCGCTTTAACATAACTTAACACAAAATTAAAGTGCGTTTATTTATATTACAACCAAACATGGAGCCTTCTTTAGAGGAGATTTTAAAAATTTTATTCATATAGAGAAAAATCTTTTTGGAGAATACGTTGACGGCATGATTTGTGAAAGTAACGCGGAAGCAGGTTACATATGTAGTACATGTATATATAATCTTAAACATTTTATTGAAGCATATAGAAGCTTTAATTTGTGTAATTAAAATTAATGGAAATTAGTATGACGACGTACTAGAAATTAATTCATATCATTGCTGCTTTAGGAATGGGGTGGCGTATTACAATAATTAATTCTGGGAAAAAGGGACACATTCGACATAAAAAAAATAAACTCTTCAGAAAGAAATGAACGCTCTACCCTTTAAAATTAATGTAACAAAGGCTATTACAAAAGTTGGCATTTAGTCATATCAAATGCCTTAGAGTCAAAAAGGGTCCACTAGAGGGGAAGGTCGAATTTAAACAGGAAATTTGTAAGCGTCCTTTAAAAAGACTATAATTTCTAAGACTAATATAGAGAAGCAAACCACTGAAGCTAATAAATAAATACCAGAGATTGGTCACATTGGGGGAGGTGTGTAGGGTGTGGAATCCATCTGATCAAAATATACTAAAGCCAATAGTTAGCTGTAAACAATAAAATTATATTGAAGAGATTTACCGTCCATCCACCTTCAGTTGTCATTTTACAAAAAGCACGGACAATAGTTCTGTTGTCCGGAGAGATGTAGTGAGGTCCACTCTCTCTGACATTGTACTTGTCATACAGCTCCGTGCAGTCTTGGGGCACTAGAAGGATAATGCATTACAAGTTTATGATAAATAGAATCTAAAGAATGTTTGTTTGCGTGAAATTTAGACATGTCATTGAATTGTACTAGTGTTTGATATAGCAATATTATTGGGCTAAAAGACATCGTTGGTAAGGTGAGCGATCTGGCCCTTGGGAACTCTGCGCAGATATACAAATCTGCAGCTACATGTAGGTTTAATTAAACAATGAAACGCTAGCTATGCTTAATTTAACAATGAAATGCTGTGTTTGGTGTTTTGTAAAATTGTCATAAATTTTAAGTTTAAGAAAAAAACTTAATCCTGTGCCTACTTACGGAAAGCCCATGGCCAATGAGCTCATTCTCGTAGGTAAAAAAATATTTATTTCGCGAATAAACACGAAACATACGGAAATAAACGCTTTAGTTTCGCGAATAAACGCAAAACTTTCGCGATAGAACGCGAAACTTTCGCGAATTTACGCGTAACTTTAATGTAAATTTTACCCTTATTAAGAACAATGATTGAAAACAAACACGTTTATTCGTGAAACCAACGTGTTTATTCGCGAAAGTTATGCTTTTTTGCAAAAGCTAGGCGTTTATTCGCGAATGTAACGCGTTTATTCGCGAAAAAATTTTTTACCTACGAAAATGAGCTCAGTGGGCTTTCATACCTACTCACATGCTTCAATCGAAATTACCCTCCTCCCTCACTTTTGGTACCACATATTTTCAAAACTTTATAGGGGTTTAAATTAACTCCCTCTCCCACTACTTTAAGTCCCTTTTCTGACTTGTAGGAGTCTTGGAAAAACTAGAAATTTCTCTATTTTTTAGCTTTCTTCAACAAATATTTTACAGACTGTAACCTAATTATCTATCCTTAGAAAAGATATGTGTCCTTTACCCACTGATGCTACATGTCAAATTTGATTGAAAATAGCCAAAAGGTTGAATTGTGAAAGAAAAAATCTACCGCCGAAGATTACTACTCTAATCGCTGGAAGAACTTGTACCTGAAGAGTTCAGGAACCTACAGCTCTATTGAGCGAAGAAAACACCATATTTGAGCCTAATAGTGTTGTATATAACGATCATTTTCAACTTGTGAATTTTTGCCGAAAGAAAACAAATTTTATGTAAATTTTAAGTTTATAGCTTGATGTATAATATGTAACAGAGCTTACAGAAGATTGCAATAAATTAATATACTAATATAATATAAATCCATCTGTTATTGCACTATTATTGCACCATTCAATGTCCACTTTCCCCGTTCTGTACAAACGGCACGACTCGGATCTCCGGGAAATTCCACGTAGCTCATACATTGGAGTTTAGCTCGAGCCCCGACTTGACTGTCCACATAATGTAGCATTTCAGTGTGGGGCAACGATCTCGAGGGCCTTCCCGCGCAATCTTACATACAAACAAATGTTTTTAACGTAGCTTTCCTTAGCTTCGATCATCTCAAAAGGTGATGATTGCCTGATGACACCCGCCGATGTCTCTCTTGGGGATTTTGTCTGTAGGGTACAGCATACAGATCAGGGTTCGGCGGTCGTACCGAAGAGCCTGACATCGGGGTCTCCTCTTACACTCACGGACACAATCTACGAAAGAGCGATCGAATAATAATATATATCCTTCCGAGGTGCCCTCAAAACACTTGCCTAGATTTGTTTCAGGTGTATATATACCCGCAACATTACTCAGAAAGTTTATGTGTTGCAACGACAGTACCAAAATCTTGACCGATTCAGATGACAGCATTATGTCAAGTGTGCGCAGTCACTCGGTAGTTATATATTATCAATTTGTCAAAGTGATGATAAAAAGTGATCGCTGGAATTTTTAATAAAGCTTAAAGAAGTAATGGTCATACTTTGAGTATTTTGATGAGTTGGCAGAGATCGAATTGTTATCATAGAGCATTGCAGTCGGTAGTAATCAAAGGTTGCTTAGCGATAACAGCTGCTCTCCTTATTTTTTTAAATATTTTATTCTACACGTCTCTTCTTTCTTAAATTACTAAAAGGAAAGAGAAAACCTTTTATGAAACTATATACATTTTATCGAAAAAAAAATAAATATAAAAATGTCATGCGATTTTACGGGCTGTGATTGCTGTGTCAAAAAATCGATGTTTCAAAAATGTCAAAAGTGTTAGATAACTTAACTAACATTCAAGAGAATATTATTACTAATTCATTCCTGGTAGTAGTAGTTAACTTAACAAAACTTCCTAAGTGATAACATAGCTAACTTTTAGAAGTTTTTTAATATTAAATCTTTAGTTAATTGCATGTTAGAACTCAATCAACTGACAATATTTGCACCAACCAATCAATATCTCTTGAAACTATTCAAATTAATGATCTTCATGTATAGTTTGAATCCATTAAGTTCAAAGACACTCAGCATAATATTAACCGCCATTTATTCATCCATTTGAGATGAAAATGGAAAAATAAAATTTGAAAATTTTAAGTCAAATTGTGTCTAAGTCCCTGTAAGTTTAATGACAAATAAAGCAAAACCTTCTTCTTCAGGGCCACCCAATCGCTGGAAAGAAGGGAGAAGGGTTATCAATTGCAGAACATCTATCTTATTCCATACAACCGTTAGTTAAATACTCCAAAATTGCATGAACCTCCAACATAGTTCTAATTAGTTATATTAATTAAAAATGCAAATTCAACAAGTTGACAAAATTTTCAAACTTTCCAGTGAACATAAGATTATGATCCTCAATTGCTCTTCTGGCATACCTTCCATGACTGTACAGTTTACGTCTTCCTATCATTATTGAGCACTGCATTACTGTCGACAGGTTTTTTTCACATGATTCCGTCTGTGATACAAATCTAACCAAATTGAGATTAAATCTATTTAAGGAAAAGTGTTACACAAAAGTTTCTAAAATTATTAACAATGGCAACAATGTCCATCAAAATCAAATCTGATATACAGATTAATGGAGTTACACATCAATTAAAAATTACCGGTAAGAGGAAAAGAAAATTAAATTAAAAACTTTATTGAGTGTTTAGAACAATATACATGTACATAGCACCTTGCTGCTAACTCCCGAAGAATAAAACAACCTGGGAAATGCAAATGAGATGATCATGAATTCATGTTTGGAAGTAAATTAACTCCAAGCAAAAGAGCTTTAAATGATGGCAGTGATTCTCTCTGAACAAAAGGAAAACCCTGAACACCATATTTAAGTTCATTAACATACAACTCAAATTTTTCTTTTGCCCTTTCTTTGAAATCGGCTTGAACTTTTTTTATCCTTTCAATGCCCATCTCTCTGATAAGTGCATCTGTCCCCTCACAAAAAATTGTATGATGCAAAACCATCCAAAGAATAATAATGGATGCAATTTCCAGAGAGTTTGATGGGTAAGACTGGAATATTGGCAGAGGAACACTGCACATCAAAATGTCATTGACAGCATCATACATAATGATTCTAAATTCTTGTGGAGAAATCAAGATATTTGGAATCAACAAATTTGGAAACTCTGGAAGTCTTTTTCTTTGTAGAAAGGAAAATACAATTGTTTGAGCAACTGCTCGATTCTCAGCACTTGTCTTTGATTTAAAAAGTTTGGCGTCAGAAATAGTTTTTCCTCCAGATGAGCTACATTCATTGTGATCATCGCAATCTGAAAAAAAAACCCAAAAACTATCTTACTAAAAACAGTCTTGATCTCCATTGAGTACTTGTATGTGTAGCAGAATTATTTAAACTCTCTTACACCAAATTTTTTAAACAATTAAGATAATCTGATTAGATAATATAGGATCTCTCACGTTTTGTGATGGTATATGATTTTACCCAACGAGTTGTGCATTTTCTATTCCAGAGGCTTGACGAGGGGATAGAAAACACAGGTGTTGGATAAAAATCATAAATACATCGCAGATCATGAGAGATTCTTTTTATCACATGTTTTACCATGTATTTGGATAAATCTCAATCTTTTCTGTAAAAATTATTAATAATTGTGAGCTGCAGAACACATTTACCTCAAGACGTCAACAACTTTACCCATGGAAAAAAGTTGTTTGAAGTTTAACAAACATTTCCTTTTTTGACAACATTTTTATCAATTCATGAAAAAAAAATAAAACAGCATTAAATGTTTCCCATTTATAACGCATCATATTTTAAATGAATTCATTTTTTGCTTTTTCATTCTATGTCAATCAATCACCTAAACCTACATAATGTTGAATTATGACGTCACTTTTGGTAAGAATACACAGTGTAATATCAACTAGAACTGTCCTAATGGGACTAAATACCCCCGCACGGTTTGGAACACATAAAAAAAAAAATAAAATTCTGGAATTGTAAAAATAAATTAGTTAGCAAAGAAAAATTAAAATCAAAATTGTCAGAATTTCACTGTAAATAAACATGTATAACAGTAATACATTTACAAATTTATGTATTTGATGATAATTTTTTTTATTTGTTTTAAAGAAAAGCCAATAAAATGACAATAACCCCTCCCTTTGCAGTAAATGGATATACCGGTAGCCAAGCAATGCTCATCTGTTGATAAAACTTTGAATATCTTTCTAATAAGAGTCCTAACAGATGCAATTAGTTGTTTCAAATTTTCCTCACTTTCTCATGGTACAATGGAACTCCATATCAGAAAATTGATCCCATAGGACTATGGTTTTCTTTGATGAGCTTGTTAAATTTAATTAACTCCCAAAACATTACCATAATTACCATACTTCATGTATGTAAAAATATGTAAAAAAGAAAATTTAATATTACAAACAATTTTAAAATTGCCAAAACACTACAATCATATCAGTAATTTTGAATTTCATTTAAATTAATGCCCTACAGGGTCACTTCATCAATTTACATGACTAATAAATTTAAACAACTTCTAAAAATAGTTACCATAACTTCTTTATTAATAATGATATTATTTATTTCCTTATAATGAAAGAAACTTTTGGTTTACATGAAACAGTTTAAAAATAGCCCCAACACCACCGCCCATTTTACAGATTATCAATTTTCCCTAAACATATGCTCCATCTAAACAATGGCTCAGTCAGATAATGGCCCCCTTGGGACAAATGAATTCAGCCACACTTGTCTTTGATGTTCTTATTAGCTCCTAAGAATTTATCATTCACAAACAAAAATTTTGCATTGTCAGTTGATAGAATACTTATAAAAATTAAATTTAGTTAAGACATAAAGACAAAAAACCTCCATCTGGATGTTTTTATATAAATATATTTTAGAGTGTTTTAAACCTATTAATTAATTAATAAAATCTGTAAGGATTACCTCCCTTACTTTTCAACATCAGTGTACACTTCATAGAATAAGGAAAACGAAAACTGTCATAAAATCATTAAATCTAGTCTGATCTTAAAAAAAAATTGCAGGTGCGCATCTTCAGATGGTGATCAACATATGTACAAATTTTCAGACTGTTCCATGCAGTAGTAAAAAATTCTATAGGGGGACAAAGTTGCATCTACAGACAGACGGACAGACAGATGGACAGGGTGAAACCAATATACCCCCCTAAACTTCGTCTGCGGGGGTATAAAAAATTAATTGCAAGCGATATATCCATAATATATTGAGCTGAGCATGTGATGAATGAAAATAATAACTACATGTAGATGATATAATAGATTTTTTTTCAATTAGTAATCTTGCCTCAAAGAATATGATATATGTACTATAATAAGTCCCTGATTCTTCTCTTATTTCTTGGATACATTTTACAGACAAACAGATTTGTGCAAAGAGGAAATGAAATATGACATGGACAAGGATATGAATCAAATATGCCTTTGACCTTGAGCTGTGAACTGGAGAATAGGTTCAAGGTCACTGCACATTCCATTCCCACAAGCACTCTATGTATAAAGTTAAAGCCCAACCGGGCCAAGAGAAGAGAACATTATTTAGAAAAAATTAAACTGGACAAATAAATGGACACAAAATTTGACAAACATTTTGACAACTATCTGGCACCTGCATGTACTGTATATCAATTATTAGAAAAAAATTGGTTGTAGGTGACCTTTAGGCAAATTCTTTAAAATAAACTTAGTGAACACTTTTAGTTTTCTATTATAAAAATTGTGTACCATCATCAGAGCAAGTGAGTGTTGCCGACTCCTGGCTTTCATTAATGTGAGTTGTACTGATAGTATCTGGTACTCCATCATGGGAAGATAACACTATGTCAGCAAATCCATGCCAGCCCTCTTCGTGACCTGTAAAACAAAACATTAATCATCTAGTTCTTAGCAGCTGTAATGCAGTCCTTTTCTCCCTTACGTGGATAATGTAGGGAAAAAGTGTCCGTAGGCCTAAAAATTCACCCAAATATAGATGCAATACTTTACCAGTGGCATAGCTAGACCAGAAACGAAGTGCATACTTAAAATGGCAGGGGGTCTGGGGGCCGCCATGAGCCCCCCAGTGTGTCCAGGGCGAAGCCTGGTGGGGGCCCAGGGGGCGAAGGCCCCGGAAGCTCATGGATTCTGATGATTTTTAACACTAAAAATCATCACAGAAATTGAAAGGAATGCTTACTATTTAAGCATATTTTTAGGCAGTTAAAATTGTTTTGGTTATAGTTTAAGCATAAAATAAAATCACAAAACTTATTAAAAGCTAAAAGAAGAAAAAACTTTTGATGTTTTTGACCCACTCTGACTCAAAGCTTTTATTATTAAGTTCATTTTCACCTAGTTTATGGTAAAGAATATCTCAATAAATTTATCTGTGACTAATCTTTAACCCAAGTATTATCAAATACAGAGTTGATACATTATAGAGATTATGATATGACGAAATTATATGTCCACAAAATTTTATTTGGTTAAAAAAACAACGAAATTTTAACACATAAAAATATGTGCTTCTACAGTATTAATAACATTTCAGTTTTTGTGATTAATTAAAATGTTTTCCTTTGTACTACTGGATCCCTAATGTGGCCCCACCCTACTCCTCAAGATTTTGATTTTAACGAATTTGAATCTACACATCTGAGGTTGTTTTCATATAAGTTACAGCTTTTCTAGTCAATTGGTTTTTTAGAAAAAGATTTTTCTCTGTATATTCTTAGGTAAAAATTTGTCCCCCTCCCACGTTTTGTGACACCATCCTATCCCAGGGGATCATGTTTTGAACAAACTTGAATCTTCACTACCTGACGTTGCTTCTACACAAGTTTCAACTTTCCTGGCTGATTGGTTTCTGAGAAGAAGATTTTTAAAGATTTATTCTATATATTCCTATGTAAAAATTCAACCCCCATTGTGGCCCAACCCTACACCTGGGGGTCATGATTTTCACAACTTTGAATTTACACTACCAGAGGATGCTCCTACATAAGTTTCAGCTTTCCTAATCAAATAGTTCTTGAGAAGAAGATTTTTTAATATTTAACTCTATATATTCCTATGTAAAAATTCAACTCCCCATTGTGGCCCCACCGTACCCCGCTCAGGTGAGCTAAAAATAAGATTAAATTCTTTCGAAACAAAACATACCAATTCCAGTGCTTCCAAATATAGGATCACTTTCACAAAACTCATATCCACGTCTGCATTTCCCTTTTCTTTTCACCTTTTCATCAACAACATATGATTTACCAGGAGCTAGCTTTCCCAAAAGATGCTCTGCTAATGTAACTGCAATTTCTGTTCCCGAAAACCCTTTTTTATCAGTTTCGCTTTGATGTCCTCGCAAGCCTTTGTTTAGACATTTTTCATGTTGATCTGAAATAATACTATAACACTTTCTAAATATCCAACATGCATATACCTGTACATATACAGTACACATGATTAAATGATAAAATCTCCATTGGTTGATGACATTCTTAATAAAACATACATACATGCAACCAAGCTTTCAAATTAATGAAGATATCAAAAAATCATTTCTGGATTTTAATGAGCTATGTGCATTTCTGACAGATGTAATGACGACAATGATGTTTGGAAAACAGCTGATTTTTTTATACGAATATATATCAATATAATGTAAAAAATGATGTGAAAAACAGCCCCAAAGAAAATGACAAAATAATAAAATTTGGGACTTCTGTTTCATTTTGCATGTGATCACTAAGTTTTCCCTTAACTGGTGAGATTTTGGCAATAAACAATGTAATGTGATATGTAAACAATTCTTGTCCAGTCTGATTTATTAGAAATAAAGACAGACCAGACAGAGATTCGAAATCCTGATTGACAGGTGTGTTAGTTAGACCAGATCCTGCCTCTGCTTTCAGAGTTTGCTTCTGAAATCAGGGTTTGGTCAATGTGTCTGCTCTCAGTCTGCTCTGCGTTAAATTTGGGTTTACTTGTAGTTAACTCTTGGTCTACCTTAGCAGACCTGGAGTAAACCCTGAGTGAACCTAGAAAGCAGATCCAATTTTTAGTTGGGGTCTATTTTTTATATCTGTTAGATTGGGTCTGGTTGGTGCTGTATACTAGTATATCATCTATAATTTTACTAGCCCCCCCCCCATGTATTGTAATTTATTTTCAATCAATGCATCATGTGAGTTAAGGAAAAAAGAAACAAACCAGAACAAAATTCAAAGATAGTGGGTCTTCAGAATCATCAAAAATGCTACGATTATCAAAGGTATTCACACTAATCAAAATGTGTCCCTTTTTTAACTCTCATTTTAAAAAAAAGGACATCATGGAAGATATTTTTATAATTCAACTTGTCAAAAGGGATCACTGACATATGTTTTAGGATAATAAAAACTGACTTGGACAGTAAACATGGTTAAAGCCCACTTAAGCTCCACTCTTTTCAGGTGAGCTAAAAATAAACTATTTGTACATGAACACTTACCTTTTTCCTTAAAAAAATTGTCTAAGATTTTTATTGCAGCGATTTCCTGTCGGTCCAGTTCCCGTCTATTATTTTTCACATCACTTAAAAGCATAACCCCTCGACTAAAGAGTTGACTGAACTCCAAAATTAAAGCCAAATTGTTTTCATTCCTTACAGTTTTAACATGGCAGTTTGCTTCGGTGAAACTGTGACTTTCTGATGCATTGCAAAGTGGTCCAAGTTTGAGAAATCCAAACTTAGCAAAACTAAATGAATTCGAATTGGACACATACGTGAAGATTCGTTCGTCGAGTTCACTTGCCAAGATTCGTTCTGTTGACTGTTGAGGTGTTCTCACAGTCACAGCTTGACAGTCAGCGTTGGCGGCACTTCCAAATTTACTACGTTTGGAAGTTGAGGGTCCGCCGTCCTCATCTAGTTCATCCCGTTCTGACATATTCGTGACACTCAGTTTCAGTTTGATTTGATACTCATCATACTGGACAGCGGACTGAGCATTGCTGAGCGCTAGTTTAACTTTGCTTATAAGCGGTAACCAGGCCTTTCGCTCCTAAGACATTTCGACCATAATTATTTTCTAGTGACAGCATTATTCAACATGTTTATTTCTTTCCCAATATGGCAATTTAAATTTACAAATATTAAAAAGTAAATTATTTCAATTTTACGAAGATAAGGAATGCTAAATGAGTTTTGTTGCGCACTAAAAATTAAAAACAAAAATTAGGGGGTTTTTTTCCTGAAGAAATTTTAACGTTACTGAACAAAATGATCTCTTTTACCGGACAAATATGGCGGACGCTGGGGCAAAGGATGTCAGTAGAAATAACATACAAAAAACAATTCAGTCATCGGTGATAGTTCTATTTCTGCATTAATTAATACATGTACAACAATATTTGCTGACGATTGTCTGCTTTATCGGAAAATAAACTCCAGAGCCGATGCTGAGCAGCTCCAAAAAGATCTGAAGTCACTAGAGAAATGGGAACGAGAATGGCAAATGGAATTCCACCCCCAGAAATGCACAGTCATCCATGTATCCAGGAAACAACGTCCCATAACCAACAACTACCTCCTCCATGGCCACACCCTCGAATCAGTCAACAGTGGAAAGTACCTAGGTGTAACCATAAACAACAGGCTGAACTGGACGGAACACATCAACAATGTCCGAGCCAAATCAAGCAAGACCCTAGGTTTTCTCCGTCGCAACATACAGGGATGTAGAGCCGACATTAAATCAGCTGCTTACAGTACAATCGTCAGGCCCACCCTGGAGTATGCAGCGACTGTCTGGGACCCATATCAGCAAGCCCAAATACAACTGTTGGAGGGTGTCCAGAGGAGAGCTGCAAGGTTTGTCAAGGGCAACTATTATGTAAGAACACCAGGCTGTGTAACATCTATGATGAAGGACCTACAATGGGAGCCCCTCGAAACACGCCGACTAAGATCACGGCTCATCATGATGTATAAGATCAGGAACGACCTCATCGACATCCCAGCAACATCATATCTAACACCAGGGGATACTCGCACAAGGGGCAGCAAATACCGTCAGCCACCAACATACAAAGACGTGTATAAGTTCTCCTTCTTCCCAAGAACCATCAGGGACTGGAACAGCCTGTCAGATGACGTTAAAGAAGCCAGTACCATCGATGGCTTCAAGAAGCAGCTAAACAACACCTTAGCTGTGTCCTATGACCCTTAAGTGACATGCAGACCATTGTTTTTACCCGATTTTAACTGTAAATAGGAGGCTTTTAGCTGTGTTCGATGCGTGCTATAACACTCGGAAACCGAGGCCAGCACATCATAGGAAGAAGAAGAAGAAGAACACTTGAAGAGTGACCTTCCCGCTTTTAACTCGCGTAACAGATAAGAATTAAATGATACATTTTGTGTGTCCATGTTCTTCTTCTTTTAAACATTATGCATTAGGCCCTATAAAAAAACCTTAAATGGACCTGTAATGTTACAATCTAATTAATTTCCCCCCTTCCCCTAGGAAAGGTCCTACTTGGAGTCCCTCTCAGGTTTTACTTTTTTTTGCCCATGCATGAGCATACATCTAGAATATATCTTTGTTTACCAGTCGGCCATCTGAAAGTGGTACATGTATGACCGTATCACTAAATTATTTTGTTACTTATAAGTAATGGTAATAAGTCGAAAACTGTCCATTCTTTTATCTATTGTTCAGTCCGATCGAGTCAGGAATCTGAATCAAAATCTTTAAAAACAATAATTTGCATAAACCATCAACTCCCTTTGATTTTAAATCAATGAATGAATGAATGTTTCTTTCCTCAAACCATGTCAATGGTACACGAGTTCCACAACCAAGAGGCCCATGGGCCACATCGCTCACCTGATCAACAATAGGCATGATAAAATCAGCTTCATGGAGTCATAATACAAAATATCTGGACAATGTGGTATAATGCATGTAGATCCTATACAAAAAATCTGTTTCCCCTGGGTATTCTTTTATTCATTATCAAGTTCCTTTTCTAACAGGATGATTTTATAGTCATATCACATTCAACATTGCAGTTCTCAAAAAGACACTTAACAATTGTTTATACACAGGATATAAACCTACAACAAACTCTGAACCCCTTGTAAGACCAAATAATCGACCAGGAGCCAAAGTTTAAACAATTTTAAAGCATCAAAAATATATGAAAATGCTTGCATATAAATAAAAGCATATATGATAACATTTCATTTTTTTTTTGTGAATATTCAAAATGTTTTCCTTTGTACAACTGAATCCCCAATGTGGTCCCACACTTCTCCTAAAAATTGTGATTTGATTAAACAAATTTGAATCTATACTATCTGAAGTTGCTTTCTTAAAGTTACCCAGTGGGCACGCAACGTTGTTTCAACGTTGAGAAATGGTTGAAATCAAGTTGCAACGTTGATCAACCATTATTCAACGTTGAATCAACGTTGAAGTTTCTACGTTGAAAAACCCAAACCATAACTCAATGTTGATTCCACGTTGAAGACCCAACTTATTTTCAACGTTGATGATATCAACCACTTTTCTACGTTGAAACAACGTTTTAATAAATGACACTGATTACATATTTTCAAATTTTAAACTTCCTTATCATTTTTTTTTATTTTGGTTTGTAAACTGTGGAAGCATTAAATGATGTGTTTTTAAAAATATTAATGTCAATTTGAATATATTTTTATATTATGTTATTTCGAATAAAATTATTATATCGTTGTATTATCCAAATTAAACATCAATAATTTTTTTGAAATGAAATGTTATATGATTATTTTACATTACATTTTAAAAAAAAAAAGATTGTTTTGATACAAGAAATTTGAGAATGGGCTGTGCCTACAGCAAGTGGCTAATTGCATTGTAACTAGGTCAGTGGCAAGGGGATGCGCACCTATCACTACTGCAAGCACTGCTGATCTTGGGAGTTATGCTATTTACCAGGCTGCTCCATGTCAGCTTGACCGCTGAAGACGCTAATGGTGAACAAAGAAATTCAGTTCTAACTGGTACACCTCGTGCAGTCATTACACAGATTTCATGTACAGTAAAATGCCAGGATTTTAGCTTTTGGACTATTGTGACTATTTTATATTTTACATTGGAGTATCTTGTGAGTTATTTTTTATAACAGTCTGCAGAATACAAATGATGAACTGACTATTGTGGATTCTACGTTTTTGTGTTGACACCCTTTGTTCCAATTCATGGAAAACAAGCATGGCTACCATTTGGCGGAACGTACACGTGGTTTCTTTGTGTTCATTTACAGCCTTATTTCAAACATTTTGAATTGCCAAGTTCAACTTTTTAACGAGGACTTTATACACAAGTTGTTTAGCGAGGAATGTACTCAAATACTACTAGGATTTAAATGACGGGCGACTTTTTTACATTTGGATTTTAATTTTTTAATAAAGTGTCAAAACACATAGAACAGCACAGCATAATAAAAAATATGTTTGAAAGCAACATTTTACGAAAAAATCACTTAATTTTAACTTATTTTCATCATCATATCAAACTATTTTCAACTAGTTTTTAACACGATTTCTACGTTGAATCAACGTTGAATTTCGACGTTTAAACAATGTTACATTTTCAACGTTGCCTCAACTTTTATATGCAGCCTTAGTTCAACGTTGATTCAACGTTGATGCCTGATGTTGATACAACGTTGTTTCAACGTTGAAATGCCCTCTGGGAATTAAATCTTTTCTAAGCAACTTTTTTTTTAAAGAAAAAGATTTAACGAAATTTTTTATATATTCCTAGTAAAAATTCGCCCCTTCCCATTGTGACCCACCTTAGCCCCGATATGATTTTTACAACTTCATATCTCACTACCTGACGATGCTTCCAAACAATTGTCAGCTTTCCTGCCCAAATGGTTCTCGAAAAGAATATTTTTTAAGATTTACTCTATATATTCTAATCTTAAAATTTGACCCACCCCCCCACCATTGTGGCCCCACCATAACCCCGAGGGTCATGATTTTCACAACCTTGAATTTACACCAGCTAAGGATGCTTCCACATAAGTTTAACTTTCCTACCCAAATGGTTATTTTTAAAGATTAACTTTATATATTCATATGTAAAAAGTCCACCCCCCATTATGGCCCCACCCCACCTTGACCTACTCCCGAGGGTCATGATATTCACAACTTTCAATCTACACTACCCGAGGATGCTTCCACACAAGTTTCAGCTTTCCTTGCTGATTGCTTTCTGAGAAAAAGATTTTTAAAGATTTACCATATATACATGTATTCATATGTAAAATTGCAACCCCCAATTGTGGCCCCACCCCTACCCCTGTGGTTCATGATTTTCAAAACTTTGAATTTTCACTATCTGAGGATGCTTCCACACAAGTGTCAGTTTTTCTGGCCATATGGTTCGTGAGAAGAAGATTTTTGAAAATTTATCGAAAATTTTCAATAATTACTAGTTATCTCCTTTTGCAAAACGGCATGATCCTTAACTTTCAAAAATTTAAATCCCCTTACCCTAAGGATGCTTTGTGTCAAGTTTGGCTGAAATTGGCCCAATGGTTCTTGAGAAAATGTTGAAAATATGAAATGTTTACAGACAGACAGACGGGCAGACGGACGGACGACAGACAAAATGTGATCAGAATAGCTCACTTGAGCTTTCAGCTCTGGTGAGCTAAAAATATTTACGAATGCAGGCGCGTAGCATCGTTTTTGAGATGGGGGGGGGGGGGGGGGGCAGAGTCATCCAAAAAATCTTGACAAGCAAAGGGGGGGGGCAGCTTTACTCCTGTTTATTTCATTATTTTCAATTTAATTCTTACATGGATCCAGAAAAGTGGGGGGGGGGCACTCCATGTTAATTCATTTTTTGGAAAATCTTTGCTGCGTAAAAAAAGTGGGGGGGGGGGGGCCAGGCCCCCCTGCCCCCTCCCCCCCAACTGATGCTACGTGCCTTTAATGTACAAAAGCAGGGTCAAGTTAGGAAGAGTACAGATTTTAATTAAATAAATCGATGGTAATTTTTTCTTTTAACAAATTTGGACATTTTTTTAAAGAATCAATATTTATGGTATTCACAAGATTCCAAAATTTATAAGTGTTGATATTTGATGAGTATTTTTCCTTAGTTAATTTGTTGCGGAGTAAAGAAACTGCCTGACAGTGGTATTTGTCACCTTAAGTGTTTTTATTACGTAATTAATGCAGATTCTATTACATCTTTCTGTTACTCCATCTTCCAATTGATAATTTATGAATACAGGTTCGGAATTTTGTAATCATGATTCTTAATCGTTTGGAAGTTTCTTGGATAAATTTCCTTTCCAAAGCTTTTCTTGAAAATTCTGTAATTCAAGCATTTCAATGGGTGAATTTTCTACATTTCTGGACCAATCTTGTAAAGACTGATTTTAACTGTGTAAACAGATTAGCCAAGAATTTTACGACAGGCAAACACCGATAAATAGATTCAAACCTGTGATAATCAGAATATACACATGAAAAGATCATGCTGGATTACAATACTTGCACAAATAGGCAGCATTCGCTTATATAATTCACGTTAGAACATAGAGTGTGAGTGGAATATGTTTTAATGATATATTTATTATCTTGGTAAAATGATTGGTTATGCTTTTTTCTCAACAGATTGAGAGCACATGTAAATATTATTTATTTATAATAAAAACACTCTTATATACAATATGCATGCTAAATATCACAAAGTCATGAGAATGCAGTTGTAAACTAGTAGTTGAAATCTATCTGTAAAAACACTGATTATTTCGTGCTATTTGTCCATGCAAATTTATCCAGAGATTGCTCTGTCACATAATTTACATAGACTCAAGCCTGTCAAATGGAGATTGGTTCCATTTAGCTAGGTATTCACGCAGGTAGGTTTTTCCAAGAGGAGAGAACGATATTCTGTATACCGTATAAGATATTTTTTTGGTATTCCATTAGATCTATAATGTATTTGTCTTCGTGGTTTAATTTGTTGTTCTTCGTATCATGACAAGGGTTTCCTTATGTCCATACAAAGATACATCATTCATCTTCCAAGTCATGCAATTTGGGCCGTTCTCACAATAAATTCCATTTAGATTGGACGTTGAACACGAGTTGTACCACCACCCACCTCTCATCTTATCAGCACAGCTCCCAGGATATTCATCATTGTCCCTATCAATTGTTGAGAATGGCATATTCTTGGCTTGAAACTGAACTAAAGTTCCCCCCAGTGCATCAACTAATCAAAATAAACAACAGATCGAATCATGTTAAAGACTTGCTTTATTATTAAGTATTCCACTATAAACGGTCAAGTTGAAAGGAAATAGTTTTAACATTACTAATTAAAACAGAGTAGTTTCTGCTAGCATTGTGACAGCTACATGGTACCTCTTTAGAAAATAGTAAGCGGTGAACAAAATATGCTGTGGAATCATTAAAATTTGTAGGGACATCTTCCAAAAGCTAGAATCATAGATAATTGCTTTCATCTGTTTCAATTTTTGTACCTTCCCCCTACCCCCTGCTTTATTTTCATTTTTTCCCCCTATTTTTCCCTCCTCCCCATGGGTGAATTGAATCAAAATCATATGCTGGTAAATCCTGATTTATAGAAACACACTTTGTTATACATGTATGCATGTGTATTATGTTTGTGTCTATATGCCAATGTACATGTCATACATGCATGTATTTAAGTATGTACAAGATTAATTTTAAGTAAAGTCAGTGAATTTCCTTTTTAAACTTATGGACAAATCACCCAATTTTTACTCCTCCCTCACCCCCTCGCCCCTATTATATACCCCCAAAAATAACAACTTTCATGACAATAATAGAATTATATTATTGATAATGTACACTTGTGTATATACATCTGTATAATCATATCATATTAGAGAAATGTATCAACCAAATGTATTATAACTTTATACATGTATGTCTTATATCACTTGTATCTGTTCTTTCTTTTGTGAAAGTTGTATATATATTTAAATCAAAAAAAAAAAAAAAAAAAATTTGTAGGGACCAATTTTTGTGGATTGCTTAAATTCGGGTATTCTATTACACCTACAAAGCGGATATGACTTTATTACCCTAATTCATTACATGATAATTTAATTCTGGTTGAAACGCGGCATTTGATTGAATCAAAAAATTTAATTAAGGAATGAACTCAATATCTACCCAAGTTATACTCGTATAACCTGGGTTGGAGCAGTTTACAAGTGATATAAGACATACATGTATAAACTGTCGGTGAATGTTACACGTACTATCCCTTAAACCCCATGAAAATAAACATAAAAGTGGAATATTTATGATATCTCTTACCCGCAGAGCTTCCTTCGTAATTGTCATATGTCATTCTAAAATTCTCTGACTCATCAGACACCCGGAAATTTCTGTACTTTGCCTGTTTAGTAGTGCCACCAAAGGGCTTTAGTTGGATTCTTAAGATGTTATCTCTTTTTGTCAAATAATGTAGTGCATCGTTTCCTACAATTTGCCAAGTTCTGGTAAATCTATGATCTCAAAAATTTGCTGGTTTTCTCGGTCATTGTAATTATACAATTAAAAAGGGCAATAATTTTGTTTGATTGTTTTGTTGAAATAAACAGATATTGCACGAACTTAATAAATTCATATTGGAAAACACGTTCTTTTAAATAGAATTCGTTTTTCAAATCATAAATTAGTTTTGAATTATTGTGCAGACCTCGTAAGTTGTCAGAATTTGTGTGACTGTCTGAACCTTTTGTATTCTTTAAAATACAATAAGAATGCTCAAATTAAATCAGATTTGATTTACGTTTATTGCATCTAGTCGAAAATATTCATGATAAAAATATATTGTTTAAAAGATCTGAAAAAAAGGTATTTCAGAAATCCAGAACTTTGTCCAAACTTTTTTTTACCTTAATTGTGTCATTAGATTGATTTCTACGACTCATTCGTGTAACCAAATCGATTTCATAGTAAATATCGTTAATCCCGTTGTGCACCTCAGTTGAATGCAAATGAATGCGTTATTTTTTATGATAAAACAGAGCATGCAAGGGAAAGCACGAGAGAAAACAAAATGTGAACAACTATGGTACCGTAGTTCTAGATGTGTTACCAGTCAAATGATATTTAATGATATTTTGACCAATTTACAATATATTAACCGATTAAAATACAGTGTAAAACTTTGCAAAGTGCAGAGAGATCTGACAGCGACCCATTGAGGGTCCGTTTATTTATGTTATTGTCAACGAACCTAGAAATCAGAAGTAATTTATTGAAACGATAAACATTTCCTCTCGATATTAATTCTAGCCAGTCAATACTAAAAACAGTATGAAAATATTGACCGGCCAACATTTTTGGACGAGCGAACATTTCAATTATGATTATAAACTATTCGTCTATATATAGTTATAGTGAGAATATACTACTATATTTACATTATATATAGTTATAGTGAGAATATACTACTTTTTTTACATTCGGAAGCATAATTACTCAACTTTGCTCTCATGCGTTATCATAAAAAATAATGTAATTTTTCATAATATAACAGGTACGAAGCATCAGGGCCAGGCCCACTTTTTCTCGCAGCAACTAATTTTTTTTTAATTTACATATAGAAAATTGAATTATCAACCAACTCCCCCACTTTTTTGGGAGCCAGTAAAAAATTGATATGAAAATAAGGAAATTAGGATTGAAATTGAAGTTATATAGTACGCTAGTGAAGCCCTAACAAAGGAAGTGTTCGGCATTACCACGTGATCTGTTTAGTAACTAATACTTACATGTAGTATTACTTACCAATCCAATAGTTGCCTGTTACCTCCCCAAAACCAGCCTTATATTCGTTCCAATTTCGAGTGAAGTTACTGTTACTCTGTCTTTTCTGAATAATCTAAATCATCAAAATATTCCATTGTTCATTACATGTACTATCTAAAGTAATTGACGTCATATATATCACACGCAATTTTGCTATTGTTTTTCAGCTCAGATATATATTCGACACATCCCCCACAAACCCTTCAATCCTATAGCCTTGAAAAGAGGCAAATAACGCAAATATATAGCATTAAAGAATTACGGCTGTAAAGAACATTTAGCTCAATCATCATCGATTTCGCACTTAAAATGTCAGGGAATCAAATTATAATCAATGAAAGTACATGTATATTGAAGAGATTTACCGTCCATCCACCTTCAGTTGTCATATTACAAAAAGCACGGACAACAGTTCTGTTGTCCGGAGATATGTAGTGAGGTCCACTCTCTCTGACATTGTACTTGTCATACAGCTCCGTGCAGTCTTGTGGCACTGCAATGATAATTAGAAAATCACAGAAAAATCCTACAGAAATATTCTTAAGATAGTTTGCTATTTAACACCAGATTCTTGATTACATTTGAAAATTCATTCCAAATATATCATAAATGGAAACATCAATAAAACTGCATAGGACTTTAACAATATACTACATTTAGTAATTAAATCGGTCAAATGTAATTGTTTACAAATTGAGCAATCAATCTGCAGCAAATTTTCTTAAACGACACCCTTTTTGATATTCACATCCCTCATATTTATATATCTATTCTCTGCAACATATACCTACCTCTTTGAGTCTTTGTTCCGTCTTTTAATCATAAAAATGACATTTTCTACTTCAAAACAACATTATTTTACAATGCAGCCACTCATACAAAATTAACCCTTTTTGACTCCAGTGCTTACTCTCATTCCAAAAACAATAGTTTAAAGAACAACAAAAATAATGTAAAAGAGAGCCAGCAATGTGGAATTTTAGGCACAAACAAAGAAAATAATGATGTACTGGTATAAATAGCAGTAAACTTGCAAATCAATTTCATTTTATCAAAAATTATCAAAAATAAATTGAGTTTAATGCAAGCTTGCAGTTTGAACACTAACTCTAACCCTGTTCTAGTGCCAATCACAAAGTGTTTATGAGCAATAAAACATTGCAAAGAAAAGAATTCATAAACATTACCAATTCAATTGTATCAATTGATTCTACCTTTGCACTGAATATTAGTATACCAGTCCCCCTGATCTGTACATACGGCCCGACTCCATGGACTCGAACCACCCAGAGACTCAGTGTAGCATTGGATTTTAGCTTGAGCCCCGACTTGACTGTCCACGTAATGCAGCATTTCAGTGTGGGGCAACGATCTCGATGGCCTTCCCGCACAATCTTGCATAGAGAAACATTTATAAACTCTCTATTAGTGTAATACCATATGAAATAAAAAAAATTATCGTAAAATAAACTCACCTAATATTTCACAAAACGGTTCCATTGTTGTGGGATTTAAGGAACAAGTCTGATTTATGTTACATTCTGTGTAGTGTTCTTCACATTTGCCTTCTAGTGCCTATTCAACGTTAAAATATAGAATGAAACACATATGGCTAAACTTACGAAAATCAAATCATGTCGAAATGTTTGAACATCTTGCATTCCTTAAACAAAAGATAACATATTTATATACGCGCAGCTCTTAATTGATATAACACAGAATTGTCCCCTCTTACATATCGGTTTATAACTTCCCCTCTGGAAGCCTGATGACACCCGCCGACGTCTCTCTTGGGGATTTTGTCTGTAGGGTACAGCATACAGATCAGGGTTCGGCGGTCGTACCGAAGTGCCTGACATCGGGGTCTCCTCTTACACTCACGGACACAATCTACGAAAGAGCGATCGAATAATAATATGTATCCATCGGAGGTGCCCTCAAAACACTTGCCTAGATTTGTTTCAGGTGTATATAAACCCGCAACACTACTCAGAAAGTTTATGTTTAGAAACGACAGTACCAAAATCTTGACCGATTCAGATGACAGCATTATGTCAAGTGTGCGCAGTCACTCGGTAGTTATACTGAAAAGTGATCGATTGCTGCACACGGAGAATTTTTTTCACAGACAATTGATTGCTTAAAAACTTGAAAAATTAATTGTTGCATAGAATATTAACATTATCATATTTTATAGATGATATGACATTTCTTTTACAAATTTATTCAAAGTGGCATTGCAACGGTTTTAATCAAATTTTATTTTTCCATTTTCATTGTTTACAATATTTTAGAAGTTCATTTCTAATTTTCAAACAAAATTTGAGTGTCAGTCGAAGGGTTATAAGCAAGATACGGCGCTCACAATTTTTTGTTATGTAAATAAGGTTCGTGCTTCGGTATGTTTTTGTATACATTGGTTCAAGATATCAGTAAAAGCATTTTTTCAAGTTGATACTCTATCTGCGATATAATTCGATTTGAACATTAATAAAAAAAAAGTTCTTAGTCTTTGTCACATTTTTTTAGTCTAAACCTGGAATTTCCATATCAACATTGAAATGTATTGAAAAACATGATCCGATCTTTGTTCACATAACAAAGAACTGTAAGCGCTGTATCTCGCTTTTAACTCTACTACTGACACTCATATTTTCGTTATCTACTGAATCAAACTGAATCAAAAAATTACGGTGTTCCGATGGGGCCACTTCGAACTTCGCACTTCGCACTTTCGCCTTTAGGTCGAAAATGCGAGAGTGCGAAATTGCGATGGCGAAAGTGCGTGAGTGCGACGGTGTACGAGCGAAAGTGGGAAGATGCGACGACGAAGATGCGAAGGCGAAGGAGCGATACTACTATCGCTCCTTCGCCTTCGCAACTTTGCACTCTCGCCTTCGCAACTTTGCACTTTCACCTTCGCCTTGTTTGATAGCATTCAGAAAGTCTCGGTCGATTACATAGAATTTGATGCAGGCACCGTTCTCGCCAAGGTTTTCCGATTAATCCATGATATTATTGGTACGCATGCGCTAGGCCATTGTGCTTACTATGAATGTTTATAAATGTTTTAATGTGTATATATGTGACATATATGTTTACCAGTGCTGGCTATGCCTTATCATTATATACTCCACATAAAATGTAATGTCCGCCATAACGTATACATATGCATTTCCAGACTCCTATCACTTAACAGCTGTCTGTTTACCGTGGATCAAACACAGTAACATTCTAATTTCATTATGCGACACTCCTTGCTCATGTGTGGATCTAGAGGGGGAGAGAGGGTCCGCCCCCCGGAAAATTCAATATTGATAACTTCACACATGCAGAAAAGGGGAAGAGAGGGTCCGGATCCCATCCCCCAGGAAATTTTATTCTTATTAATTATATATAATAAAATCTCCAAAACATGTCTCGGACCCCCCCCCCCCCCGCCAAATATGATAATCCATCGACCCCCTCCCCCCCTAGAAACAGTTATGAATCTGTGCAGGCTGTTGAATATAAATTCTAAAAACTTCATCGTCTTCCTCAGATGTCCTATGAAACAGCTAAAATTGTCTTTATACGATAGAGAGTTCCACAAGTATAAAAAGGCGAAGGCGAAAGCACGAAGATGCGAAGGCGACAGTGCGAAGTTGCGATGGCGAAGGAGCGATAGTAGTATCGCTTCTTCGCCTTAGCAACTTCTCACTTTCGGCTTCGCATCTTCGCGCTTCGCCGTTGCATCTTCGCACTTTCGCTCCTTCGCCGACGCAACTTCGCACTCTCGCACCTCGACCTAAAGGCGAAAGTGCGAAGGTTGAAGTGGCCCCATCGGAACACCATACTTCTTCGCCTCCACAACTTCTCACTTTCGCCTTCGCATCTTCGCTCTTCGCCGTCGCATCTTAGCACTTTCGCTCATTCGCCATCGCACCTTTTCACTTTCGCCTTCGCATCTTCGCGCTTTCGCCTTTAGGCGAAAGTGCGAAGGTCCAAGTGGTCCCATCGGAACACCATAAATAACTTTTGACTAAAATCGTGACCATGTCCCTTTGAGATAAAGCATGGTCATTGACAATACCAAGCCGAGGTATAAAATATTAAATCATAGTCCTGAATGACATGTATAAAATCGTGACCATGCCCCTTTAAAATAAAACACCGTGATTGACAATATCAAGCCGAGGTATAAAATATTAAATCATAGGAATGACATGCACAAATCTCCCCCCCCCCCTTTTTGGGGGGGGGGGTTAAAATATTTATCACTGAAAATATATTGATATTTATCTTTGTAAAAATAGATTACATGAACCATACAACAGTGAAGCGTTAATATTTGATAAAGTTTATGAAAAATGATCGTACCCGCATGACTGCACATGCATCAACTCTTTGAATTTTTATGCATCATGATCTGAACACGACTATAAAAAAATTCTCTGGGGAATTCTTCACTTAGGAACTGCGTTATCCGATGAGGGCAGCTGATCATGACGAGAGAGAGAGAGAGAGAAGAGAGAGAGAGAGAGAGAGAGAGAGAGAGAGAGAGAGAGAGAATGAGAGTTAGTTTTGTATGTAGTTTTCGAAATTACTCTATGAACGGTATAATATGTATCTATTTAAAAACAATAATACGCTCTCTTTTGTGCTAACACAATGTTTAAATGTTCTATGCATAATTCTACAAGTTTTCTGTGAACAAATGTATAGATCTTAGCATTATTTTCTTTTTCATAATCATGCGCAGATCCAGAATTTTTCCCCGGGGTAGGTTCCGAGGTTATTTTCAAAGTGATTTAATAGATTTGAATTTCCGGGGTGGGGCGGGGTATCTATTCTAGAAAGAAAAAAAAAGCATGAAATTGTTACAATAACAACAGAAATTAATATGGAAAAGATATTATAAACATATGGCAATGATTAGTATTTTGAGCCGGAAAGTAAATGACACTGCTCATTCCAACCAAGCTGCAGGTCGTCCATCCGAATTTTTTCAGACCGGGAGCTACAGACCTGCAGCTAATTCCAACCCTGATCTTGTATGGATATTTCAGATAAAAGGAAATACATGTATCTATAAAAAGTGAACTTAATATTAAAACTCGGATGGTCCATCCGAATTTTTTTTAGACCGGGAGCTACCTACCTGCAGTTAAAAAAAGTGTATGGTATGGTAAATGTAGTTCTTATTACCGGTATAATTTTATAAACGAACGTTTCTGTGATATAAATTCAATTCAATTCAATGGTTTTTTGGCATCACTATGTTGGCATACAGTCAAAATGAAAAAAGAAAATAATAACATAAAGGCTACAGCATGCAAGACAGTTTTATACAATACTTCATAGTCCCTGGAACTGTTTTCTCTGCATAAAACATTTATCCAAGTGGATACATACGTTTTGTAGTATTATAATCACATGGATTAACAATTTTTATGGAATCAATACCACAGTACAATTTATCATTGAAAATATCAAAATAATGAAATCGAAGATTGTCATATACAGAACAGTAAAGTACAAAATGTTTTTCATTTTCGACTAATAATTTACAAGCACAGCATAAACGTTTTTCCTTTGGGATAATTGGTTTACAATATCTACCTGTTCCAATGAATGGTGAATGTGCACTTATTCTTAATCTTGTTAGCTGGGATCTTTCATGCTTTTTCAAGGAAAACTTAAGTAATCTTACAACTTGTACTCGTTAGTATTTAATATTTTACTGTAAAAATGAAGTTTTCCCGAGTTAGAGGCATCTTCGCTAGCCAAGGGTTTTCGGTCCACTTTGCTCGTTTATTGGGAGCAAAGTGGACCGAAAACCCTTGGCTAGCGAAGGTGAGTTCTTTAACCTCAAATCCTTATGGAAAATATCTAAAGATGTTAAATTTAGTTTTTGTTTGAGATTTAAAATCTTGTTTTGCCATGAACAGTGATGAAGTATAACTCTTTTTCGAAGCTAACTCCTTGTCTTCTTTAAAAGCTGGTGCTAAAGTGCATTATTATATGTGTTATTTGATTCCATATTTCTTAGTCTGATAGAGTATTTAAACATGTTTTCATAACAAAAATAGTAAAGTCGATAAGAGCCTAGTTCAGCATCGACTGCTAAATTTGATGCTTTTATAAATATATATGATATGTACATGTGCTCAGTAATGTTTCTGTAATAAAAATTAACCCTGTAGAATAATTATTAGTATATTAAGTATCATTATTATAGCTACACTATGGGTAAACATTATCACAGTAAAAACAAGCCATGGGATAGGCGTCGAAACCGTGTGTGTGTGTGTGGGGGGGGGGGGGGGGTAAAGCCAATCCTCCCCCTTTTTTTTTTGCAAAAATATACATCGCCATAACCCAAATCCATTCTTTTCTTTCTTTTTGCTTTTCAAAGATTTCTGATAAGTCTAGCCCACCCACCCCCTAACACACTTTCAATTCCTTCCGACGCCACTGCAAGCATGGCAAGTGCTTGAAGTAAAAAAAATGGGTTTGTTTCATGACATTCATGCGCAGACTCGCTAAAATTCTGAGTTGTCGTTCCTGAAGTTCGTCTCTTGGGTAAACAAACTGGGAGACATACTCTTATTTTACAATGCATTGTCAACCTTCTTAGACGAAAATGTCAGGTAATGTTATTGTTTTACTGAAGAACGGATAAAGTAATTAATCAAATCAATTAAATCTTAAATATATTGAAACCTACATTGTGCATGGCCCGAATTTCTTCACACCAAAGATATTGAAGTTCCTGCGCGCTTTGACAGGAGCCCTATAAAAATAGTAGCATATCAACTGTGCAGTCTCGGAACATAGTACTGAGTTTTCCCAATGCCTAATACATTACTGCTGTGATTTGCAAAAGTTTTCTTGGGGTGTGGCGGGGATGCAAATATTTGGGGATGATGGTGGGGGTGTATAAATATTTACAAATTTCATACTTGTCTGTTCTGGGTTCTAAATTAAAAATAAATGTTAATTCAAATAAGTATTATTAGCGAAGGCCTATTAACAAATAAGACCTTCCCCACAAGTCCATGCTATATAACAATGTCTGTGGCATAATTGCTTTAAAGACAAATATTTACATCTATCTAGTATTATTCCCTCTATTTCTTACAGAAACTTATAGTTACATGTAATTCATAGCTCTACTGGCATGCGACCAGTTCTCGCCGAGTACCATTTCTCGGCAGTACATTGTGACGTCATTTTTCGTCTATAATTTTATGTGTTGATAAAATGACGTCACATTGTACTGGCGAGAAATGGTACTCGGCGAGAACTGGTTGCATGCCAGTATAGAAACAGCCGGACTGCAATTTACACACCTATTTACTGATTGGTCAAAATCTACAGCGGCTGAAACTGACAGGACTGAAATTGACACACCCTGTTTGTGGATTGGTCGAAACCTACAGCAATCTAAGAAAAAATCACAGACGGCACGAAATAATCATGATGATGTCAGCCTCGAAGTCTCACAGGAGACAATTTGGCTGCATGTTTCTTTAACAGTAATTGAGTGAATTTTACTTACTTTTCATAATCAATTTATTAGAGAGATGTTAATAGATTCATGCGGGTAATGAAGATAGCGATCATTGCAGAAAAAATTTACATAGCCCGCTATTAACGCGGGTTATGTATTTTTTCTGCAATGTCGCTACCTTCATATCCTGAATGAATCACCAAAGAAAGCATTTTATTGTTTAAATATTTACATTTTTAAATGTCTTTGTGATAACACTATGAATCAATTTTGTAATGTACAGTCCAACAAATTCAAATGACTTGTTGTTGGGATGCAAGTGGGGTTTGCATACTTAATATTTTCATTTTAATTGTACAACTGCTGAAAATTATATTGAGGAATCAATATGAATATCATGAGGTGACTATTTCGGTCGGGGTTTGATCAAATCTATTATAAAGCTCTTCGGGCTTTATTGGTTTTGATCACACCCGACCAAAATTATTACCTCATAATACTCAAAGAATGCTTCTTTAATTATATAACTTATAGAAAGTGTAATATTGTTAAGGATTACTCAATTAAATGGTAAAATGCCGAAAGCTGCAAATATTGGATAGTATCTGCTCAGAAAAGTAAGCAAGAAATCGCTTACTAAAAATCATTTGATTTGACAACAATAAAATAATGGGGTTCTTTTGCAAATTGCATGCAACATACAGACAGTATAATATAGTTGACTCATGCTGTATTTATGTTTGTAGAAATCTAAATTATAAAATGAACCAGTATGCCTAAGAAAGGTAAATGATGCACGAAAAACTTGATTCTCTTTGTGATTCACCTTTGGAATTTTCTCTTTTATGAAGTTTTATGAAATTCAATTGTTTTACAAGTGCACACAAAATTTTTATAAAACAATATGCATCTGTGATGGAGGGACAGAATTGATTGCCTGTGTGTCAGATAGCTCAATTAATATCTATAGAAACCAGGGACCAGACTTAAAATTTTACCCAAGCAAACCCTAGTTTGATATACCATATTCTTTTTCCCTTCTTATAACATGAAAGCTGTACCATTCCCCAAGAAGTAAGAAATAAGAAGAATCCCGCAGGTGCCATTCCGAAGAATGATGATCATTTTTTTCCATGTCATTTTTATTCTGTCTCTGCAGCCTTCTGGTTGGTGGTACTGTTCTTCCATGCTCAAACCAGTTAAGCATGTATTTACTGGTACATGTATTATGAATGATGTCTCATCCCATTTTGCGTGTGAGAATAGATCAGGCTGAACCTTGTTGTCACAAAGGATGGTATGAACTACTGCACCCAGTAAATTATCAAAAAAATTGTTTTTTGACATTTTTCTCTTTATTTTGCATGTACTTAATCTTGATATATGTAATCTTATAGAATCCCTCTCTTTAATCAGAAGGAAACAATCACTTGAGAGATTTAAATCATTATTGGTGGTAGGGGTACACTGTTTACGTTAAATTTCAGTAGACTTTTAGCTCTGCTCGCCTTCACATCTGAAAGCTGTGATTTAAAATACACGAGCCCATTTAGGTACATTTATCTTCTTCAGCTGGTCAATGTATTTGGTATTTGGGGGGTGGTTGCGGTTGGGGGGTGGGTGGGGGTGGGGGCTGCAAAGGGGTACCCCTATTGTACGAAAACTCCTCCAACAGTTTTCAAAATAGGAAGTATTTGTTTTGCAGATCAATTGCATATACAATGTATTTTAGAGCTGTGCATTTTACTTGGATTATGATTTTTGATTATTTTTGAGAAAAATACCAGTTGTTGAACTTAGTCATTTTTTTGCACAATTTTGCATATAGGGTATCCCTATTGTAAGGGTAACTCTTCATTCAGATTAAAGATGGAAAGTGTTTGTTCTGCATATGAATTGTACATACATCAGAGATGTGTATATGACTTGGATTTTGATTTTAATCATTTTAGCCCAAAAAACCAGCTGTTGAACTTGGTCATTTTTTTGCAAATTATTGCATATATGGTGCCCCATTTCTCTAGGTAGTGTTTTTCAATTCAGACAAAATTATATATTATGGATACTGTTCTATCAAAAGCATGGTAGATTTTCTATGAATCATTTTATAAAAAAGGGGGCCATTTTCATCTGTTAAAGGATATCCTCCTTTATCAAACCAGTCCATTTTTGTGTAAACTTAAGCTTGAGTGTGAAAATTGGTCTCAATGAACTGGTTTGTAGTGTAAAAAATTGTTCATTAGTAGGGTCCCGCTCTGCGGGCGCATTATAGTGATCAGTCTGTCTGTCCATCTGTCCATCCTAGAATGCTTGTCCGGAGCATATCTTCTCTCATCTTGGCCCAATCTGGCTCATACTTCACCCACAGAGAGCCTTTGGATAAAGGGTGTGCAGTGGCCTTAAACTTTGTTTTTAGGTCCAAGGTTAAGGTCACAGCAGAATTATAAACAAAATCCTTGTCCAGAGCTTAACTGCTCTCCCCTTGGTCCAATTTAGCTCATACTTCACTCACAGAGTGTTTATGGTCAAACAGTGTGCAGTGACCTTGAATAAAGTTTGTATGTCAAGGGTCAAGGTCATATCAGACAATGCAAAAATATTTTTTCAAAGCATATGTGCTTTCCACTTAGCTCTTTTTGGTTCATCATATTTCACATAAACAGAGCTTATGAATAACAGGTGTGTAGTGACCTTGAACCAATTTTAATAGTCAGATGTGAAGGTCATAGCAGAATTATATGAAAAATCCTTGTTCAGAGCATATCTTCTCTTCCTTTGCTCCAATCTGGCTCATACATCACCCACCTGATGCTTTTGATCAAAGGGTATGCAGTGATTTTGAATGATGTTTGTAGATCAAGTGTCAAGGTCATATCAGATTAACCAAAAATCCTCTTTTTAAGAGCATATATATACTCTCCATGTAGCCATTTTTGGCTCATACTTTACTTAAACACAGCTTTTTGGTTAATGGCGTGCAGTGACCTTGTACAGTCAATGTGAAGGTCAAAGCAGATCTCTTTATAATTAGATTTAGATCATGGGTTATTTCCCATTTGGTTAATATGTTCAGATTGAACAAAATTGCCTTAATGTTAAGGGTAATGAGAATGAATTTAAAGTTCTATGCAACTGGAAATTAAAAAAAACAACAACAGGTCAAGGTCAAAGCAAAATTCCCTGAATTTTTTTTTATCCTATTGTCCACTATGTAAGTGGGGCCCTTTCAGATGGCCACCATCTCAATGTTGTCTAGTTGTCACAGGTTTAGAGTACATACAGTACATGTATTACAATACTTAAAAGTTATGGTATTACAGTACCGGTATTTACTTTATGTAATTTTGTTGCCAATTACAAGAGCACAAAATATATTATTTTAAGTGTTAGGATGATATACTGATACTATAGTGGGTTTATCACTTATATTTGTTTAATATTTATTGATTAATTTGATTGTTAAGTTATTTCATGACATGAAATGTTTTTCGAAGTAAGATATGTGACAATATTATATGCTATTTGTAGGACCATTGTCCAGAAATTTATGTGTTCTTAAAACCTGGAATTTTACTCAATTTACCCAAATTGATTCCCATGGATGTTAAAGATCCTTCAGTATTTGTACTTTTTGTTTGTTATATTTCACAAATCATATTAAACTCACTGTCCATAGTAAATCATACTCTTGCCCCTAATAGTGAGAGAAAAAGGTGCATACTGTTTTTTATAAGCAAGGGTTCATGCACAAATATTATCTCTTCTTTTCGTTTGCACAAATTTTTAAAATTTACTCGCATCTTACTGTGTTAGCACTCAGATCGCCTTGTGAAAGTGGGCATGGACTCATGGGCTTAATTCAAAAAGCTTTTAACAATATTCTTTGTTGATCCACTTATGGGTAATCTGTCTTTAATTAAATGTCTATTGCCAGAAAAATTGAACATGAGTGTTCTTCAATATTTCATTGGGAAAGGTTTTCAATAACAGAAAGAAGTATGAAAAAATTAATTACTTTTTCCTTTTTTTTAAGATCATAATGTTGATGTTTGCATGTACATTCAATTTTAAAATATGCATCTAGACATATTTTTAAATTGAATGTAATGCTCTCATTTGTTTTAAAAGTTAGTTAGTTTGCTGTTTGGATGGATTATGAGCTGTTCGTCAAACAAGAACTATGGGAAAGAGACCAGTTATAGACAGCCTGTTTTTTTTTGGGGGGGGGGGGGGGTTAATGTTTGTAGATCAAAATAATCATAAAATATGCATTAATTTAAATCAATTTCAAATCAGATTATCAAATTATTCAAAATAAAATATCTACCGGGTAATAATACTTTTCAAAAAATGTGGTTTGTTCAAGTCAAATGGTGTATTGTAATCCTCTGACTCTCCAAAACCTGATTTCATGGAAAAGTTTTCAAACTTTTGGGGCTGCAACTTATGATAGTACTGTGGCAGCAAGTTTATAAAGTCAAATTTCTAATTTATCCTAAGGGTCAACAGAGAGGGGACAACAACTGCCATTTAGAGAAATTTAAAGCATGCAAAATGTGATTGCAACATTTAGAATAAGACATTTGTGATAATATGAATATACTTTTAAAAAAATGATTTTTAGAAATAAGGTACCTTATCAGAAGAATAAAAGCAATATTTTGTACTGTGTTTTGATGGACACTGTACAGTTTTTCACCCAAATTTCAGTGTTTGTACAGTTTGGGGGTCTTCAATTTTCACATGTATAATGTATTGAATTAAGAAATGAAGATAATCATTTTTCTATTGATCGACGTATCAAAGAAATAATTGACCGGAAAACTTCATTAATGCGCATTTTCTTTGATACATCGTTCAATAGAAAAATTATTGTCCTCATTTCTTATCATTTTATAAAATATTTTCAAATCATAAAATGTGAAGTGTAATTGATCAAAAATGTACCGTAATTAATGTAAATAAAGCGACGCGTGTGAAAATAAAACAACAAAGCAACAATCTTCAAAATGGATGCGCCTTCAGCTGATGCAGAGCTATTGAGCTGAATTTAATGGATTAAACACAAATAGTGAGTTAAAATCTGAACCGGCTGAATTGAAAACGAAAGGAAAATACATGCAATAGCTTGTGATGTTATTCAATTTGCAGAAAGATTCATTAAAACTGATTTTCATGTGAGATCGCTGGAATAAGCAACTTGGCATTATCATGCAAGGAGAGGCGATCATGAATGAAATAGTTGATAGGTCGACAAAGAATAGTATGTATAAGCAACTTTTGAAAACATTTTGGTAACTAGATAGCCAGTGATGTACTTAAATGGTATATCTACCGCTTAAAATGTGCCGAGGGAGTTGATGCTCGATCTACTCATAGCTTTGCTTTACGATGCTTATTCTGATGACTGATCATGTACGTGTGTAAATTTAAAACTCATCGTTACCAAATTTGAACAGCGGTGTTACCGTGAAAGTGTATAGGTTTATATGTTCGTTTTAATTATTCGTGGAAAAGGAACAGCCAGCCTCGCAGTAAATGTTGATTGATCAAGCTGACAAAATCGTGAGAAGACACTTAATTTTCTATTTAGTGAATTAAATAATGTGTATTGTTTATATTTGAAGATTAATTTGTTATATATATAAAGTTGTATTTTGTTTGCTGACAATTTAACAGACACAACTTTACACTTGTTGACAGCTAGTGTTTATTTTGGAAATTCACGTTCTATAAATAGTGTTAAATAAAAACAAATGAGAAAAGTAGATCCGGCCAAAATTTTATTGATGCAGGTATCAAAGAAATTTTTCGACCAATCAGAAGCACCGATATCTCATCAAACGAATAAATATTAAATAATTATGGTATCATAAATAAACAAGCTAGATAGCATTTTAGGTCAGACATGGGCATTGTTGCCTATGCAAGCGATGTGGCTCTGATGGGCCTCTTGCTATTTATGATACAAGTTCAGGTGAAAAAATTATAATCAAAACAAAATAAGACATTTGATCCTTCCACATTGGCTATGCTGGCTAGCTTTGTTAATAATTAATTAACTGAAACACCTTGCACTTCTCTTTTTACTGACTAGCAAATATCTATGCATTTTTAAAACTTAACAACATTGATGTTGATTCACATCGATATATAAATGACTAGAAATGATGAATATTTCATTAGAGGAAATGAAGAATAGTTTTGAACTATTGGGTTGTTTCTGTGATCAAGACTGTGCAACGATTTCTGCATTCATCATTGATGAATTCTGTTTTGAATTTACTCTAGCTGTTAAGTGCTAAATTTTTTCTCCACATTATTAATTTAAAAATTAGTATTTAATTTCTTCTGTAGGAAGACTGAACAAAATGATGGAGAGGCAGTCCTCTTTTGGAGTGGTAAGGGAAAGTCTCTTGCTTTTAACTTGAATATGCATGTATTAATATTGCTAAAACAAAATTCCAAATAACTTGACAGAAATGTACTCCTTTACCAATGCCCTCAGGTAAATATACTGGGAATAATTTTTTTTAATGATGATCGATACATCACAATCACATTATCAGCAAAAACCTTAATTAAGAGCTGTATTAATTTTTAAAACATCCCTACCAATTTTTTTAATCCAATATTTTCATTGTAAAAAGATATGATTATAAACTGTCGGGCTGAGATGTACGTCTTCAAGATTTACAGTAATTAAGGAAAGGAGACAGATTTTTATATCATATACTGCTGATATTTGATTTCCTTAAGCTTGATGTTTAAAATTTATTTCCTTGAGTAACTGACACCCTGTCTGACATGACTTTATTGTATTTTTATAGCTAGCACATGCACTGTTGTTAATTTTTTGATTTTGATTTTCATTAGTTAAGTAAAATTAAAAGACTTAATACCTTTATTTATAGGTTCCCAGTTCCAAATCTTTGGTATCAAAGTCCAGTGTGAACCAAAAAGGAAAATCTAAATCGTATGTTACATATTAAAACCATAATCAAGAAAATTAATTTGAAAATGAATTAAATCATATGCATGTACATAGCAGGGCATAAATATGGTATATGCCAAATTCACAAAAGTGATCGAGCTGCACATAGTTTCATAATTGATAAACTAGTTTTATCAATTGTTAACTATAGTTTACAAACAGTAAACTATACATCGTCCATTGTTACTGTATTTATGCATTGTAAACATTTTTTTTTAAGACTCCACATTATCTCAGCAAGAGAAAATGAAACCAGTAAAAGTAAGTTATAGGTTTTAGTAATTATGTTGTCAACTTTATTTAAAATATTACTTTCCTGATGTAACACGCTTAAAAAACCAAACACAATTGCAGGTACAAAATTATTTTCCCAGAGGAGTTTGGGGGAGTCCACTTTTACCCTTACCCTTTCCAAAAGCTAAAATCTTAAACCAGTAGGGGTCTTTTTTCTATATAAAATTGGGTTTATCCAATATTTTTTTCTGAAAGCCCTTTTATGGAATCAGCTAATCCCCAGAAAGTAGGTCCAGAACCAACTTTCTTCAGATTTAGAAATGTTGACAATGTCTAAATTATTAATTATTAATTTTTTTTTTTTTATTGAAAATGCACTTTATACTTATATAATTTGAAAACTAAATGATACAGGACACAGTACAGTAAGTAGTTAACAAAATCTTTATTAATTTTTTTATAAACATGGTTTGCCATCTTCTTCTCTGATTTTGTCTATATTGATAGATGATTTGTAAAATTGGTCTTCCATTTCTTAATTTAGGAGATCCTGGTTTAAGTAAGCAAGATGAAAACTACAGCAAGGAAATTTTGGCCAAATTTGACAAACTGCTGGCTGGAAATACAGACAACCTTCCCCATCTGCCCAGGTCTGTGGTTAGGATATTCATCAGCTCCACTTTCTCCGGTAAGAACTAATGAAATTAGGATTAAAGATTAACAACTTGAATTTTGTTAAGCTGCTTTTAAAATAATCAAAAGTTCCACTTAATTTTATGAAAGACAATTAAATTTAGGGTACATGAATTATACCACAAACCAATTTTTACTGGTGACAAATTTACATCTATTTTGTGATCAAACCTTGACAAAACAATTACCGGTAAATTTTTACAACTAAACCTATGTTAATATGTGTAATCTTAAACAATCCATAAGAGACATTAACTGACTGGTTCAAAGTAAGAAGTTTTTGCAATGCACACCACATCTTTTAACATCTCACTAAATTTCCTTTTAAGCTTAATGTCTTTTTAAATGCCAATATTTCGAATCTCTCCATTTTTTCTCCAGGATGGAACAAATACATGTCAGTCCATTTTTAAAAAAAAGATAATATGAAGAATCATTAGAGATAATTGAAATCTTTGTAATTAAAAAAAAAGTGTCTGCAGGTGTATTTTAGATTGTATAAAGTTCAAAATGTTTTGATTGCGTGGTACTTTAAAAATTGTACTGCCTAATTCTTTGAATAATCATCTGTCTTTAGAATAGAGATGTATTATCTTAATATTTTGCTTAAAAACTTATTTTGAAATTCTAAATATTGCACTCTGGACAGATCTTTAAAGATTTTAATGCAAGGTTTAAAATGCGACTACAGGGAGATAACTCCCATTTAATTGAAATGTGCTTCTTTTTATCCTATTTCAAAATAATTCTTTTGAGATTAATGGAAACTTTAACATTTTTTAAATATAAATAACTCTGAAAATTTGCCACATATAATGTTCATATTTAAAATGTGATGAAATTGTTAATAATTACATCTTCATCAAAATGGCACTTTGACTTTAAATAGTTGAAAAATTGGTTATGCAAGCAAAATCAATTTATGATTAGAAAGACTTTTGCATATTAAAAAAATAATATGTAACTTTATTGCAATTTCAAAAAGAAAAAAAATTATTGTAAGCCACAAATCTTACTTATGTTTGTATAAGGAAGTTTCACATTTGATATACAAGGTTTATGTGACCTTGTGTTTCTCACAAACATTAAGGTTTTTTAACTGTAAATCTATAGTTTACAAACCATAATCTGAAGTTAATGATTTGTTAACTATTTGTATAACCATGGAATAACTATAGATTTTGCAGATAAATATAGAATTATCGATTCACATCTGAAATTATAATTTACATTCGTTAACTATATCGATAGTTATGAGTTGTTCACCATATTTTCATAAATCATGAAACCATATTTATTAGATAAACTGTTTTTCAATTTCAAATGTTCAGTGTTAATTATAGTTTACACTTCTGAATGGTTTACAGATGTGAAATATTGATTAACATTGTTAATTTCAGTTTTGTTAAACTACAGTTTACAACTTATAAACCTAGTTTATTGACAGTGAAACTATGTTTAACTCTTAAATTTGACTGTTCCAAGATAGCAAAGACATTGCACTGTAATTTTCAGATATGAGAGCGGAAAGAAATATCCTGTCACGTGAAGTTTTCCCCAAGCTGAAGGAGCTTTGTTTGTCAAAGGATCTAGATTTTCAGGTGGTGGATATGAGGTGGGGTGTAACAGAGGACTCCCAGAATGACCATAGTGTGGAAAGGATATGTCTACAGGAAGTGGAGAACTGCCAACAGATGTCACTTGGACCAAACTTTGTGGTACGAAGCTTAACTATTTCAGTATCTCATTGTCATATAACTCTGTAAAAGTGTTTTAAAGATAAACTATTTCAGTATCTCATTGTCATATAACTCTGTAAAAGTGTTTTAAAGATAACAATGCTACAAATTAAATGTTTTATATTGTTTAACTATTAACTAAAATTTTTAACAATTTGAACTTTCAAGTTTAAATAACAATGTAATCCCTTGGCTTAGAAAAAGGCCACTTTCTCTGGAGTGGGGTTGAATTTTAGTTTAAAACTAAAGCAAGTAAGCTACCTATATCATTTTTGTTCAGGTAAGCCATGTGGTCTACGTGCCTCTTGTTTTGTGAAAGCATTTGGTAGGTGGTTCCAGGTTGTGATTTTATTTGATAAATACATTTGTTAATTCTTTGAAAACGTTTTATATTTACCAGGCTATTATTGGTGATAGATATGGTTTTCGCCCTGTACCAATAGAAATCAGTGAGAAGGTGTTTGAGACCCTGAAAGAATTTGCGCAGCGAATCACCACGAAACCACATGCAATCAAACTTATGGAAACTTGGTACAAGTTGGATGAGAATTGTCTTCCTTCAAAGTATATTCTTCAGGTAAAACAAACATTTCATAACAACAAAATCTTTTTACCATACCATAAACAATTAAATTAAGTTTGTCTGTACCAATTCATTTTGACAGAAATGGTTTACCGGTATTTACTCTATGCATGTTCTTAATTATCATCAATTATCACTGCCTTGGACAATCCTAATGTTTTCATCATTTAACTTTAAGTTGCCTGAGAATTTTTGATACATGCCTTTTAATTTTTATCATCTTTTAAATTACAGTCAAACTTCGTTATCTCGAACTAGATGGGACTGTTTAAAAACTTCGAGATATCCGAGTATTGGAGATATCGAGAGTAATACTTAAAAAATAAGTGGTTGGGACTTACAAATCACTTCGAAATATCCATTGTATTCGAGATATCAGTGTTCGAGATATCTAAGTTCAACTGTATATTATTTAATATAATGTTTACGGGTTATTGATTTAAGCTGTTGTTTACTTATGCCAGTGCTGTTTTTCAGCCAATCAGATCCCAGTTCTCATTCTTTGGAGACTACTCTCCTGGATGTGATGAACCAAGAGCAAAGCATACCCAGGAGTGGGAGAACACATTTGCAGATTTACGAGACATTCTCAAAATGGCAGCATTGTTTGCTCATGGTGCAAAAAAGTTTACAGATGAACAACTTACTGAATTCAATATATCAGGTACCAACCTGTTTCTTTTTTTTAACAACTCATGATTATGAGTATATGATAAAGAAAAAGACTTCATATGGTTTTTGAACCAATTAGGATCTTTCGTATGTAACATAGAAATAAACTTCAAAATGATGATTTTGATTATATAGTTACAGAGATGGAGATAAAGAAAGGAATTTTGGAAGTAAAATGTCCAGACAAGTCTGTTGCAGTGTTTCATAGGGAAATTCAGGGGTTCACAAACTATGATGATAGAATGACAAAACGACATATTGATACCTCTGTAGAAAATGGAATGGTAATCTTTGATAATTCATCTATGCTAATGAAAAAATATAATCATGAAGAGTGCTAGATATTGAAACCAACTTAAAAATTAACCATAAATATATAGGGATGGATGAAGAATTATGCAAGGACCAATACATATTGCTTGAACATATTTATATAATTTTAGGCAGTTCCTGATAAAGAAGTGAAATACTTACAAGGAAAACTGGAAGAAAAGTTGAAGCAAAAGGTTGACCAAAAGTACATTCATGAATACAGTATTAATTGGCTGCCAAATGGCATAGACCCAGCAGCTTCTGAAGACCATCAATCCTATCTGGATAAATTTTGTGAGGACTTTTACACAGATCTAAAAAACATGATAGAGGATGCAGATGATGATAGGGATCTGAGGCGCAAAGTTTTTACAAAGACAGGGTTTTATAGTGATTATTCAGAAATTCTGCATCATTTGCATTTCTGTGACTTAAAATGCAGAACATTTTGCGGACAGGAAAACATTTTAGACAGTGTTAAAGCCTATATTTTGGACACTTCAGCCAGAAAGCCATTTGTCATTTATGCTCCATCAGGTCATGGAAAGACTTCAGTTATGGCTATGATCATGCAGAGTCTGCCTGACTGGTTCAAGCAGAAGCCACATGTCAGAATTATCCGATTCTTAGGAACTTCCGCTCTTACCTTAAACATTTATGATGTGTTGCGCAGTGTGTGTGGACAAGTTGCTGATGTTGCAGATCTGATCATGGAACCAGTTGGGTACAGAAATATGAAAAATATTCAAGAATATATACCCAGGTTTTTTAGGAGGGTATCAACTTCCCTGAAGAAGCCTGTTGTTATTCTTCTAGATTCACTAGACCAGTTGTCATCTACACACAATGCCTATGATCTGCAGTGGTTACCAACCACACTGCCTCAAAATTTCAAACTTGTTGTGTCCACTCTTCCAAGAGAGCATGGAATTTTGGACAACCTGAAAGCGATGCTACCTGATGAGAACTGTTATGTAGAGATCCCAAGCCTTCCACGAGAAACTGGTGTTGCAATCATTAACAAATATTTGCTGAAACATAAAAGAAAAGTCACAGAATACCAAGAGAAGCTCTTGATGAGTGCCTTTAGCAGATGTCCTGGTCCATTGTTTTTGAAAATCATATTAGATGAAGCATTGAAATGGAGATCTTACACATTACGTCATGAGTTAGATTTGCAGCGAAATGTACAAGGAGCCATTAATAAACTCTTCGATAATTTGGAAATAAAATTTGGAAAGACCATAACTAGTCATGCTTTGGGTTATATCACCATAGCAAGAGATGGTATATCTGAGAATGAGTTGGAGGATGTTTTGTCCTGTGATGATGAAGCACTAGATGATGTATATCGTTACCACAATCCACCAGTTGATGGCATTGTTCGAATACCCCCTGTCCTGGCAGCAAGGATTAGGTTTGACATCAAAGACTACATTGTGGAAAGGATATCTCATGATAAGTATACCATGAATTGGTACCACAGACAATTCATTGAAACAGCTAGAAATAGATATGCTACTGGATCCCTCGGAGAAAAGCTTCACCGTAATCTTGTGGAGATTTTCATGTCAGAGAATGGAGTGAAAAGGGACATCACTCTCTCCAGAAGAAAGCTGACTGTCAGTAATGCAGACAGGCAAATTACCCCTCAGCCTGTCACATGTAAGAACAAGAGAATGTTAAGTTGTCTCCCATACCACATCATTCATGCTGGAAAAGCACTGTCTGAGGAAGTTGCAAAAGAAAATTACTTTTGTAACTTCAAGTGCTTATGCAGTAAATTGTCAGCCTTTGGTGTTGAAACCATGGTAGATGAATTGTATGAGTATCTCGAGAACCAAGAGGATGAAGAAATCAAGAAGCTTAGAAATTTTGTGTCCTTAACAAAAGGAGACTTGTCCAGACCTAGTAGACTAGCTGCTAACATTCTAGCATTTATTAATGTTGATGCTGATGAACCCTTTTTGAAAATGCTTAAAGAGCAAGCTATCAATTGTTTAGAAAATCTTGACACCCCTGGATTGATTCCACAATACCCTGGCTTGGCTCCCAGGAAAGATCTCACTTCATCCCTCATTCATTCCTACAATGGAATAGCTGAAATAGTATGTAACTGTGCAGACTCTGTTTTGGTCAAAACTTATCAAAAAGGAAATGAGGAAAATGAGTTTCCATATGAACTCTTCCTTACTGGCACCCAAGACCTCCAGCAAGTAAGCATTCCAGATATCAAAGAGAGAGAGCATTATCCACTCATGGATAAAGCTGGTAAAAATGTCATCTACACTTCAGTTGATTCCATTACACTTCTTCATCTAGTAACTGGGAATAGAGTCACCAAAATGTTCAAAGACATTACTGATGATCCATCTAAAAACCAGATGGTGTGCAAGGAATTAAGCACTGACACTAGTCATTTAGCAGTTTTAATGGATGATGGAGATATAGTTTTACTGAATACGGACAGTTTAATGCAGGTAGACAGATGGAGTTTAAAAGACGAGGTGGAAGATGTAATGGGAGTTCTTTGCACAAAGAGTGACAATCTTCAGGTTCTTGTGTCAGTCAATACTGAGACTGGTGGAGCTCCAAGAAGTGAACTCCAACTGTATAAACCTGGGGATTTGGAACCAAAACGATTTCTGTTCAATTACCCATTGAGCAAAGGTCTACAGGGACTATCATTCAAGGAATCGTTCTTTACTGCTGTGGCAGTGGATGGAGGTTCAACCAAAATGTTGACTGTTGACATCAATCAAGCAGAGGAAATGGCCCCAATCACACTAGAAGATTCAATAAAGCATATAGTCTTCTCAAAATCTAAGCCAATTGCATGTGCATTGACCAGTTCTGAAAAAGTTGTTGTTTTGAATTTACAGGAAAGTGAGGTTTTGTTTGATGTGTCACCAGACAAACCAGTTTCTTACTTTGGAATCAGCGGAACATACAACTGTTTATTGGTTGGGGATGAGGTAGGAAGTATCCATCTTTACAATGCAAAGACAGGACTCTTCTCCGGGGGCTTTCCTGCTCATTCAGGACCAGTGGAGAAAATGCAAGTATTGGATGATTATTTGGTTTCTCATGGACAGAATGAAATGAAGGTTTGGTCTCTTACAGAAATCCTTGCAGATTTTAGAGATGCACAAAAGAAAAATTTGGGGACAGCTTTCCAAGGTCTTTTAGCATTAAAAACAGCCACCTGTTTTGATCTACATCCAAATAGCTTAGAATTGGTTACAGCATCTAAAGATCAAATGTTAAAAGTTTGGTTGGTGAATGGAGCAAAGTTTTTGAGAGAGTTTGATATTGGAATGGAAGCAAAAAAGATGGTTGTCTGTCCAGATGATAAGTGTTGTCTTGTGGACACTAAGGGAGAGTTGAAAGTGATGTATTTGCTCTCTGGCATAGATGTAGAAATGGATTTACCAAGCCATGTACTAGACTTTGTAATTGGAAAAGATGGTGTTACTCTTTACACCATTGGATTGAAACAAAAAATGTTGATGGTCAGTGTATTGGATATAAAACAGGGGAAAACAAAAAAAACTTTTCCCTTGAAGGGATCCTTAAAATTCGAAACTCTGGATTTGTGTTTGAGTGCTAGTGAAAGGTATCTATGTATCAGATGCAAAATTCTTCCAGCAGAATACAAAGAAATTGAGGCTTCATGGAAGAAGAAAGGTTCCTTCCTTGCCCAAGTTCATCCATATAAGTTTGTAGCTGTGGACTTGCAGCAGGCTACTGGAGGGTTAATGCCATGTATGAGAGAGCTGAGTACTATCCCACACCTTGGTGAAGAAATCCGTGCATACAAGGGAAACATTATGTTGGCAACCACAAGAAGATGGGTTGTATTCTGGGATATACCCACAGGTAAGGAGTAGAAATGCTGAATTCTTAATACATGTATAAATATAGACTTTATTTTTAAAAATTTATACTTATTAATCATTATTGTACATGTATTTTTGTAAGAAATATTTTCCATTTATTACCTTTTTTTGCATTATATGATAGGCAAATGTGATCAAAAAGTTTGCAAGAACAAGAATTATAGCATGATGTACAGACCATGCTGGTTTGATGAACCCGATGCTGTGAAGGGAACAAGTAAAGCTATGGAAATTAGTAAAAATGGCAGCTTGCTGGCTGTAGGATCAGAGGATGGCTACTTGTTCATATATCACACAGATTCGGGCTACCCGGCTGGACAGAAAGCTCCTGCAACCAAACACTCTGCCTCAGTTAGTTTTAATTAAGAATTTTGTATTGTGCATTAGATAGACAAAACAATCAAGAAGTATTTATATTATACAAGTATAAATGTTTACCGGTAAATCTCATTTACGAAGACTTGCACTTTGTTTCAAGTTTGCCCTTGGATCAGCCCATTTTTTATTTGACAACTGACATTAAAGGGGCATGAAATGAATTCGGAATATGTATTTATTATCTAAATTGTTTATTTTGTCTTCTCTTATGACAATTAGATGTATACTATGTTCCTTTTTTTAAGGTGATCAAAGTTGCCATATCTGGGAACAGTAAGTGGGTGGTATCTGCTTGCCAGAACAATACGATCAAGCTGTGGGACACATCGTCAGGGAAGGAAGTCTTCACTATGCGGGTAGATGCAGAGGTCCAGCACATGAAATTCACCCCTAACTCCAAATATGTGGTCATCCTCACAGGGACAAACCACACACGGGTACTGATATACAGAATCCATACAGGAAGCAGTTAAATATTACCATGCTTGCTTTGGAAAAGTCCTATAGTTTTTCCTTTGCAGTGCACGTATTTTAAGTTTAAAAAAAAATTCAAACTGTATCTGTCTACCATACTTTGTATCTTTGCTTCAGTATTTAGATAAGTAATTGCATATATTAATATCTTGAAGATGTATGATTAGTCATAAATAATAATTTTGCAAGTTCATTATATATTGACCACCAAGCAGTATTTGCACTCAGGGCAAATTACAGGAATACAATTTTCGACAGAAGTAATGTCTTTTGCCTCATGCTGAGCGTATTTTTATATTCCTGTACAAGCTTTCTGGGATGTTTTTATGCTTTGTATTGAAGGAGTATGTTTTCCTCCTGTTTATCACTCCTGTCCTTCTGTCTTTATTTCTATTCATTTTAACAATTGAAACAAAGTTACAAATGAGTGAAGGATTCGACTGTGTCATTATTTTCTGATATTGGCCATTTTCTGTAAACTAAACAACTTTGACCTAGACTAACTGTATGGGCCAATTTTTTTATTCCCCGTTTTCAAGTTAACATTAAATAAAACGTTTGCTATGATACAAATTATGTAGAAATAATTTCTTAAGTCGTTATTTTTTATTGTTAACAGAAACATATGCAAAGATACATGTTGTTTACATGTGGTACAATTAGACGGGGCTTTCATTTTTAATGGACATATTTCTATTTGTTGTATACTGTCAATATTTTCTGTAATTTTATTTATTTATTTATTTATTCATTGCAATACTAATATTGTTAGTGTTATTATTATATTAATAACTCAAAGTTCGAGATTTACACTATTGAACAAATTATAAAATACCAAGGTTCCTTTGAATAGAACTACTCATTTACCCGTTTGGTTATTCAGTTATCCTATTGCGACCATATGTGATTAACCAACAAATGTTACATGCATTGTATTATAGTACAAAATATTTTCCTATCATCGATTGCCCGAGACAATTTATGGCAAGGTGTTTGTGTCCATGCTCATTTTACGGAGCATTGGATGAAAAGACGCCAAAGAAAGATAAAAAAGTTTAGTGTTTTGAACAATAGGTGTAACCATCAAGGATATGTGATTGGTGATCTATATAAGTAACAAAACCACCTGACGTTATAGATTTTTCTCATAATAAACGACTATGCTCCCTACGTATTATAAAAGTGTTTTATTAGATAGGGGGGTATACTTTTATTATGAGGAAATAGCTTGTGAAAACAGCTAACGACGACAAAAAACTTAAAAATAAGAATTATCTTCTGTAAAATTGTTTATTTGTATAATCCTAAACTAATGGTTGGTCTTTTACTAGATCTTTTGTATAATGATGTATTGTTTGCAGGATTGAATCTATCTTACCAACACACCTCTTGACATGAATTTATTCACACATAATTAATTTAAATTAATTACTTGCGTTTTCAACTTCAGGTACATTTGCACATTGTGGATTGATCTGTTATTTTCTTCCTCTGTTTTAACAGTTTGTTATGTCTTGATTAAGTCAGGAGATTTTTTGGGGGTTTTTTCTTATTAAATATATTTGTTTTCATATTATTTCGTTTTATTTTTTTTTAAATAATTATAAAATGACAATGCATTTGTACAGGTTTTGAAGATCTTTGATTTACTTTTTAATTTAAAGAACAGTTTATTTAGTGATCATATATATGCATACATTAAGAGAAGAACTGTAAAAGATTGAATAGTTTTTACGAGCCATTTTATTTAAATTTAATATATTTATTATAAAGCATTTATTTTTAAACCAAAAAATGTTTTAAATATATTTAAAAGTATTAAACATTATCATTTCAATATATTTATTATAAAGAATATAATTTTAAACAATGAAAAGTTAATTTAAAAGATATACTTTAAAATTATCATTTGGCAGAGTTCATGAACGTACCAACATACGTAGGGGTCAAAAGGGATAAGACACGATTTGAGTTTATAATGTTCAATTTTTTCTCCTTTAGTATCGCGAACGGTTAATTTGGTAATTCCTGTTGCGTCACCAAATTCCAAATATCATTAATCGAGTAACAAGCGAGCGTTCCAGATTATTTGTTTTGGAAGCAGATCTTGATTCTTGTTTTGTTTACACATGTTGCAATGTGTTATAATAATAAAAGTTCTATTCAAATGTTGTTTTCATGTTCAAAAAGTTATTTTGAACACAATAGGCCATCCCAATATAATTTTTTGTTCGTCGGACATCTAATGAAAAAGGTACGAGCGGGCGAGCGATTAAATAATAAAATTATTTTTTTTGTAAGCGAAATTTTTAGGCTGTGAATAAATAAATATGAGCGGACGGTTATATTTTTTCTACTTGTTTCTGAAATATAAATTATAATTATATTAAATTCAAAAAAGAGCAATTGAACAGATAACAGCGCAAAATTTCCTGGAAGCGGGAAATTATTAATATTATTTGTATAAATTCATTGAAATACGAGTGTGCGGGGTCAGATGAACAAGAAATTATATTGGTGTGACCATAACACTTTTTTTTATTTGCCTGTAGTCATATTGTGTAAAATATGTTAATCTATTTCTTTACAATACATTATTTTGTAACCAAAAACAAGACCTGACTCTAGCTCTGTTTACAAAACAAATAATTCCGATCTAAGAATCTTACTTATACGAGTACTTTGATTTCCAACACTCAATTTTTTATTAAGCATTACAAATGTTAAACAAGAATAGAATTCCAGGGTCCCCCGCCGGTCAAGCAGTATACTAGTATCGAGTCTATCGACCAAGGCTGATTTAGGAACTTGACCAAGGTATTAGTGGTATAAACATTTGGTATAAATTTAATGAAAATCCATCAAAATTTGTAAGCATGAGCGCGCTTACAAGGTCAATTTTTGGAAAAAAACGGAGTCATTATTGTGGTCATAGTCCCATAACTCCAACAAAAAGTATTGACCAATGCTGATTTTCGAACTTGACCAAAGTATTAGTGGTATAAACATTTGGTATAAATTTAATGAAAATCCATCAAAATTTGTAAGCATGAGAGCGCTTACAAGGTCAATTTTTGGATAAAACGGAGTCATGATTGTGGTCAAAGTCCCATAACGCCAACAAAATGTATCGACTAATGCTGATTTTCGAACTTGACCAAGGTAATAGTGGTATAAACATTAGGTATAAATTTAATGAAAATCCGTCAAAATTTGTAGGCATGAGAGCGCTTACAAAAAAGTGTGACGGACGGACGCACGGACACACGGACCCACAGACACACGGACCCACGGACACACGGACGGACGGACGCCCGGCATTTCTATGTCCCCGCTCCGCGTTGCGGCGGGGGACAATTAGCAAATTTAGAGTTAAATCTTCTTTAGAATAAAACTGGAAAAATAAAACTGGAAAATATTCAGCTGATATCATGTGCAAGTCCCCTCAAGCTTTTATTTTTTCAAAGTCAACAGCGGATACATTAATAGTGTACGTGAATTTAAATTGTTGAGAATTCATCAGCTTAAATGTGTATCCGGTTGTCTAGAGTGTGTTCGGATAGTAATTTCTCAAAAGGATTCATATTTACAGTCTGGAATGTTAAGGTTGTATAGTACATTGTAATTCAGATACTTTCACCGGTTTAGAAATTTAAAACATTTCAATATTTGACCAAAAAATACGTTTTAAAAAAAATTTTGAAAGGTAAAAATTATAAAAGTCCTAGCGGTATTCGAACTCATGACTTACAGTTTCATAGTTAACTCTCTAAATCATTTCGCTACTATGTTAGGTAACAACGTTAGGAAAGAAAATTATAAAATTATGCTTGATTTTATTGTTTATTTCGATAGGAAGTACGTCTCAATATGATGGTATCCCGTACCACCTTAACTAAGGCCCAGTCAATATAACTCAATCTTTATCTCGGTTTTATTTCTCTATTACAAAATGAATTTAAGACCAAATGTGAACTCGTCTAGTTTTACATCTCCAAGGTATATATATTTATGTGTTAAATTCTATTTGAACTCACGAAAGTATTCTAGTGTTGCTACCTCTTTGAAGTTTTATAGCAGTTACTACTACAATTTCAAAATTATCATTTTAATCGAATCTCGTGGATACGAGTGAGGAACATAAATTTACAAAATTAGAACTTTCATTTAAATCAAAGTTCTTATGCTGGTCTTCCAAAGTAATAATTTAAGGTGAAATTTTTATTATACAGATGCATACATTATGTACGATTATTTTCTCAAATGGAGATTTATGATTGAATAAAATATTAATACCATATTTTTATAAAGCAAAAGTGGTAAAGTAAAATTTAAAAAGTTTCAGCAAACGTCCTCAACATTTACAATTATGTATTAATAATCCTACCCTGGATTATCCATCACACTACCACTGCGTTGTATTCTGTATATCCTATGTGTTACTTACTTAGTCTTCTTCGTGTCTAAAGCACGTAAGGCCTTCACTGAAGACCTCAATTTCTGCCTGTCTCCTGACATCTGCTACACCATACCCCAAGTCCATCCCTGATCTTTCATCTCCTTCTTCACTGACCTCCGCCATGTCTCCCTTGGCCGCCCTCTATTTCTTTTTCCAGGTAGCGTCCATCTTACCCTTGGTATTTCCGATGTTTTCTTTCTCGGGACATGGTCGATCCACTTCCATCGTGTTTGTTTTATCTGGTCAGATATGACAGCTGTTTGAGTTGCCTGGTACAGCTCTTTGTTGTTGATCTTGTTTGACCATGCAGAACATCTTAAGGATCCTACAGAGACATCTTATTTGGAAGGTGTTTCGTTTTGGAGTGATGGTATTGTCACCTTCCAGGACTCAGAACCATGTAGGAGGACTCCAGTTATGTTTGTTGTGAATGTCCTGATTTAGGTTTGGGTCTTGGTGTATGGTGACTCTGAGGTTCCGCATGTTAGAAAGTTGGCAGTTGTTTATCCTGCATTGGACGTCTATGGTAGAGTCTCCATTTGCTGTGATCTTGTTGCCAAAGTATACGAAATCATTGACTTCTTTTATTATGTTGTTGTTAGCTGTGTCTTCGCTATCTTTCTTTAAGTTAATCTTTATTCATTTTGTTTCGTTTACATTTATATTATGTCCAATCTGCTATATTTGACTAGGTCACCAGTTTTACTCTGGATATTCTTATGTCGCTGTACGTACTTCTAGTAAATCGTTGTCATCTGCAAAGTCAGGATCTTCGAGTGACTGTTGGAATGTTCAGGATATTTCTCTGTTGGCCTGACTGATGGTGGTTTTTATCATTTCTATGATGTAGATGATCTTGTTGGGGATGCCATAATGCACTAAGGTCTTCTATAATGTGGGACGGTGTACACTGTCAAATGCTTGGAAAAATCAATGAAATTGGCATAAAGAGTTGTGTTTCATTCATTGCGTTGTTCTTAAGTTTGTTTCAATAAAAATATTTGATATGCACATGATTTTCTTTTTTCTGAATCCAGTTTGTTCTTTACGAGGATATGGGTACATACATGTATCATTGAAGCCATTCTGTATAGGGTGAAGTAACTGACAGCAGCATAATTCCTCTTCAGTTATTTGTCAGCTAAGTCTCCTTCTTTATTAGCTTCACAATGAGACCAACCTTCCATGCAGTTATCTGGTGTTGTTTCTGTCTGCCAAATGGTTTGTAATATATCAGTAAGATGTTAGGTGTTAGCCATTCCTCAGCTTTCATCATTTCTGTATGAACTTGGTCGATCTCTTGGACCTTCCCGTTCTTTAGAAGTTTGATGGCCTGTATTACTTCTTCAACTGTTGGTACATCTGTATCGATGTTCAGAGTGTCTACACCTTCATTTATTTCAGCTATTGTTGGACATTCCTGCTTAAGTACTCTTTCAAAGTATTTTTTCCAACAGGTAAGTTCTTCTTTTTGCTGAAGGCCAATTTCCCATCTTGTTTTCGCACAGGTGTATATGTTCTTCTGAATCCTCCACTCGAAGTTTTTGTATTAGGTCACCGTCCCCATGTCTTATTTTGAGGCAGCCTCTCTGCGTTTTGCGCTAACCTGTCAACAAAGTAGCTCTTGTCCCTCCGTGCACTTTTCTTAACTTCTTTGCCTTGTATTGATTACTAGTATGTTTCTTTTAGCTGATCTTTTAGCATGGCTGAGTGGTTGTTAGTATTTTCCTCTTTGTTTTGCGTCTTTGTCCGATTAATTTCCATGCCTTTGGTGTTATCCATTCTGCCTTCTTTTTCTTTTTCAACCCAAGTATTTTCTGTCCTGCTTCTACCAGTGTGTTGTTGAACTGGTCAATGTCGAGTTCCTTTTATTTCACAGGACGATGAAGCGGTTTTTAACCTCTAGCTGCATGAATTATTTCATGAATGTGGGATCTTTGAGTTTGCTCATATCCACTAGGGTTGATCGACGTTCCCCTCTCTTTATCTTTCTCAATTTCAATTTCAGTTCTACTAGGACAAATGTGTGGTTCCTTCCTATATCAGTCACTCTTAATGCTCGAAGATCCTACGGTGTTCCTCTCCACCTCTTTTTTATTTGTACATGCCACGGTCAGTATGATTCTGTGTGTGACTATTTTGTGAATGTTCTTCTGTTGGAAGGTTGTATATACCTCCTATAATAAACTTTTCATTAGCCAAAGTCTTAAAGTCTGCTACCATTGTTGTTAATCGCACTACAACCATGCTTTCCCATTATGGATTCTTTCCCTTCTCTGTTTGCAGTGGCCGGTCGGAAGCAAATTGAAAAATGGGGGGGGGGGGGGGGGGGGGGGAACAAAAAAAGAAGATGGGGGAATAAGATGGCACAAATGCCCATTCGGTTAAGTCGTGAAATACAATTTTGAATTTATTTTGTCCCAATTAAATCTATTCAAATATATTATAAAACGAGTTTGCCAAAGCACAATTTCTAACTATATTCAGTTTTTAATATATTTAACAAAAAATAAGAAAAAATATTGCCTGAAATTTTGGTGGAATCGAACCCATACCATAAAAACCCTAGATATATAAGGTTAGCTTATGTCAGTAACTTCCTTTTTTTTTTATCCTGTCAGTAACTCTAACCGACACGACAAAGTAGGATCTTTAAATATCATATGTCACTTTGGCTACGAATTTACGGACTTGCATTATTTTTTCAAAACGTACGTACAATTGTTGGGATACAAAATAATATTTTCAATGTATAGTGGGTCATCTCTCCACGTTTTTGTTGATTGAAATCGGTTTGTTTTCCATTACTGGCACTGTACCAGTTATCGGCTAAAATTTAACGTTTTCTTTTCGTAATTCCTTATTTCTTGATATTTTTGGATAAAACTTGACATACTTTAAAAAGTGAATTCCTTATTTATCAATCTGTTAGTTTATATCATTATTTAGAACCCAAAACATCTTGTTTTGTGCTTTTAAGCACGCCCCGAATTTGCCGAGTTTTTACGATTTACTGTACCAGTTATCGGCTTCGTGATACTAACATAGTAAAAATCCGTGTTCATGTTGATTTTATACTCTGCTAAATGTAGTTTGAATTATGTCCCTTGTGAGGTCAGACTGAAATATTCGGGGTCATGATACATTATAAACAAAACTCATAAAATAATTCGTTTATTATCATACGGTAATACACCAAATAGTATACTATTCAATACATAATTGTGCAATCAGGCGTTCAATTGCACAACGAATCTCTCGGAAATTTGTGAATTCCTTTTGTTTATACATGTTAAATGTATTGATTTTATATGTCAAATCAAAGAAGGGATATAATAACGTATCACAAAGAGGTAATATTCTATTTTTAACTTATTACGTCACTTCCCCCACTGTGAAAGTGCAAAGATGTAAAATCAGCGGTAAACAATGATCGTTTAAGCTCACGTATAAAACACATTCAAAAAAGTTTTCAAGCAAACTTACTTTTCTTTATTCGAAAAAGACGACTGAATTAAAAAATCTTTGATTGTCGCGTGCTATAAACCCGAACTCTCAGTTTAGCCGATAACTGGTCTTAGCCGATAACTGGTACAGTACCAGTAGACCTTAATTGGACTATGAGAAAAATATGGAGCCCAGACCCACGCTATAAAAGAAAATGCCTTAAAGTTCTAAAAAAGGACATTATTTGCAGGGTTTGATAAGTATACGCCTGTTTGAGTCGACATGTTCCAAGTATTTAACATATTTATAGGTTTAAAATCAATGATATGTTAAATATATATTGTTTTAAATGATTTTAATAAAATATAAGTAAAGATTTATTGATATTTTAATTTTCAGTAGCTTGTCCGACCGTGTATGGGCATTTTACACGCCTTATCCACCCATCTTCTTTAAAAAAATAAAAAAGAACAACCCACAATTAACAAAATCCAAAATCATGAAAATACTAATCCAGAGGAGGGGGTATACCTATAGTTCCAAAAAAAGATAGCACCCCCCCCCCCCCCAAAAAAAAAAACCCATGAAATTCGTAATCCGTTGGGGGGGGGGGGGTAGTATACCTATGACTCCAACTTCTCAATATTTCAGTCTTTTCAATGTAAATTTAGAAACAATTATCTTTGCTGCGAGAAAAGAAAAAGTGGGGGGATGAACCCTCTATGAAGCTATTTGCCTAATGGTTAGGTCTAACTTTGCAAAAAAAAAAAGTGGGGAGAGGGGGCTAAGTCCCCCCCCCCCCCCCCCCCGGGTCCGTCGCCTATGGTTTGTGCCAACTTTTGCGTTGAGATCACCAGTATGAGGAGTATATCGTGGACTGCAGTTCTTCATAATACTTGTCTTCCTCCTCTTTGTATTCTGTTGGTGATTAGCAGATTATAACAGTCAGTCAATATGGAATATTTGCCGTTCGCAAACAGGAAGACTTCCAAAGCTTTAACGTTAGAGTTGTCTTTCTTGATCTTCGTCTCTGGGGTAAACAATGCGGATCGTTCTAATAGATTTCCGTTCAAGATGAGATCTAATGTAACAAAAATGTCAGGTATGGATTTATTTTATTAAAACCCGAGAAAAGCACAAAGTTTTATTCTATTCTAACACGTGAAATTTTGTGATTATCGGATATACAGAACTCGAATTTCCTCTGGCCAAGATTTGTTCTCTTAAAATTTACTTTACAAAAGATTTTATTATTTATTTTGTATTTCTGTTTGTGTGTTTGTAGATAATTGCTAATTTTATTTGGAATAAACAACAGGATTCAATATGTCTTTCAAAGGTAATAATTTACTCTGATTTACTGATTGGAAGGGGGGGGGGGGGGTAGACTTAACATTAGAGCCATGCACGGATCCAGCAAATTTTTTTCAAGGGGGAAGGGGGGGGGGGGGTTTCGAAGGATAATTGTGTTGGGGGGGGGGTCGTCAAAGGTCTTTTTTTGGTAAATTTACTACATGTAAACTATGCACCTTAATATATTGCTTGAATTTTCCAAGGGGGGCAGATCTCTCCCCCCCCCCCCCCCCCCCCCCCCCCCCCACCCCCCGATCCATGCATGAAGGCATATTTTAGGGTTATAACTTGTTATTTTATCTCTGTTTTTTTTTCATTTTGGTGTTTTTGATAAATGACTTTAATAATTTCTAATCTGTGATTTGTACGTATTAATATGATTTTAGATTATTATATGTATTAAATTATGTTGCAAATTAATTCATTAGTATTTAATTTTTCCACTAGTGCCACAGAAAAAAATGAAAAGACAGTCGTCCTTTGGGATGGTAAGTTTCATCTAATTTTATCTAAATTAACTTTAATTAAGGAATTAATATTTCTTATTTAAACATTATCAAACTTGTGTCATTAAATAATTCACTAACCAGTATATCTTTCTTAACTGTCCGGTTACTTTTGAGGATGCACGAATAATGTTTGGTTTTTGGGGTGTTTTTTAATATTTCAGAATCTTTATATCATTGCATGTACCATTGTCAGGCAATGATCACCCATTCCAAAGCACTGTCCATCATAATACCATTTTGTTTTGTAGGTCTCTGATGGCTCAAAATCTTTGCCAGTACCAAGGTCTGTAGTGATGATCCAGAAAGGAAAAGTCAACCCGTAAGTTACAAACACAAAATTAATTTATTCTTTGCACTTGCTTAGGTCGTTGTGCAATTTATACCTACTGGTAATAAAAGAGGCTGTCCAAGTTTGTGGAAGGTATATAAGAGAGGCACCCAGCCACCAAATCATTTGCAATATCTCTCTATTCATTACAGAATATTACAATGTATGTGTGTGGTAAAATTATAAATATGAAATAGATAGCCATATAGCCATGGTGATATATTGTTTATAGGGAGAATCATGCAAATATTTTCTATGAAGTCAACTCAAAATATTATAAAGTCTCATTACAAATGTATATTCTTATGAGCATGTCCATGAGAAAACCATGCAAAAGGTGGTTGGAGAAAGGTTCTCTGATCAAGGTCATATTTTATATGTAACAGTGTGCATCTATATGAATTAATTTGCCACAATTTTTAACTCACCTGAGCTGAAAGCTCAAGTGAGGTTTTCTGATCACATTTTGTCTGTTGTCTGTCTGTCTGTCCATCCATAAACTTTTCACATTTTCAACATCTTCTCAAGAACTACTAAGCCAATTTCGACCAAACCTGGCACAAATCATCCTTAGGCAAAGGGGATTCAAAGTTGTGAAAATTAAGGGTCACACCCTTTTTCAAGGAGAGATAATAAGAAATAAATGAAAAATTTTGAGAAATTTTCAAAAATCTTCTTCTCAAGAACCATAAAGCCAGGAAAGCTGAAACTTGTGTGGAAGCATCCTCAGGTAGTGTAGATTCAAAGTTTTGAAAATCATGACCCCCGGGGGTAGGGTGGGGCCACAATGGGGGGGTCGAAGTTTTACATAGGAATATATAGAGTAAATCTTTAAAAATCTTCTTCTCAGAAACTAATCAGCCAGGAAAGCTGAAACTTGTGTGGAAGTATCCTCAGGTAGTGTAGATTCAAAGTTCTGAAAATCATGATCCCTGGGGGTAGGGTGGGACCACATTGGGGGGGGGGGTGTTAAAGTTTTACATAGGAATATATAGAGTAAATCTTGAAAAATCTTCTTCTCAGAAACTAATCAGCCAGATGATTCTTTATAATTGTTAAAAGACTTTGGCTCCAGGACAATTCTTTGGCCTCACAAGAAGGTTCAGAGTTTGATGTAGGTTTATATCCCATATATAAAAAATTGTGAAGGATCTTTTTGAGAACTGCAATACTCAACATGTGATATGACTATAAAATCATCCTGTTAGAAAAGGGACTAATGATTTTAAACATAAGAATATCCAGGGGGAAAATGGATTTTATATTTACAGGATCTACATGTATTATTGTACATTGTCCAGATAGTTTGTATTATGACTCCATTAAGCTGATTTTATCATACCTATTGTTCCTCAGGTGAGCGATGTGGCCCATTAGCCTCTTGTTTTTTAAATGTTGTCAGTCTAAACTAGGTTCTGCAGCTCTGTTACTAAAAATAGCATTTTACCCCTTTTAAGAATAAAACATAATTCATCAAATTCTTCTTATGAATTCTGAGTTAAGTTTAAATATAAATTTAAAAAAATCGTTTAGAGTTAGTACTAACAAGGTACACTTGTGTAAAACATTTTGTGAGAATTCCCAAATATTCTTTCTGTTAAGTGCAGATAGGTCGCGAATCTGGCATGTTTCCAACTTTTTAAATTTGTAAAATTGTTAAAATTTACATTTTTTAAATGCTTAAAAGTCAGAAAGTGGCACTTTAAATTCACTAAATCTGTCTTTAGTTATAAAAGAACATTCATCTTTACAATATATAAAAAATCTTTACTTTTACTTTCCATACAAACTTATAGCAATATTAAGGTATGGTTTATATAGGCATATTGGAAAAAAAAACATAACCCATGTACTGGTATATATCATAAATCATGAAATACAGTGTACATGTACCCTATTTGCCTATATTATTGTATGACACAAGCTTCACTGAAAAAGGGATGTGTTTAAAATTTCTGTCTTTGTTTTTAATGTGTAGGGCTTATGGCTTATTAAACATGTATATTTTAGATTCCTCGACATCTCAAGAAAAGAAAATAAAGCAAGTGAAAGTAGGTGGATTTCAATTTAATTAAAACATGTGTAACCTTACATCTAGCTTCCTTTCTCTATTTGACTCTTTATTCAATAAATCAAATTACATGTAATTATTAATTGTTTTAGAAGCTTTTAGTAGTATTGATCTGGAACAAAGTGAGGAAATCTTAACAAGATTTAAAAATTTGTTGGCTGGAAAAACAGACAACCTTCCCCATCTGCCCAGATCTGTCATCAGGATATTCATCAGCTCCACTTTCTCTGGTAAGATTTTATTATACCCCTACAGAGTTTTTTGTTGGGGGGGGAATATAGGAATCACCCTGTCCATTTGTCTGTTCAGTCTTGTCCAGTTACAAAGACTGCTGATGACCTTGGAGTTTGTCATAATTTTGAATCAAGGTCAATTGGGCAAGTTCAAGGTCACTGGAAAAAAAGTGCATAATATGTGTCTGGTCAATATTGGAAACATTGGAAGTTCCTATATCTTTCTTATGGAGAAACATTGGAAGTTCCTACTTCAACAAAAATTTGCTTATGACTTGATGGTGTGTCATGATCTTGACCCAAGGTCATTTAATGAATTCAACATTCCCTTAATTTATATCCGAAAGATCGTAATGATCTGTTAAGTGTATGCCCTTGTAAAAAGCGGATTTAGATAGGCTTCCCGATGTCAAATACATCGAACTTGTACAGTAAACACTCTAGAAAAGAAATAATACATGCTCTAAAAATAATCACATGCCGAATCAAAACAAGCATAATAGATAGGATTTAATGGTATGATAATTGTTTTAAGATCATCTTCTGTTCATTTATAAAATGAGTTTTTCCATGTTAAAAAATTGATTGATCAGCCTCTCTCTACACAAAATATGCATCAAAATTTTCAGTATGACCTCACATCGACAAGTGCACCACAAGTGACAAGTGCACCACGATCAGTCAGTTGTTTATATTTATCGTTGTTGGACTTATTTGACTACAAAGTTGCACGCTTAGGTAATTTTGACTGTAGTGTAATGTTTTCATACCCATAACAATTGGTAAATACTTTATTTATGAGCATTTTTGATGACTTGTTGTTTTGTGTGATGTCATAGTTAACGTTTCCCGTACTTTCTGGTTGGCGCGACCACAAAGTAAACCTTAACAGTGCTGCGTGCAATAAGAAATTTGGTACATCCTTTTCTTTCCTATAGAGAAATACTTATGGATTATATATTTATTTATAATATATATTTTCTTAGCTGGAGGGAGGGGTATCATTTGTGAGCCTATAATTTTATATCAACGTCAGAACCCACGGGTTTTCTATCCGTTACACTGCTTAAGCAGTGTAACGGATAGAAAACCCGTGGGTTAAGCAGTGTAACGGATAGAAAACCTGTGGGTTCCGATGATGGTTTTATATGGGTGGTAATGGTATTCTAACTATATATATGTATTAAGTAAATACCTCTTGTCAACTGATCTCTGTATAGGAAGGACAGTGTAATATGCATCTCCTAAATAAAATGAATAACAGCTTTTATCATTTGAATTATTTAATCTTCAATTTATTGAGATGTTTAATAATGGATATGCGTAATTTGAAGATTTTGTTTTCTTCATGTTTTAGAACAATAAACCAAGGTTTTTAGAGCTCAGATACGTGGTTTATGACATCATCTACTGATTCTTTTAATTTTTGTTTAATGTGCAATTTTCCTTAATCTCTTGGTCATTGTTCCTATATTAATTTTTAACACATTTATATTTTACTCTAATTCAATCATTCTGTGAGATTTTGTATCACAAAACAAAATATCCAAATATCCAAATAAATGCAGAGGCACTTTTGGTCATAATTTTGACACATTTGTTTATATGTGTCTTAAAATCATTGAGGGCTCAAAATAATGCATATCCAGGTTTTGTTTCGCATGTCACAAAGTTTGCGAAGATGGAGAAAATGGTTAACTTTTTTTTTTTGTGTCTTTCATTTTTTCTTATGTAAAAATTTTATTGTAGCTAACAATATTGGATATAATTTCTGCATATTGATTTTTTTGCAATGTAAAGGTGATCGCATAAAGAGCAAAAATTAAATCATCGCAAAAATTCCGGGATATACACTATTTGAAAAAATCCAGTAATGCATAGTTTACAGTATTAAAGAGTAGAATACCATTTTATTTTAGTTTTTTTTTATACCTAAGATTTCAGGTTTGAGTTACCTGTCAAGACCTAGCTATGTCTGCAGGGTCGGGAGAAAGTAATCATTAAGTACATGTATATCTGCACATTGCTGTCCTTTGAATGGATGCTGTACTGACTCTTTGAAAATACATGTCTATGGAGTCATGACTTTTCCCTTTCCCAGCAAAGGAGGCTTAAAATTCTCTCAAAACTTTCCTTTTCAAAATATATACCCCAGTACTTTGTATAAAATTTTACTGATCCAAGATACAAAATTATTTGATGTTTGATTAAATAATTTCAGATATGAGAGCAGAAAGAAATATCCTGTCACGTGAAGTTTTCCCCAAGCTGAAGGAGCTTTGTTTGTCAAAGGATCTAGATTTTCAGGTGGTGGATATGAGGTGGGGTGTAACAGAGGACTCCCAGAATGACCATAGTGTGGAGAGGATATGTCTACAGGAAGTGGAGAACTGCCAACAGATGTCACTTGGACCAAACTTTGTGGTACGAAGCTTTTGGCAGAATCTCATTGCAATTTAAACAAATTATTTAAACAGATTCTATAACTACATGTATTTTGAAAATGATAGGTATGAAACAGAGAACTGTTTGTGCTATTCTGAATAACAGCTTTCTAACAAGAATATTTTAAGATTAAAAAAGTTCATTCTGCAAAATGTCTTTGTCTTTACCAGGCTATTATTGGTGATAGATATGGTTTTCGCCCAGTGCCAATAGAAATCAGTGAGGAGGTGTTTAAGACCCTGAAGGAATTTGCCCAACGAATCACCACGAAACCACATGCAGTCAAACTTATGGAGACTTGGTACAAGTTGGATGAGAATTGTCTCCCTCCTAAATATATTCTTCAGGTAATACACAGGTTTATGAACATTTAATCATGCAGTATCAATGCACTATTTCTCATTTTAACCAACTTTTTCTAACTGTTCAGTAGAGAATTGCTTAAGTCTTTATATGCTTAAATGATCAACTATTTTTCAGCCAATCAGATCCCAGTTCTCATTCTTTGGAGACTACTCTCCTGGATGTGATGAACCAAGAGCAAAGCATACCCAAGAGTGGGAGAACACATTTGCAGATTTACGAGACATTCTCAAAACATCAGCTTTGTTAGCACATGATGAAAAAAAAATTACAAATGAACAACTTCATGAGTACAATTTATCAGGTATACTTCTATGTTTCATTTTATACTTATTTTAGATTTGCATGGCATATGTACTTTAATTATGCCCTGATCATATCTTGAGCACTGTGAGGCTTAGAAATATTGAACCAAGTCAGCTGATATATCTTATGAGGGTAGGTGTGTCCCGACTCAAAAGGAGGTATATGCAGGTATATGTTAATAAGACCATTGTCCACCTGTCCCCTCAAAACTGAAATTTTCCAAATCCAGGAAAATTGATGCCCATAAATATGGATGAAACCAAAGTAAAACGTTAACCATTATTAGCTCACCTGAGCTGAAAGCTCAAGTGAGCTTTTCTGATCACTTATTGTCCAGCATCCGTCCGTTTGTCTGTCCATAGACTTTTTACATTTTCGACTTCTTATCCCAAACCACTGGACCGATTTCAACCAAACTTAGCACAAAGCATCCTTGGGTAAATGGATTTCAAGTTGTAAAAATGAAGGGTCACACCCTCTTTCAAAGGGAGATAATTAAAAATCATTGAAAATTTGTTGGTATTTTTTCAAAAATCTTCTTCTAAAAATCTTTCAAAGTAAATCTTTCAAAATCTTTGTCTCTGAAACCAATCAGCCAGAACAGCTGTAACCTGAGTTGAAGCATCCTCAAGTAGAGTAGATTTAAGTTTGTTCAAATCATGATCCTTTGGGGTAGGGTGGTGCCACAATAGGTGGGGGTTGAATTTTTACATATGCATATAGAAAAATCTTTAAAAATCTTCTTCTCAGAAACCAATAGGCCAAAAAAGATGTTACAATATGGAAGCCTCCTCAGGTAGGGTAGATTTGAGTTTGTTCAAATCATGATCCTCAGGAGTAGGATGGGGCCACAATAGAGGGTCAAATTTTTACATAGGAATATATAGAGAAAAATCTTTAAAAATCTTATTCTCAGAAGCCAGAAAAGATGAAACTGGTGTAAAAGCATCCCCATTAGGGTAGATTAAAGTTTGATAAAATCATGATCCATCCCCAGGGGTAGGACCACAGTAGGGGGTCAAAATTCTACATTGGAGTATGAAATTTAAATCTATGAAAATCTTCTTCTCAGAAACTGATTGATTTAGCAAATAATCTGTAGCTTGTGTGGAAGCATCCTCAGGTTGGGAGGATTCAAGTTTGATAAAATCATGATCCCCAGTATAGGGTTTTACAATTTGGGGGTGGGGGTGGGGTTAAAGATTTTATATAGGAATATACAGTCGCACATGTTTTAGGAGGCCACTCGTTGGACAATGACAGACTGGCTGCTTAAGACAGGTGGCCTGTTATTCCAGGTTTCAAATTAATGAAGAAAATACTACCGAGCATATTCATTTTTGCTCTATTGCACAGATTTATTAATAGCATCTGTAATGGTGGCATGCAAAGAGATGGTGAATGCACAGATTGCTAAATAAACAGTTAATATTAATTTTAATATGACCATTTTAATTCAATTTATCTATCAACAGATTTTAAAGAGCAAAACATTTTCTGCTAGATAAGCCTAAACAATAATTTCCAGTTGTTTAAATGTGGTAAACAAACAGAAGTAGCGTTTACGTTTAAAGGCTATGTAATGTACTGAACTACGACAGCCAATGTTTTTTACCTGTTAAAAAAGTGTCAAAATTCCATTGGGTATATAATGTGAACCCCTTTCTGTCAAAGAAATTTTATAGAAAAAAAGGTACGTATTATATTCGGCAAATTTGGGTACATGTTACACACTCAATTATTTGTCATTAACTCATTATCAGCTAAGATTGGCTCCTTTCGATACAGGGTCACATGTCAGAGTCAGAAGTCATGTGACAAAACAGGCAAATGGCCACTGAAAACAGGCATGTTTAAAGCATGGGACCTAAAAACACTGGCAGCTGGCCATGTTAGACGAGTTAAACGAGTCCACAAAGCTGATTTTATTGTGTCTATTACTGCTCGGGTGAGCGATGTGGCCCAACGGCCTCTTGTTACATAATACGGGCAGATGGGTCAGTTAGTGTAACATGCAATTTACCTGGGTCAAAGATTATGAGAGATCTAAGGTCTTCAATCAAAATTTCAATAATTCATCAAATATTATAATCTTAGATTGATACTTCAATATAAAGGTAGCATGAAGTCTTTCAATATCTGAATTATATCAGAAGACAAAACAGACTCATAATCCAGGAGCCCGCAATTTTGGGTCTGACTTGTGACAAACAAAAGGATCAATGTTTTATCTTCAAGCAGATGTTTAGACTTTACTGTGAATTTTACTCTTTATAATTACATTATAATTAAATCACAATAATTTTTGCTCTCTATTGCTAAATTTTTTTAATGGTCTCCATTTTTCCTTTTCAAAGTTGTGTTAAGATATTATATATTATCTAAGCCATCAATTAAGTTGCAAACAATAAAATAAAGTTCAAGAACTTAATTTTTATATGGATTCAAAGCAGAAATATGTATAATTTTTTCATCCAAAGTAAAATTATTTATGCATTATTTAACAGAGAAGTTTTTTGATTTTGATTATACAGTAACAGAGATAGAGATAAAGAAAGGAATTTTAGAAGTAAAATGCCCAGACAAAACTGTTGCAGTGTTTGAAAGAAAAATTCAGGGGTTCACAAACTACGATGATGGAATGACAAAACGACATATTGATACCTCTGTAGAAAATGGAAAGGTAATTTATAAAATAAACAACCTGTAGGTGAAGACCAAGGACCAGTATACAGGGGCAAATTGAATTTTGTATTCATCATTTCACATTGATTTAATGAGTTCATTTAATATTTTCAAATGATTTTAGGCAGTTCCTGATAAAGAAGTAAAGTATCTACAAGGAAAACTCAAGGAAAAGTTGAAGCAAAAGGTTGACCAGAAGTACATTCATGAATACAGTATTAATTGGCTGCCAAACGGCATAGACCCAGCAGCTTCTGAGGACCATAAAGCCTATCTGGATAAGTTCTGTGAGAACTTTTACACAGATCTCAAAAACATGATAGAGGATGCAGATGATAATAGAGGTCTAAGAGGCAAAATTTCTACAAAAATCAGATTTTATACTGATTACTCCGAAATTCTTCATCATTTGCATTTTTGTGAATTAAAATGCAGGACATTTTGTGGACAGAAAAGGATTTTAGACAGTGTAAAAGCTTATATTTTAGACACTTCAACCAGAAAGCCGTTTGTCATTTATGCTCCATCAGGTCATGGAAAGACTTCAGTTATGGCTATGATCATGCAGAGTCTGCCTGACTGGTTCAAGCAGAAGTCACATGTCAGAATTATCCGATTCTTAGGAACTTCCGCTCTTACCCTAAACATTTATGATGTGTTGCGCAGTGTGTGTGGACAAGTTGCTGATGTTGCAGATCTGATCATGGAACCAGTTGGCTATAAGAAAATCGAAAACATCCAAGAATATATGCCCAGGTTTTTCAGAAGGGTATCAAATTCTCTGAAGAAGCCAGTTGTTATTCTTCTTGATTCATTAGATCAGTTGTTACCTGCACACAAGGCTTATGATCTGCAGTGGTTACCAACCACTCTGCCTCAAAATTTCAAACTTGTTGTGTCCACCCTTCCAAAAGAGCATGGAATTCTAGACAATTTGAGAGCAATGCTTCCTGATAAGAACTGTTATGTGGAGATTCCAACCCTTCCACAAGAAACTGGTGTTGCAATCATCAAAACATATTTGCTAAAACATAAAAGAAAAGTCACGGAATACCAAGAGAAGCTCTTGATGAGTGCCTTTAGCAGATGTCCTGGTCCATTGTTTTTGAAAATTATTTTAGATGAAGCATTGAAATGGAGATCATATACACTTCAACAGGATCTAGATTTGCAGCAAACTGTACAAGGAGCCATTAATAAACTCTTTGATAATTTGGAAATAAAATTTGGAAAGACCATAACTAGCCATGCTTTGGGTTACATCACCATAGCAAGAGATGGTATATCTGAGAATGAGTTGGAGGATGTTTTGTCCTGTGATGATGAAGCACTAGATGATGTATATCGTTACCACAATCCACCAGTTGATGGCATTGTTCGAATACCCCCTGTCCTGGCAGCAAGAATTAGGTTTGACATCAAAGACTACATTGTGGAAAGGATATCTCATGATAAGTATACCATGAATTGGTACCACAGACAATTCATTGAAACAGCTAGAAATAGATATGCTACTGGATCCCTTGGAGAAAAGCTTCACCGTAATCTTGTGGAGATTTTCATGTCAGAGAATGGAGTGAAAAGGGACATCACTCTCTCCAGAAGAAAGCTGACTGTCACTAATGCAGACAGGCAAATCACCCCTCAGCCTGTCACATGTAAGAACAAGAGAATGTTGAGCTGTCTCCCATACCACATCATTCATGCTGGAAAAGCGTTGTCTGAGGAAGTTGCAAAAGAAAACTACTTCTGTCACCTTCGGTATATAAGTAGTAAATTGTCAGCCTTTGGTGTAGAAACCATGGTAGATGAACTGTATGAGTATTTAGAGAACCAAGAGGATGAAGAAATCAAGAAACTCAGAAATTTCTTGTCATTGACAAAAAAGAACTTGTCCAAACCTAGCAAACTAGCTTCCAATATTCTAGCCTTTATCAATGATGGTCCTGAAGATTCCTCCCTGAAGAAGCTTAAAGAACAAGCTATCAACTGCATAGAAAATCAGGACACTCCTGGATTGATTCCAGAATACCCTGGCTTGGCACCCAGGAAAGATCTCACTTCATCCCTCATCCATTCTTACAATGGAATAGCTGAAATAATTTGTAGTTGCGGGGACTCTGTTTTAGTCAAGACTTGCAGGAAAGGAAAGGTAGAAGAAAATGAGTTTCCCTATGAACTCTTTCATAGTGGCACTGAAGACCTCCAACAAGTAAGCATTCCAGATATCAAAGAGAGAGAGCATTATCCACTCATGGACAAAGCTGGAGAAAATGTTATATATACTTTAGCTGATTCCATTACACTTCTTCACCTAATTACTGGGAATAGAGTCACCAAAATGTTCAAAGACATTACTGATGATCCATCTAAAAACCAGATGGTGTGCAAGGAATTAAGCACTGACACTAGTCATTTAGCAGTTTTGATGGATGATGGAGATGTAGTTTTACTGAATACGGACAGTTTAATGCAGGTAGACAGATGGAGTTTAAAAGACGAGGTGGAAGATGTAATGGGAGTTCTTTGCACAAAGAGTGACAATCTTCAGGTTCTTGTGTCAGTCAATACTGAGACTGGTGGAGCTCCAAGAAGTGAACTCCAACTGTATAAACCTGGGGATTTGGAACCAAAACGATTTCTGTTCAATTACCCATTGAGCAAAGGTCTACAGGGACTATCATTCAAGGAATCGTTCTTTACTGCTGTGGCAGTGGATGGAGGTTCAACCAAAATGTTGACTGTTGACATCAATCAAGCAGAGGAAATGGCCCCAATCACACTAGAAGATTCAATAAAGCATATAGTCTTCTCAAAATCTAAGCCAATTGCATGTGCATTGACCAGTTCTGAAAAAATTGTTGTTTTAAATTTACAGAAAAGCGAGGTTGTGTTTGACGTGTCACCAGACAAACCAGTTTCTTACTTTGGAATCAGCGGAACATACAACTGTTTATTGCTTGGGGATGAGGTAGGAAGTATCCATCTTTACAATGCAAAGACAGGAGTCTTCTCCGGGGGCTTTCCTGCCCATTCAGGACCAGTGGAGAAAATGCAAGTATTGGATGATTACTTAATTTCTCATGGACAGAATGAAATGAAGGTTTGGTCTCTTACAGAGATCCTGACTGAGTGTAAGGATGTGCAGAGGAAAAATCGAGGGGAGTTTGTTTCAGGGCTCTTGGGTTTAAAAATAGCCACTTGTTTTGATCTGCATCCAAATGGACTAGAGTTGGTTACAGCATCAAAAGATCAAATGCTACAAGTTTGGATGTTGGAAGGAGCAAAGTTTTCAAGAGAGATTGGTATTAGGATGGAAGCAAAAAAGATGGTTATTTGTGCTGATGATAAGTGTTGTCTTGTAGACAGCAAAGGGGAGTTGAGAGTAATTCATCTAATCACAGGCCTAGATGTTGATATGAATTTACCAAGCCATGTACTAGACTTTGTCATTGGAAAGGATGGTGTTACTCTTTACACCATTGGATTGAAACAGGATATGTTGATGATCAGTGTACTGGATTTAAAGCTGGGGAAAACTAAAAAGTCATTTCCCCTAAAAGGATCCTTAAAATTCGAAACTATGTTTGTGTGTTTGAGCGCCAGTGAAAGGTATCTATGTATTCAGAACAAAATTCTTCCATCAGAATTCAAAGATATTGAGGCTTCCTGGAAGAAAAATGGCTCAAATTTCAATCCCCAAGTTCACCCATATAAGTTTGTAGCTGTGGACTTGCAGCAGGCTACTGGAGGGTTAATGGTTTGCTTGAGAAAGCTGAGTAACATTCCATACCTTGGAGAAAAAATCTGTGCATTTGCGGGAAATATCATGGCGGTGACCATTAACAGAAGGGTTATTTTCTGGGATATGCCCACAGGTACAGAATACCTATATAAATCCATCATTATCCAAAATATGTCATAAATGCTTGGAAGTCTTAGATTGTTAATAACTCAGATTTTAGCAGGGTTATCTTAACTATTGTGAATACTCAAAGATATACTGGACACATTGGTTTAAAAAACTAGTTATGTGTAAGTATCTATTCCAAGTTGAATGAAAATGTCAATATTTTTTACCTTATTTTGAAAGGCAGATGTGATCAAAAAGTTTGCAAGAGCAAGAATTATAGCATGATGTACCGGCCCCGCTGGCTTGAAAATCCTAATGATGTCAAGGGAGGCAGCAAAGCTATGGAAATGAGCAAAGATGGCCATTTTCTGGCAGTAGGATCAGAGGATGGCTACTTGTTCATATATCACACAGATTCAGGAATCCCAGTTAGAGAGAAAGCTCCCGCAACCAAACACACTGCCTCAGTTAGTACAAGTGTAACTTTATCAGTCTTAACTTCATCTACTGCCTGTGTGTTAAGAAATACCACACCCTTTCAACAATTAATTTCATTCTTAGCCAAAGATCGTACATGTACCATGTGGCCATAAAGCAGTTAGCTAGGACATCGTCTTTTTTCCACACTTTTACAATAATGTCGATGAACTTAAATTTCATGACCAAGGTTTAAGGTTTTTTATGCGAGTTGGAGCTTTAATTATTGGTCAAGTCAAAATGCATTATAATCCTTCAAAAAATATCTTAAAATGTTCTCCTGAACATATAGCATGCAGCGAAACTAGGTAAATAAATGTATGAGCAGTAAACCTTTACAAATCCTGGGGGGTGGGGTGCTTGGGGAGGGCTCTAGTGGTCATAATATGAAAATACATTGATTCTTTAGTGAGACTTTCATGCATGATCATTTCATGTTCTACTTTTGGCAGAGTTATAGCCCTTTGACTTGCTTGAACATTCATTTAAAGAAACCTGCTTTCTGCTAGCTGTACTTTATACACGTGTATATTATATTTTTGATGTATAGGTCCTTTTCCATGACTTTCCTCTGGAAATGCAGTACTATGCTATTAATTGTTTGCTGCTTCAGGGGCATTTTGACTATCAAACTTGCACTTATAAGTAACTGTTCCAATTCATGGTACATTGTATCATCTATGACACCTCAATATTAATGAATTTATTTAAATGTACTAGGTAAAACAAATTTAAGATATAATAAGAAATTCAATAATTTTTTACTTATATAATGTTGATACATATATAATGTTGATATATTTAAGGTGATTAAAGTTGCCATATCTGGGAACAGTAAGTGGGTGGTATCTGCTTGCCAGAACAATACGATCAAGCTGTGGGACACATCATCAGGGAAGGAAGTCTTCACTACACGGGTAGATGCAGAGGTCCAGCACATTAAATTCACCCCCAACTCCAAATATGTGGTCATCCTCACAGGGACAAACCACACACGGGTACTGATATACAAAGTCCATACAGGAAGCAGTTAATATAAAATGATATCCTCTAGTGAGCTGTAACATATACCAGTAATTCATACTGTATTTTGCCTTGGCATTTAAGTTTTGTCTTTTGTCGTATGGTAATCAGAGAAAAGTAAAAGGGAGATGTATATATCATGACTTACCGGTAATTTTTATTATCTGTATAACATTATTTTTAAGTTTTATGAATTGTGTTTACATATATACGTGTACTTTGGTGTTCCATTGTTTGTTAATAATTTTATGGTGAAATTTTAAACAGCATTGCAGATCTGAACTTAAGGAAAATTACCCATATCCAAACATTTTGTTGTCAAAAGAAGAGTTATGCCCCTTGCCTCAAGATCTGGTTACTCTTTGATGCATTTGTATTTATTTACACATTAGCTGTGATTTTAAATTATTTTTGTTTACAGAAATGATATACTCTCTTTCATGTGTTAAACTTTTTCAAAATTTTGATATGAAATCTCTAACTTTTAATAATTTGCTGAGTAGTATTTAAAAAATGTTTGTACAGATATGTATATATGAGAGATTCTATACTAAAACTAAAATAGTGAAGAATCCCACAAGTGATCAACCAGTATGCATTTGCATTCTTAATGTAATGTTCAAAAACAAATTTTTTAATTATGTGATCTACTACATGTATAAATAGAACTTTTTTGCTAAATTCCAGAATAATTTGTTGGTTTGTTGGTTAGTATTTCTTTTATCTATACACACATAATTAAACACAATTTTATTGATTCAAAAAGAGGCAATTGTGGACAAATTAAGGTTTGATCTCATCATCAAAGTTTAAATGCTTTTTAAAAATGCATGTGCTATGTCATACTTTGTAGGTTAAATCAAGAATTTCACACAATTTATAGGGGTCAATGATAAAATAAATAAAAATACGGCAAAACATTGTAATTTTTTTGTCTTGTAAAAATGTCATTATGCTTGGAACTTTTATATTACTCAGGGAAAAAAATAACTGGTAATCACATATTCTGTTAACTGATAACATTATTTATATTTTTTATTATTCTTTATAAGTTCATTTTGTAGAAAAACAACACTGAATTTTTAATTTTATCTTGATCTTCATGCAGTTGTAGAAAAATAAAGCAATATTGTCCCAGCCTTCTGCTTCATGTTTCGTTTGTTTTTTGTATATTAACCAAATGATTTGTAAATTAAATAGGGTGACAGTTAATGCGTCTTAAACCGCTAGAATTAACATACTGCACCTGTCCCGAAGTGTCAGTTATCTTATAAGCTATTTCTATTTTTTGATTGTTATAAATCTTGTAAATTTTATTTACCTGTAGTGATCGAGTGCTTGAAGATCCAAATACTTGTTGTTGAGAGAAGCTTAATTCATATCCATTACCTTGCATTGATATGTAAATTTCATGATTTATAATTCTGCATTTGGGGCAACTTTTTCTGCTTTAATTGTTTTTAGGGGTTTTTTTTCTTGTAAACACAGCAAAACAAATTTTCGCAGTGGGATTCTCTGTATTTGTGTAACACAAAACATATGCAGAAGTTTTTATCATCTACAAAAAGACGATTAATTCTATTAGATTCCTTTGGAAATCAACAGCGTTCTAGATGGGCTTATCATGACAACACGATAAAAAGAAACTATTAATTGATTGTCAATTAAATGTGAAAGAAATATGTATCTTATTAAGAAACAAATTGTAAACTGATAAGAAAATGGCACAAGAAATCAACAGGCCCGCGTGAAATGTACAGCATAGTTGCGGAAAACACATGTTTTAAATTAGGAATCAATTTCCACTGTGAACTGTTTGTGTAGGGACGAATTGAACTAAGGTGTTAAGAGGTATAATGTGATTTTAATTGTAAATCTGTTTACTTGAGGACTTAGGGTTGACAGGTGTTTTACAAATGCTTGAAATAACACGGTTAATTTTCTTTATTCTTTACGCGGCTCGCTATAAGAAACGTCTCTCTTTGTGTACAGCTTGTCAAGCTGGTTTTCTTGCTTATTGGAACCGTTGACTTGTTTTTGTTTATATTTCAGCTGATTGTTTTTAACATTTTAAAATGTCTTCATTAAATCCGAAGTCGTTTGTTTATTTCGTTATAGATATTAAAATTGTCCGTTTTACAAACATGGGTGGGGATATAATTATCCCCTTGTTTTGACGTGAAATTCATTTATTATTTTTTGTCCCCAATCCTTCGTATAATGAATATTCCAGTATTTGTTTTGAATTTATGAAAGTTCTTTTATAACCACCTTGTTTTAGGGTTGTTATTAATTAATTCTTTAATACCTCCTATAGTCTAATTTTCTTGGATTACTCGACAAAAGTTGTGTGCCTTTCTGTTGTTTAATTGTATTTTTAAAAATTTATGCATATTATCGCAAGTTAGTTTTATTTTTTTTTGGGGGGGGGGTGAAGAAAATGATAATAATTGTCATCTAAACCTGAGTTCTTCCAATGATCATGGAGGTGAGGATGGTTCTTGGAAATGGAATTTGAATATTTAATACCATTACGTGCTTTTCAAACCAAATCATTGCAATAAATGGTATGGTTTTCAGTTATTATCTTCTAGAATGTCTTCTCGTGCAAGGTCATGCATGATATATGTACGAAATGTTCATGGACAACTGTGGAGTCTCCCGAGATCTGAGTCGAGAATAAAGCGAACCTAATCATAACGAAATTAATAGTTACGGCAAAGATACAGTGTAAGTTGAGTTGAACTTATGTTCAAATTATTTTGTATACGTATAAATATCACTTTATTTAAACATTAAAATGCTTTCTTCGGTGATTCATCCGGGATATGAAGGTGACGACATTTCAGAAAAAATACATAACCCGCGTTGTGTATTTTTTTTTTTAACAATGATCGTTATCCTCATAACCAGCATGACTTGTAAATTTTGTATTTTACACTCACCCAGTAAATTCAAAATTTACAACATAACAAAATCATGAAAAAGGCATTTTATTGTTTACATTTACATCTCTTTTTGCAAAAATAAATTTATGAAGTAATCGTAAAGAGTAAGTTAAAGTAACTAAATGATTGTTATATAATGAACATCAGTATGTCATATAAAAGAAATTTCCAAGTCGTCTTATATGGGAATCATCATCGTGAATGTTTTGTGCAGTCCGTGATATTTCTCAGGTTGTTGAAGGTTTTGATTGATACGGAGCTCATCTTCTGAAGATCTTTATGAAGATATTTATGCATGTAGTCTAAAAATGGCAGCGACCATCCTGCCCTCTATTGTGGCTGGATGATTTTTTTTTCCCTTGAATTTGTTTGAACCTTTAACCGCCTAGAGTACTTTCTGTACTTCGATTTTACATGGTGATTGTTTCATACAAGATAATCTGCTGTGTAAATGCAAAAGGTTTTGAAGAATTCACAAAAACACAGTTTTATTGGTCAGTCCTCGCACTTTAAATTGTAACATGTTACTGAATTTAGTAGTTGTTAGCATTAAACAGTATTTTTTTCCCCTTCTACTCGCGAGTAATGCTTTTTCGTAGATGTACATTCTATAGTAAGAATTCTATAGTCCTTAATGTCCGTTTTATAAAATACATGATCATATTATATCTGTAAAAGCTATTTTCCCATTCTTTTATGTAATTTATTTAATATTGAATTAGAACCAATCGTTGATTTAATACTTTAACTAAAATCCTCTACATACTGTGATTGTATACGTTGAATGAAATGTGCTCACAAATTATAACCAAAAATAAGAAAGATACTGTCATTTGTAAGGAAAATGTGTAGACTTTCAACAAACAGTTATTCAAACGAACTTCATTAGTAAAATTGCTCGCTTACACCAAAAATATCCATGATTATGATGACCAATTTCTCTCGTAGGAATGAGACCACAAACTCGCCCAGGTAGAACACACGTAGAATTAGGGGTTATTTATTGTATAATGCCATCACCGCAATTCTTGGTAATAACCCGGTAACGAGATTGTCTTTATTATTATTTTTTTTTTTTAGAATTCAATTTATTTTGTTTTTTAGTCTCCCACTGTTGTCTTTGTGTCCCGTTGTCTTATTTAGCCTTTACACGTTCATTTTAATTGAGTATTTAATTATCAATGCGTCTGTCAGTCTCGGGGGGACCGGCCATTCCCTCCAAAAACCGTCCACGGCGTGAAGCGGATGTGATTTATGCCACATGTCATCTTTTTGATAAATCAAAATGGTAGATAGGAATAGCAGGCCGTGTCACTCGCAGAAATCAAACTGATAATCGCCATGCTTATTGACCGCGAACCTTTGATGACCAATAAAGGGATAAAACAACATGTCGTTTGGCGTCCACCGCCAATAGCCAGATGTCAAATTTTGCCCCATTGTTGAATAAATAATATTTGATTGAGGTTTTATGTGTATTCCATGTAAGATCAACAGCTTACGTTTGCTACTTTTTGATGAATATGGTGTTGCGTTACTATAGAAACGGGTCAATGGCGACCTATAATTCAGATTTTAAGTGCCTTATTATGCCCAGTTCTATGTTTATTTGTTTCATTAATTTGGAATTATTTGTGTGCGTGTGTGTGTAGTTATGCCAAGTGACGAAATCCTACTCCTTTGTGCAGCGCTCTACTTTAAAAAAAAAGAAAAGAATAAAACCTGCGTTGGTGGAGAAAGCCAGACACGGGATACCAGTGGTTACAGTGTGAAATGTATATTTGAAGGCTGTTGCAAGTCATTTTGGTATTCTTACAAACTTCGTTGCATGTAAAAGCCCAACTAACCTTGAAAAAAAAATATCGCATATATAAATAGGTCTCTCTCCCTCTCTAGGAGAGAGAGAGAGAGAGAGAGAGAGAGAGAGAGAGAGAGAGAGAGAGAATGTACCCACAGCTGTGTTGAATAAGGAAGTCCTTAGTGTGTTAGGTCAGCTTCAGCTTCCTTTTTAGTGATAACTACGCGTAGCGTACTATTTCTTTAACTATAATTAAGTCTTGTGTGACACAACAGTGATACAAAATTTTTGTTTGAACAAAGTTGTCGTATTTCAGGGATTTTTAAAAAATATAACCCGCACAAAATCATGATTTTTTTATTCATAGAAAAATCTAATATATATGCTTTGATTAAAAAAAAAATGCCAAATATATGCTTTAATTTTATACGTATAATATAAAACCTTTGCAACGCCTTTTCCTCAATGCAATTAAATCTATCGTCAAAATTATTTAAAAAAAATATCACGAATTTCATCTGTTTACTTGATGCTAGTAAATATATTCATTATGACGAGTAATTTTTGCGCGGACGTATTTTGAAACATAATCATAATATTTAGATTATACATTTTGAAAAGCAGTTATAAATTTCGATAATACCATAATACTCTGTAGTTTGATAGACTCAAACATAAAATCCAAAGAAAAAAGTACAATCCTAACCATGAATGAAAAAAGTAATTTATTTGGAGGGGGGGGGGGGGGCTGAGAATAGAAAAATAGAAAAGGCAACATAATCATAATTAAAAATTTAGAGCCCACTTGCTTCATCTCGAATAAATTTAAAATGAATCAGTTATAATTATACCCGGAAAGAAGAACGCCCTAACTTTTAATTGATAATAGTAACACTCGGTACAAAAATATCATATGTAAAAGGAATAATCTTAATTGGCAAACAATGCATGATATAATACAATGAAAAAGAGTAACCTTGAATCATTTTTGTAGGAGTATAATAGATCAGAATATTTAAAAATCTAGGTATCAAATCAAACTTATGGTTTCTCAATTAAATAATGTTGCAGATATTATAAATCATGTACGAGAAGCGTAAAATTAAACGTAAAATTACGTTACGTACATATATAGGCCACAATCGAAAAATTAAATATATGAGTCTGTCTGATATACAAGGAAAAATTTCAATTTAATTCAATTAAATGGTTTATTGACATCACCATGTTGGCATACAGTCAAAATGAAATCAAATGACAGACAAAACGAAAATTATAACATAAAGGCTACAGCATTGAAAAAATTCAAAGCCATAAGAATATACCAAAATACCTATTTTTTCAACTTATTTTAATTATTTTTTTCTCATTTTCTGGTATATATTAAGTTTATAATTTCTTAATGAATTTTCCACTTCTCTGCAACTATTATCCTGCTATTTTTGAATATAGTCATGTGATTCTCACTATGGAATTAACAAATGTAGAGGCCTATGGGAGGAATAATGAAGATCTAGCTTTCGCAAATACTTTTTTACAATTTTATAAAACTTAATTCTGTAGCCGGGTTTTCTGTTTCCGAAAACCCTATAAACAAAAAATATTGAAATTCATTAAATTGCCATGTTTTACACTTTCCCAATTTCGTCAAGGTACAGCATTTCATTAAACAATATTAAAAGTTGTGATATCAGTATTTAATATATATATGATTAAACTGAGCTTCTTTGGTTTGATATTGGTTTAACATTTCATAGTTTATACATCGGAAAAAGTTTTCCCTTCCTCTGTTTATTGATCAAGGGCAATCAATCGCCAATATGTCCGATCAGATTAAAATATCAAAGCATTGAATAAAAGAAGGTAAAATATATAAAATAGTTGCCCTTTGAAGACTTTTTTGAACTTGCACGAGGAGATTTCATTCATTAACGCTTCAATGTTCAAAAATTTGTCAACAACACTTAGTCTAGGAAAACAATTCTTAAATTACTGAAATTTTGAACGATTCGCCAAAAGGTCATCAAATAGGTTTCAGTGCTATACGTACATGGATATCCCTAGAATTTTGTGTTCAGTGAATAGTAACCGACTATAAAACTTGTACCAAGCCCGGATCAAGAGACGAATTGTGGATGAAAAAGGATAAAACGATTCCATAGCTTTTTGATAAAAATTTTATTTTCGCCAGAACTTCCAAAAAACGGACGTGTCAGCCTTTTGGGCTGTAATTCAAATCAGAGAAATTCGTACGTGATCTATTATGAATTTGTGTAGGTCGTGCATGTGCAACAGTACTTAAAGAGGCGCGTGCATTCTTGAAATGGGATAAGCGGAACCACTTTTACCATACTTCAATTTGAATAGCTTACTCGTGGTGATCATTGAAACTCGTTGACAAATGAGTTGCAAGTGCTTACATATATGTAAGTATTGTGATGCTAAATGAGGCAAGAAAACAACAAGTGGATCTTGGTGCATCGTCATTATATTCCCCTCCAATCTGCTGATTTCAGCTGCATGTGCGGAAGACAAAAAATAAATCTTTATTCAGATTCCTTGTACAAAATGCCATTTGCGTAATTTGTTGACGAAGTTTGATTTTTATCAAAATTAAAATCAGGTACATTGGTCCATTCGTTGCCATATATATATTTGTACTTTTAATCATTTACAAAGCGTGTATGTAGCAATAATTAAACAAGAGTTACTAATATTTACACAGTTTATAATCAGTGTTAGTGATATTCTTTTCTTCAAAATTTTATCATCATTATTTCTTTCAAGTTGAAATCATAATCATACCCCCCAAAAATATGAGAATATAGCTGTAGTATTGAAATTCTTTTAAGAATTTATTTCATCTGTTTAAATTTTAAGATCATGCAATCTCCTAAATTAATTTAATTCTAGTTGTTTTTTTCAACATACTTATGTTTTCCTTTAGATTGTGATGTAATTTTCTTCATTAATTTTCTCTTTTCACACATTATATAACAATTAATTGTAGCTCAAACGAATCTCGACTTCTTTATCGTTGGCTGTTGAAAAGGATTTAAAAACAATGTCTTGGCAATGCTTCTGCATATGAAATTTTCTGAAATACCTCTCAATTCTCAAAGAGATCCCTCCTTTGAGAAATTAATTAATGGAGAAAGGGGTGCTAATCCATAATTTCATTAAGAGAAGTATTTGGTTAGCATTCGCATATCAAAGAAACAGAAAACTAACGAAAAGACCGATGACGCAAACTCGTCAATTCTCTCTCTCTCTCTCTCTCTCTCTCTCTCTCTCTCTCTCTCTCTCTCTCTCTCTCTCTCTATCTTTGCTATATTGCAATACATCCGGAAAGTTACATGTATGTTAAAATCTCGGTGAAAGAGATCAAAACAAGACTCAAATCTCTCATGATAAGAAGTCATTAGACGTTATCATTAATACAAGCATATGCAAAATCAAGAGCACTGTAGCCAAAATTTCTTTTGATTTGCGTTTTGTGTTTCTTTTAACTTTGTATTTTATTAACAGCATCGTTTGATTTGGTAATTTGAAGGTGCCAAATTGACGGGACGCGATTTATCGAGTCCCCCATCATTTGTAAAGTCTCAACATCTTCATATCATATAAGGACGTCAGAGCGGACAAGCCTATAGATTTAATTAAGTGAACAATTAACGACCCTTAATAAGTTGTGTCACAAAGCTTTCCATTTTGTACTATTTGATTTGGTGCTTTGATATCAAATATAATTTTTTTATTGGATAAATTCGACATCACGCCCCCTTTGGCTATATCCAAATTGTAGAATTGACAAAAAATTGAAGAAAACAGATGTTTTATAACTGAATATTTTGGGGGCATTTAATTATATTTTTAAACTGATTTTAACTGTTTCTGGTTATTTATACTATTATAATTTATTATTTATTATGCATTTAATTTAAAAATTGAATAAATTATTAATCAGTCACCCACTCCTTCTTGTAGTTCAGAATATACCAACCAAGATTTGTTGTCCTTTGTAAAATATATAAATAAATACTAGTAGATTTATGTCATTGTAACACCCCTCCCCAACCCAACCCCCCTCGACAGAAACCCGCCAAAACTGAAACAAACATCCGGAGGTGCTTTTCTCGATGGTTCCAAGTTTTAAGGTACTATGCTCTAAACAACGCAGGCATTCATATTAAGCTGAGCAGAAAATTTTGAGAGACTTTGGTGCGGCCCTCGGCTAATTTCTGAAAAGAGCCAGCTTTTCGCACGAACTGTTGTCCATTTCTTCGTTATTTCTTCAGACCTGGGGCGACAGGTCCCATGATGGAAAAACAAGTGTTGAAAACGTAACTTAATTTATGGTCGTTGTTTATGTGGTCAGTTTTCACTTTCTTTACCTATATCCCGCGGTGAAACTAACACGTGGTCCAGAAATTCACGGCGGTAAGGTCGGCTCGACTTAATAGACCTGCGTCCTTACTTTCATTTAGTGTCCCAAACACATGATAAAAATATCGCAATAGGAGGGGGTGGGGTGGGGTGTGAAAGCATTTCTCCTTATCCGTCTGATCTGATATATATGCATCAATTAAAATCTGTCAAAGTGCCTTAAAACATATGCTGGTGTTATAGTTGATAAACATACCAATAAATATATAGTGTTGCTTCAGAAAATAAAACGTTGCGGAAACGATGCTGAATTCTACTTTATTACCATTGTATGTTGATATATGTAAAATACATATATTATATAAATTTAATTTTGACTATATTTACGACTAGTATTTGGGTATTAATACCATGCATTCTCACTTATGGGTTCGTAAAATGCACGCCTGATGCGTTATTCTACAGTATAATAGTTTTTATTTATTTTATTTAAACTTCTTTTAAAATTATAAACGGATGTGCAATTATCCTTGGTGTAAATAATTTAAAAAAAATAAATTGCTCGAAATTATGTGCTGTTTGCGTTTACTTGCGCATGACAAGACAAGATAGTACGTCACAATGCTTGTATCATAATCATAAAACATACAGAAAAATGCCACCACTTATCATCAAACATGTTTATTGTGTCATAATGTATGTAAAATGATAATGAATGTGGAGTGTCCAACGATACATATTCTAGGATGTGAATAAATGTCTGCTAATGTTAAATATGTTCTCTCTTATTGATATATATTTATATCTGTCAGCGTAATGATGCATTTGAATTAAGCAATGATTCTTTCCTATAAAAAAAAAAAAAAGAAAAAGAAGATTTGACACCAGACAAAATCTGTGTTTCCATTTTTGTCTCCCCTTCATCATTGGTCACATGCAATATGAAGAGAGAAAAATAACAAAATGAGCAAATAAAGGTATTACGGTCAGTACAATGTAACTATCATAAAAATCCTACATGTATAAATAAAGATTAACTGCACACAATTCAATTCCCTTCAATTATCATAGCTATTGATTATAAAAGTTATTTATGTAAAAAAAAAAATCGCATAAGTTAATTACAAAAAAAAGAGGAAGGCTAGAATTGTGTACAAACATGAAGAGGATATCTTTTAAAAGTTTTTGTGTATTTTTTGACTTTACAGTGAAAAGAAACAAATAAATTGGAACTTAACTTTGATATGACCAAAAATATATCAATTAACGTCGACACTAAAATCCATTATTTGGAAGAGCTTTTAAAAGAGTAAAACTATTTAAAAAAGAAAGCTTAAAATGTCGTATGTTTCCTGAGAATCTATTATGCCTTTGCATAATCAACAGAGACATACGTACACAAAACAGTAAACGACACCGTTCATCAAAATGAAATTGCAGTGATAAATTGAATTTTTAAATATACACATGTAGTGCACCTTGTATTTTCATTGTTTTAAACGTGTATTGTTATATACTGTAATATACTTGTATTTTGTCTATGTCTTTACTTGACTGCTGTGATAATATCATACATGTGTACATGTATATGTTTGACTTTCAATTATAGATGTAAACAATTTGTTCATCGACATTATGAATGTAAACAATTTTTTTGTTTGCAAAAATATTATCGAAAATATTGCTAGACTCTACTTTCTTTAATTAAAGATAAATAAAATAAATCTTCTTAAATTGATTTTTAGTAATGCTAAATAAACTGCATTGAAAAATATTTCTTGTAAAGAAAAAAAAAAACTTTTTATGTTGAAATCGCTCTATCATAATAGATATCTAAATTATTTGGATATTCACCATTGGTTATTTTAGCACATAAACTCGATACATTATTGTTAAAATTAATTATGATTTGATGTAGAAAAATAAATTTGATTTATTAGATATTGCGAATAATATTCATTGTGATAAAGTGAATTTGAGTTCGTTTTAGAGAGCGCTTCTCATCATTATTTATTTTTTTTGGGCAAATGTAAATCTGATAAGGAAAACTAAACTATATTTTTGAAAATTTAGTGATAGTGCTTGAACACTGGAGAAAATACGATAATCTACAAATATTTATTGTCAGATAATGGTTTCCTGTCCAAAGCAGCGAGAAGGCGGTGAGACTCAGAAAATGTGAGGTCGCAATCCCTCGAGGAGTAATACACAAAGGAAATAGAGAGTAAACAAAGCGAATATCAAACAGTCATTCAGGTCTACCTGTATGCATTAACACAAAGGCTTGTCGACATAGTTCAAAGAAGATTGAAATCCACCTGGAATACACCGGCTTCAAATGCACTTTCCTATATTGTATATCTCCCGACAACAGCTAGGTGATGGGAAAAATGACTGTATTTTTCTTTCGCTCCATCTTACTTTCTTTCTCTCCGGTATGTCCAGCTGATGTCAAAAGTTAAACAAAAAGAAAATGAAGGATAAATATATTTTTCTACACAGTCGTGCCAACCGACAATTAACCTCTTGTTTGGTGTTGAATTTCACATCGCTTAGATTTTTTTGAAGATAGGAAAAAAGATCAAAAGCAATCGGAGTGAACATTGGAACTCTCGAGACTTCTCAGTTCACTTTATGAAATTGAACTAAGAAGAGTAAAGACTTTTTTCTTTAAAATAAATATATTTCTTAATACTTAATGCAAAAAGAATCACCATTCATTGTTGTTTTAACAAAAAAAATCGATGAACAGTGTATTGCTTTTCTTCCCTTCTTTCTCTTTAATATATGTAATTATCATTCTGTGAACTCCCTCTTCTTCGTGATTATGCATTCAGGGTTATCTGAAATAAACAAACTTTTTCATGAAAATATAAATTATATTTAATCTTATCGAATTACGAAAATGTAATATGACCACATTTCCACCGTTCAACTGCACGCATTTAACTCCTTCAGATGTTGTTTTTTAACATCAAAGGCGGGGTTCCAAAGGGTTCAGTCCTGTGATATTTTTCCCGGTCAATGGAATGTAAATAGAGATTGCAAACAACGGATTTTATGCAATCCCGTCGCTAAAAAACACTCATTCTATTTATTTCAAATGTTATAAAGACTACATAAAATATATAAACCTGTAAAATGTTGTTAATCGGTGTGTGTTTAGGTAAATAAATCGAATTAAAGCGTATTAATTAAAAACAGGTGCCCTAAGGTGAACCTAGTCCATTCCGAAAGGTAGTTGTAAGCTCGATTCTGATTGGGCGTCGTTATAAGTGCTGACTGCCAATTGGGCGCTTCCCATAAGAAATATCTTTACAGACTATATTCATGGCGGAATCAAAACGTGTTATGAACTGTGCCTCGAAAACCCCGATTTTGGATTGTTTTTAATTTAATGACAATGCCGCATGTCAATTCAGGCGGCTCCGAGGACTTCTTTTCAAACGATGAAGTGAAAGTTTATAAAGATGAAGGTGAGGAAGAGCAGCGATCGTCTGAAAATTTGTCCGAGGATAAACTTGGATTGGTGACCGAAACGGAAGAGGTAACCTATCCTTTGATATTTGTTCGCCTTTCAACATCAAAGGGAATTTATTTATAGTGCGTTTTCAAGATGGATTTCGCTTCGATTCGGCTCGGAAGGGCTGCAAAATGCATTGTTTATATATTTTCAGGGGAAAGCGAATGGATTAGGAGGGTCTTACAGTGGAAATGAAAAATCAAATGGACAGAGAGATGACGGTAGGTTTTTTTAGCGCTGCCCATTTCAAAAGCGCTTGACCGCGGCGTCTTTGTTGACGTTTAATCTCCCGAAATTACACTCAAGCACTTCAATGTTTCATTCAACCAAATATCAGTGAATACAAGTGTACAAACACTCGGACATAAATATGATTTACTTCAGTATACAACTTTTTCTCCTATTGTTCGACGCTGCATTCCTTTGTTGGAAATATACACGGTCCTTTAATATATTTCACGGTGAAATGAATTTGCATAACTTGACACCACTCAATATATCGTATTAATGCTAGTTTATTTGGGAGTGCATAATAATGTAGGTAGATGGTACAAGTTTCAATGTGAAAGTTGTTGTTTATCATTTAAAGTTTGAAATCTCATCAGCTGACCAATGAAAATTGACCTTTGGCTTTAGTCTGGCTAATTTGAGGAAGAGTGACCAGTGGAGCAAACTCAGTAGGAAAGGTTGAATCACCAAATTAATGTACACAAAAAGATTTAGTGTAAAGATAAGAAAATAGTTAATTACACCGAAATTTATTAAGAGTCATCCCGCTATCAGCGATAATAATGCAAAGAACAGAAAATGGAATTGGAAAATAATTTATGCCTTGGGGAAAATGTTCGGAGGGAAGTTCCCCAGCAAACTGAATCATATTGCAAGGCTATTACTGTGGAAGCTTAATAAAATCCTTGAATCAATAATATACAGAAAATAAACCTGAAAATGGAACAAAGGCAGGATACCCATAAATCAAGAACTAAGATTATTAGAAAGGGGGTCGGAATATTATTTATTTTCACACAAAACTCTTTACGCTTAAAGTTGATAATGAATAGGAAAAGTCCAGCTTTGAGGATATTTATTTATTTACTGAATATAGTTTACAAAATAACTACTTTACATTATGTAGACTTATTGATTTTAGATGATCAGCTTGAACACTTATCTTTATTTCTTTCAAACAAAAACTCGCGTTAGAATTAATTAGATGCTGACTTCTATATTGCTCAGTTAAGTTGCATATCAATTACCGGTAGTTCCACATGGAAATTAAATATTTGTTTGAATATCCTCTTTAGTACTACTTTTTAGGAATAAGTTGTTAAATACAACATATTGAGCGTCCTTTAGCTTTGAATTGAAGATAAGTTTATACCTGATAGTTTGTCATATCATTTTTAACAAGTACACAATCAACAATTTAAAACCTCCGCGGAATGCATATTTTGCCAGATCTTGATAAAGTTTCATAAATGGGCTGGAAATTAATCATAACAATAGAGCATGATCAACTTGTTGCAAGATGTCAGATCAGCATCTCATTTAAATAAGGGAAAAGGGGGGGGGGGTAGTTTTATTGTGAAAGATAAGATCACAGAATGATAGGACATAAAAGATTGACAGAAATTTTTTAGGATCTACAAGCGCTGGTCGTACCTGTATAGAAGAAAAAAAAATGGAAATTATAATTAGACACCTGTGAATTCATAAATCATGCCTGAATCAGGCTTTTATATCATTGACACAGAGCTGTGTATTCTAATTGAAATTACGGTGACAAATCCCCAAGAAAGCTAAGAATATAGTATAGGAGACTTGTGAAGAGCATATTCCCTTCACCTGATGCAACTTGTTTACATGACAAACTTTCTGGTTAGGGTGAATCATTTGATTATTAACCCATTTTGTTGAACGGCTAAATTAATTATCACACAGACAAATTATTTTGTGTCTATAAAGAAGATATTTTTTAGAATTTTTTTTTCTGTATGTTTGAGAAAATAAAGCTTTAATTCCCAATTAATGATCATAATTAAAAAATAAAATTGTGAGAATTTCATTTTTAATTTGAAAAGTAATTATTAATGTAGATAGTGGTGTGATAAAAACGTCTTTCTATAAAAACTTCAAAGAATGATGTTTTACATATTTTTGTTGTATTGGTCATTGAGTAAGTGTAAACAAATATATTTGAAACACATTCCTTTGTGAATTAGTGCACCACTTACTGACTTCCTAATATTCACTCAAATCAAGAATGTATCATTTAAAAAGCTAGGTCACTTTTCTTGCAAAATACAAATGGAGGTTTGGCAAATATACATGATTAAGTTAAAAAAGCGTGCCTTAAATTTCAGAATTTAAGCCGAACAGTCACACATTGTTATATTACAGCATATATATAAAATCTCGTATAAAAAATCTCATCCTGTTGCCGGTAGCTCATCAGGCTTTAGCTTCACAAACTTGCCCTTTCATTTCTGTAATGTTTCACCTAGTTCTGATCTGTGAGACTGCTTTACAAATTAAGCTTTATCTTATTTGATTCACCGAGGGTTACTTTCTCAGAATGATCTAATTACAAGGTATTTACAGGTTCTTGAGTATGGTGAAGGTGTTCTTTTTTATTTTTTGGCAAGTCAGGGTCTTTAAGTATGATCTTTTTCAACTGTAGGTCCAAGGGAAAGTGATGGGTTTTCTGTTCTAAAGAAAAGAAAAGGTATTCTGATAAATGTGATACTGTTATGAGTTGATCCTTTTTTTTACTGCGTCAGGATTTAGTACTTTTAGATTGATGTGTGAATAAAATACACATGCTATGGAACTATTCATTTTCTACTTGTTGGCCAGGTCTAAAATAAAAGCTGCTATTGTATAGCAGTAGTCAAGATTCAGAATCTGATACCAGTATAGTTTTTATGTGTGATTTGTAAGTAGGTTAGATAAAACAATATAACTTAATAAATATTCCAAGTTTGATATATTTGAAGTTTTGCAAGACGGCATATGTTGTCACTGTGTTTTGACACAGTGGAATCTAATCGTGTAGAACTGTAGATAGGGTCACAAGGAAAACGGCAAAGAGAGTAAAGAAGGCGATGCTACGGTCATGATACACAGCTGTTTGATGTAGATGTGTATCTCCGAATTTCTGTGACACTGTTATTCTTATCTGAAGAATGCCATGTCCAATAACCATCAGAAACCTCCAAGATGAGGATTGTTTTCCACAGTCGATGGCCTATGGTTGAAGAGGAGTTCTATAATAGGGATGGAAAATGTTTTTAGACAGCCAGAGTACAAAATGATATATGGTGACTTGCTTTAAAATGGTTTCATGTACTGTTTTGAGATAAAGATAGTGTGTGAAATATTTAGAATGTAAAAAACGTACTTTAATTTGCTTGAAAGATTCATGGAAGACATCTTATACCTAGAAGAATTCATAAATGGCCTGTGATATATTTTATTCTATGGAGAAAAGAATCAAATGAATAAAGAATATTTTTTATATAAGATCTATAGCTGGGACTTTTATTTTTAGGACCTTTGAAAAAAATTAAAAGTGATTTGATAACTAATAGAGGCTTCTATTTACACCTATATTCTTTACACAACATTGTATAAGTAACAAAGAACTGTCACTATAAGGAGGATATTTGCCCAAATATGGACAGAATTAGTATCCTTGGATTCTGAACTGCATATCATTATGATTTTAATAATAAAAGGATAATACAAATAAATGTTTTAAAATAAGCTAGACCCTTTTTTACCATCCAAGATTTAAATAGACTCTATCGTGTCTGCTCATAAAGTGTAAACTCCTTGGGAGAAAATTACTCTTACTAATGTTGGTGAATTGCAAAACATCATTTGTGGCGTTTAATTTTTCAAAAAGATGCAATTTGCATGTACATTAATTGTTTTCTGTACATGATATAGTGCTAAAGGTAGGACTGAATGCCTAGGCGCTTTGTGAAGGTGTAAAGTAATTAAGACTGGTTGTCATCTTCTGGTACCAGGAAATACAGGCAGTGGCCCCACTGTACTAGTGTGCAATTATAATCACTTCTTTCGTGTTTTGAAACACAGAGGTCTTGGACAAATAAAAGAAAAACAAAACAAAATTAGTGTATGTACTGTTATTTCTATAAAAAAAAATTGATAAATAAAAAAACAACAGTATATATTTGGGTGTAAACCAAAACTATGTCATATTTTGTTTATCTATAAAGCTGGTGGTCAATTTTAAGGAGGTAGTTTTATATGTATGTAGAGCATTTTACCTTGCCTGAATCAAATTAGGACATGATATAGTAGGAATGAATGAAACACATGAGTGAACACAACATGTTCTGAAACTAACAGGGCTGTTATCCAGTTGTCCAAATTAAAAATATTATTACCGTACATAAAACTATTTAATATATTGAAAAGTTGGATGCGAAGAAAAACTTTACTTTAAAAATTAAAAATCTAGATTAACAGTTGTTGCAGCCGTGTTTGATCTGTGGTCAATGGTACATTTGATTCATTGTTAGTCTTTGATCATCCCTGAAGCCCTCTACAGAGACTGCATGATAGTGAAGCGTCTGGTAGAATCCGTGCTAATAGGTGCAAATGTCGCCGTCACAAGATGTTATTAAAATAGGAATCTTGTCAATGCAGAACTAAAATAGCAGAAATAATAATAATTGAAATAGTGTAAAACTATTTTACCAGCAAATATTTAATAATTTTTCAAAATTTGACAAAATCTTAAGTAATTAATATAAAGCATTTGACACTACAGTCATTATAATGATTTTAATATGAATTATTTATTTAAATGAAAATTCTTTAGAATCAATGAGATTCTGATTTTATTTTTCATGCAAACATTTTGTATGACATTTTGTTTTTCATTGGTACACATTATATGTAAGAAAATTATTTTTGAACGTTGCTTGAATTCCAGAGACCAGTTTGTTAAGAATTATTGATAGAGGATTAAGAACTAAATTTTCTAAAAAGGCTTCCAAAATGTTTGAACCACTAGGCATCTGAATTGATATTTAAATTGAGATTACAAGACAGAACATTGTGGATACAGAGCTATGCCAAAGCTCTGATGTCTTTTATCTTCCGCTAGCCCAAGCTGATCAAAAGGTTTCGTCATTGTCTTTTGGAGAAAATTTGCTTTGTCCTCTTTCATGAGCAATTGTTAATATGGAAGGAATGCTGTGAGAAAAAAGGGAGAAAAAAGAAAATTCTATGAAGTTGGTTAATGAATGTACAGTAGTGGTACCTATGAGATCTGTCTGTATAGCAGAGAATTTCCTCTAGTGGTGTTTGGTAATTAAGCTAACAAGACAGGTACTCCACTATTTTTCAACAAGAGAAACTTGCCAAATCATTTTAATAATATAGGTTGATTATGTAGGAAAACAATTTTCAATTGAAATTTTGTTGGGCCAGAAATGGTCAACAACAGAATTGTAATAGAATGGGATCAATGTTATTAATTGCATCCGTAAACGAACGATCATAAATCATCAATATCATCAATCCATACATATTTCTGTGGATCTTAACATAGTCCAGAGTGGAAAAGAGTGGATACAGATGTGATTTCAATATTGATAAAAACCTAGTTTCACTCCCCAACACTACAAGCAATGTCTGATTTTGACATATGGCAATTTATCTTTGATGTGAGTCACACAATATAATATTAAATTATTGTTTCCAACAAAGAAGTCTGTATTTCATACTTGGCTTGCAATGTGTTAAAAGCTGCAGCAGTAAAACGGACTCCTTATATTACAAATCAACTTATTATCATTTCCTTGCAGTAATTTTAGTGTGCATCTAGTAAGACAATATTTTTCCCTCTTTGATTATTTCAGTATGTTTTTTAAAAACATTTAATTCTGACTAAATTCTCCACTTATACTAATTATATCTTTATGCATGGATCAAGACCATTTATAATGAATGAATCAGAAGAAAAGAGAAATGAAGATATCAGAAAGAGAAAACTCGCTGGTTGAAAGGACCCATATACATGACATTGTATACAAAACTTTAAACATTTTTTAAGTTGGTATTATGTAAATAGTCATATTTAAAATTCTGAATTCGCGCATGATGCTTGAAAGATTTGATTATTGCCATGCTTTGTATAAAATATCAACAAATAAAATTTTATTGAACAATTATCTACAGCTGTATGTAAGTTGTGTAGAAAATAATAAAGAAAATAATCATATCATATCATACAGTAAATGTTTACAATGATGTATTGTGCATCTTCATCATGTGGGGTAAAAATTGAATTGTAAGGAAAGTGATTATTAATGCTATTTGATATTTGTCGTACATGCAAGTTCTTTTTTGGAAACACCAGACAACCAATTATAATCTTATTATTTAATATTTTGCCGTAAAAATATTTATATATAAACAGTAATTCAATCAGAATAGTGAGGATACCATGGCATATCTGACCAGAATGGTTTTAATTTGCCCCTTTCCTTTTGACTTGTGGATGATGCAGCTGTCACATGTAAATATTGGGTCCTTGTCAATTTTACTAAAATAGTACAATTAGCTATTTAGTTGGTTACTTTAGAATTAAGTTGGGTGAACTTAATCATTGATTGTTCTTTTTCAAAAATGAAAGTATTAAGGGGGAATAATTTGAAAGGGATGCCCAAATATAGCATCTGGGATTTTCCACTAGAGTATTGCATCATCATATGAATTACCTGAATTAGAACATGCAGGTCTAGGTTACTGAGAAGATTCATGGAATGTTATAGAAGTTTCCAAGAGAAAACCATGGATTTAAGCATGGGTATATATTGCATAAAGCTTCCAAGAGTTTCTCATGAAGACAGATGTAGAAATTCTGTATTTCTTGTTTGCAGAAAAAGTAATTTTTAACAGCTTTCTTTTGATATATTTGATCTATCTGAGATGAATAGAAATTTGCCAGTGACCACTTAATGCTTAGCGCTTTGAAGTCTGGGAATACATTTTGGTAACTTGAGAGGCAATTTGTATGCCTTAGTGAGAAAAAACAAGCTTGTTTACAGAATGAAAATTTGTGCTAATTTACATGGAGTCTAAAAATCATGAATAAGTAGTGTGATAAAATACGTATCGAGTTATTGTTTGGACAAGGCTAAAGTTGTTGACCCTTCTTTCATGTTGTTCTTTTCAAGTTTGATTCAACTCCGATAGGAGCATCTGGACCATCCCCAATGTCCCTATAGTTCACATTTCTCTGTTCCCCTAGTAACCCAGATTGTTGCAAATGAATAATATTTGTTTTACTAGTTTTTGGTTGATTTTAAAATGCCTATTTTAACCACAGTGTCTACTAGCTAGTTATGTTTTATGTTAATGTTTTGTCTTAAGTATGCAACTATATTTCACCATATCTGACGTCTATACAGTGTGGAGAAAGTGTGGAGGAATGCTGCAATGAAATGCAACAAACGGGTTCTTGATCGTCATTTATCTGTGACTATCCCAGTACACTGCTACACTGTACATTTGCTCCATAACATGAAGTTGTTGCATTGTTCAGAGATATTAACACTAGTGTAGATGTGCCTTGCAATGATGACGTCTATTGAACAAAGTTTTGCCTGAGTTTCTTCATTAAATTAATAAACAAAAATATTTGGATACAAAGATGACAAGTTTTGGCAAAGAATAAGTAACCCATGTTGAATTTAATTATTCATACTCCGGACAGTATTCTGTATATTTTTGGCTCACCTGAGTAAGGTTTCTGGTTTTTTGAAATGTTGTTCCTGAGAGTGATGGAGAGTGTGTCAATGACTTTCACATGCTGTAATATTTGATATTATCTGCCATCCAAGTCAATGATTGTTTGACTGCTCTTTTTTCTACCATTTTTTTTCAAAAGTGTATGTTGAATTTGATACTCTTGATTTCTATTGCGAGTACCAGAGATTGAGAAATGCCAGTCCAACATCGATGTAATGGATAGCGTTGTATAGGGGAAGAAACCTTTGTGTTATTAGAAATACAAAATTCAAGGGAAGTAATTGTATTATGAAGTTTTTTCACCTGGTTATGTACCCCCGGTAATGACATTATGATTATTGATGACACAGGGAGGTGTATTTTTCTACAATTAACTGAGTCAGAAAACGCTCTTTGCTGGATGAGAACATTTCATGTATAGAGTTAAAATAGAAGCATATTAAATATTAAGGAAGCATACTTATCTTCCCTCACTGAGGAAGGAACTGCTTCATGGCTTGTAAAGATTAGTCCTTTTTTAGGATGCAGAAAATAATGGGTGTCTGAAAATGTCACTGAGACAGATTAGAGTTATTTGTGATGTTTAACAAGATGCATTTATTCTGTAATAATAGCTTTAATACGCCAAAACATTTGAAATATTGTAAGAGAAATTGATTCATGGTCAGTGATTACATACAAGATTTATCTACATGAAATTGAACGAAGCTCTTTGATGTCAGTAACATCAAAGGAAATTGGTTTTTTAATTGGTGCACATTTTCAATTACCAAGAGTGATCGTTTGATGTTGGTGTGTGTGTTCTGAGGCTCAACTATAGGCTCTACTTCAAAATATTTTTACAGTTTACAGTTCAGTCCTTTTATTGGTAGCTAAAGCACACACGCATTTCTAAATAGTCTCCTTAAAACAGTTGCTTTTGCTACTCTGGGTGGAAATAACTTATTGAAAATTTCTTCTCCACACAATAAGTTATAAATATAGCTCACATATTCAAGTGTTCAGATGTATGAAAATTAAAGCTTACCAAAAAATTGCATGTTTCCTGTTTTACTACTAATGTAAATTTGATTTTTGCTTGGTATTATGTATGTATATATATCGGTAGGTTTCCCCTGAAAGTGAGATTTTAAAAAAAATCTGCATACAATGTATCTATTCAGATATATTGAATGTATGGAAATACACACCGATGGGATGAAATTAATTGTCTATGTCACCTAGTACAGATAAAAATGGTGGATATAAAAAATTTAGTCTTCAATGACATGCTATGACATAGTGAAGACAGTGATTCAAGAAGGTGTGCTATTGCTCAAGTTATGCAGGATGAAGTTCGCTCCAGTGTAAATCACTCGACAGTGCCCTTATTTGAGGGTGTTTAAGCATTTGAGTTCCTTTTCCGATTTTAAAGCACAATATGACGTTTTTTTGGAGTTGCTTTAGAGTAAGTAATATTGTGTGCTATGGACAAGCTGGTACAGTTCTCTGCTTTCCGAGACAACGCCCATTGTTTTAAATGGATTCAGAATCTGCCATGCAGTTTATCAATGATTAAGTGTTGATATAATTAGGATCTTATCCTTCCCTTTCCTTTTTAAGTTTACTCTGTAATGATTAAGTTTAAGTACACGACCAGGTAGTGTAACTTATCAAAAAAATATATATATAAATTTAATATCCAGAATCCCTAAAGTTGATGACAAGCTCTTCTTTTATTTAAAATCATAATTTTGTCAACAAAATAATACTGAATGCTACACATTTTTTATTGAATGTATTTGGTAATAAATAAAATGTTACTATAAATTATTGATCAAAGAAATACATATACTGGTACTTGTATATCCATTCTGTCACATTTAGAAATACTGGGTAATCAAATCCCTCGGTATTATTAAGCAGTTGTTTTTAATATAACCATCATGGAAATGATACAATTTAGTGGGAGAGTCCGAGATCAAAGACCCACCAAGCACATGAAACAATAGATCTAAAGTGTCCTTTTCCTCTGTTAAGCAAGATTTGTAAAGAGGGGGAATTTAAATCAATAGTTGTTTAAACATGCTATATGTCACCAAAAGATCACACAAAAAAGTAATGGTTTGTAAAAATGCACTTAAGAAAGTTACCCTGACACAGATAAGCTAACACTGATGAATTGACAATACATATGTATTGCAGTATATTCTATATGGTTTGTTACAAGGGAAATCATTCTAGCCAGTACTTCTTATATAGCTTATGATGTGGTTAAGGAGTTGAGGGATTCCAAACTGTACCAATCTACTTACATTTCCTAGAACTTTGCCTTGCCTACACATTGCCGTTTTTTCCACAGTTTCATTCAGATTGAGGTAATACTGTATGTTATTCCAGATGACTTACTTCAAAGGATTAAGAATTAGAAGGGTTTTCACACATGTACACTTATATTGTACTTTCCACAGATTATGCTTTAGTATTAAAACAGAAGCATCAGTATCAATAACACAAAGCTAGATGTTCATCTTTTTAGCGGTTTAATAATTGCTTTAAAACGGGACTGTTATAAACTGGAACACTATGACATCATTCATTGGCATATAAAGAATGGTAGATTATTTTATTCAGCTTATAGTCTGTTGATTTGTGGTCTAATGTCCACAACTGTAATGATAGTAAAAGCCATTCCAGCCTGTCCACTGACAAATTCTTGCCAATGGCATGTTGTATCAGGGATGTAGAATGCGACAACCCTGGCTAGGAGAAAGAATGATCATTGATCCTTTACAAGGAATACCAGGTAGACAATGCGGATAAAGGAAGACTTCAAAGCGACGGCTTTGTTCATGTTGTCCACTGTACGACCCTCCCTCTATATGTAATTTCAAAGCTCTGTCTCAATGATACGCTGATTAAAATTCTTTAGAAGTAAGTCACCTTCTGTAATGAACCAATATTTTCTCTGTATTCTTGGTCAGGATTACAGATTAATCTGTTCTCCACATAGTGTGTGTAAAATCGAGATTTAACACAAAATCTAGACGACCATTGAGAACTGCTAAATAAATTTACACTTTTGTTTGTTTTTTATGGTCTATTTTCCTCCTTGTGAGTTAAATGTTTTGTTGATATTCTGAAGGATGATGTAATTTAAGAAAAATTAAAAAATATTTTTTTTCATATCAATGTTGTATGAGGTCTTCTGAATTGGCAGTTGGATTTTGTGTAGGTGGTTTTCAAAGAATTCATGACTGGAATGTTTACAGTTTTCTAATGGTAATAAAGTAATTTGGTTTTAAAGCCACCTCTTTTCAATGTGAATACACAGGTAAAAAAAAAACTTGCAATGTGTTGGTAAAGTGTTTTGCAGAGGATTCTCTGTTTATGGTTTTTAAAGGAATAAATGCCAGGATTTTACGATAAATCATGTTATTAAAAAAATGAAAGAAATTATTGAAAACAACAGAGTATATCTTACATAACAGCTCATTTTTATCAGGAGTGAAATATTGAAGAAAAAAAATATATGCACTCTGCATTTAAAATGAGTAAAAATGATAAGTTCTAATTATGTTCTCTAGATGGAGTTTTGATTTTCATTTGTTGACCTGTGGCATGAATGTTTATAAAATTTTTAATACATGTACATATCCAAAGAGCTGAAAAAACATGAGAACAAAAAGTTTGGTGAAGGAAGTGAAAATGATTGGATTCTTGTTTCTCTTTGGGGAAATATGTTCATATGGTCAAGCATATTAATAAGATTACAAGGCTATCCATGTCCAGGAT